>NC_090927.1:907215101-907524747 GCF_040938575.1 Ambystoma mexicanum | reverse complement strand
TATCTAGAGATGCTGCGTAATACAGCGGTCTGTTCAGGGATTGTTCATGGTCGCGCGTAAGGTGGTTATCTGTCGAGACATATGTACTCCTGTGTTTTGTGTGGCTTATTAGTAAGGAAGCTGTTGCCATGCGTGTGTTGGAACTGGTGCAGTGCTTAACATCACAACTTTGATCTCCCCACTCCCACCCCATACTCCACCCAACTTGAAGAATCTGTCACCCAATATAACAAATTCAACCCACTGTCAAAAGGACAGTCAACTCATTAACTAATAACTATTACCTAATTTTCTTTTCTCTACTCGTTCTGCCACACCACCCAAATTGTTCACAATCCTCACGGAGCTCTGGATCGTAGGTGGTGGCCCTTAGGGGGCCGCTGCTTACATCATGTTCCTTTGACGGATTTACGGCAAAGTGTTACAGGGTTTCACAGTACCCTTGCATGAGTGTCTGGCGCGTGCCCTGATGTAGTCTCGCTGGGTATACATCAATTGTCATACCTGGTTTAATGCGCCAATTTTCTATTTCTTGAGCCGGACCATTCGGTTCCGGTCGAGGGGGATGCCGCCCTCGTCGCCCTCTGTCTCCCAGGAGTCTGGGCTTGCCGCCAGTGTCCGGGATCCTCGAGTCCCAGTTACCGGCGATGTGTCTCTCGGCCCATTTCCAGGCCTCTTTTACGTCCGTAAAGTGCACCGTGGTGCCGTTGTGCTGGATCTTGAGTTGTGCTGGGAAAAGCAGTCCATATTTGACGTTCATAGAGTGCAGTTTCCTCTTTAGATGTTCAAAGGATTGCCTGGCTTTTTGCACTTCCCGGGTGTAGTCCGGGAAGAACGCGATTTTGGAGCCGTTGTATGTAGTCGGGCCTCAGGATCGGGCCATCTCCAGTATCGCGTCTCTGTCTCGGTAGTTCAATAGCTTTGCGATGACGGTCCTCGGAGGGGCCCCAGGTATTGGACGCCCTGATGGTACTTCCCTTCCTCTCCTTCCCCCCCAGAAGCTCACTGTCTCCCGAGCCCGGGTTCTCTCGAAGCTGGACTACTGTAACAACCTCTATCTTAATCTGCCTGCCTCCACTCTCCGCCCTCTGCAACTCATCCAGAACAGAACTGCGAGACTTGTCCTTGACCTCAAGCCCAGGGACCGTATCTCTCCAGGACTGAAATCTCTACACTGGCTCCCAGTGGATGCGAGGATTAAGTTCAAAACCCTCTGCATTGTCCACAAGGCCTTCTGGGGCCAGGGGCCTAAATACCTTCAACTCTATCTTCCTAAATATCTTCCTTCCCGAGCCCTACACTCCTCCGTCTCCAACTCCCTCAGGGTCAGCCGCTTCTCGAAGCAACAAGCTGGGGGTAGATCTCTCTCCGCGGCAGGGGCCTCCCTCTGGAACAGCCTTCCTGCCTCCCTGAAACTTGAGGAGAACCATCTCCGGTTCCGGAAGCACCTCAAAACCTTCCTCTTCACTTCTGCTTTCTCTCTCCCTCTCCCCTGCTAAATTCTTCACCAATACTGCACTGATTCTGCAATCTGGGCCACTCTCACCGACCTCGGTCCTGGGCCCAGTCACTCTTCACTTGCACTGCCTCCCTGGCAACCCCTGCACTGCGGGACTGTCTCTGTATCACTACAGCCCCCAAACCCCCAGCACTTGTCTGCACTTACCTTGCACTTGCCACCAGATGGCCCTATTTATTTATTATTTTATTTCTATTCTACTTATTTGTACTGCACTCCCCCCCCCTTCCCCTTGCACTTTTTCCCTTCCCCCTACCCCTGCACTTGCGCGGTCTGAATGACACCTGGCCTAGTAGGATCGTTGTCTGTCTTCCCCTTGTTCCCCCCTCCCTGCCTCGTCGCGCCTTGAAACACTTGTGTATAGGCGCGTTACAAATGCCATATCATATCATACTTGGTGGGCTCTCTCTATTGAAAAGGAATTAGAGAAGGATTTTGGTGCCGCCAGGCCTGCCAGCAATTGCTCAAAGAAGAGCTCCATACTGGGACCTTCTGCTCCTTCCGGCAGTCCCAAAATGCGAATATTGTTACGGCGTGATCTGCCCTCTCCCTCCTCCACTCATGCCTCCAGAGATTTTAGACGTGTGATTGCCTGTGATAGCTGCAGGTGGACCCCACCAAGATCATCCTCCACGTTCGAGACTCTCTGTTCTACTTCCCCTGTGCGAGAGGACAGCTTTTGGAGGTTGTGTTGGAGGAATGACACCTCTGCTGAGATGCCGTCCATTTTTTTCTCCATTGATGAGCGAAAAGTAGCAATGGCGGCCACCACGTCCTTTAATGTCAGGTCTCCAGCCTCAGGCAGGGAGGCCGTCGGTGGTTCCACCTCCATTGCATTGGTTTGGGTGCTAGTTGCGTATTGGTCCATGGTGCTTTGCGTGGTACCCCGTTTTGTTTCATCTTTGCACATGGTGCCCCCTGCTCGTCTTGCACGGTGGGGAAGCACCTTACAAGGCGCGGTGCAGCAGGATGTGTCCGGGGCACCAGCGCTTGTCTCACCCCTCGACCCAGTCGTGCGTGTGTCTCCGGCACTACTTAGGTCCAGCTGGCAATCTAGGGTCCCGCCGGGTCAGTGCACACTTGTGTTCCACAGGCCCGCACGAAGGAGCTGGCTCTGGGTCCCTCCTCCCCTCCTTGTAGTGCTTCGGCGGCCTGTGTCTTCCTAGGTCGTTGTCCGCGGCGGCCATTTTGGCGGGCATTTCCTCGCGCCCAGGGGGCCTCCGGGTTTGTCGAAGTAGATGCTGAGCGGATTTCGTGCGGGAGTCAGGATTTCTTCCAGGTGTGCTATATCGCTTTAGGTCAGCATGAGCGTCTTTCCAGGCCGATTCGGTCCGTCCAAAGGATATTTAAACAGGATATCGCGGGCGGCCAGAGGGAGCTCACGGGACTCACGTCCTTGCTGCTCGCATGCTGGCCAGGCCCCAATGTTAGCAATTTTGAAGGATTTGCAAGTAACATATTCCAAATACCATGCAAAGCCTCCACAGAATGAAGTGAAATGCGCACCTGCACTGGGTTCAAATATGAAAGGAGAATGCTCTGACGAACGATGCACAATGAATATGTGCAGTATCAGCACTGCTATCAACACACAAAGTCATTAATTTTGTTTCTTTGAATCGCAGTGAAGACTACTCTCCTAAGAATCAACAACATCTACATTGCAGACGACATATCCGAAGAAACCTGGTCATTTTGCAAAACAATTAAGTACAGTACTACCTTTATATTTATACTCCTCAAAGAGGCTGCATGGGTTATTTGTTTAATTTGGACACCAAAGCAAACATTGATTTCTGAACCATTCTATCTACAAATATCCATTTATTGAACAAAGAATAACAGGCAGAATGGCTCAGAAATCCCTGTGTGTTTGGAACTCAAATAGCGTATGTAATCCTTATAAGGTTAGATTTAGAAAAGTAGTTGCTGTTGCAAGTTTATGGCATTTCACATATTAATAATGCTTCTCGTCACCACTAGCCTACTTTGTACTCTCATCTGAAGCACATTGTACTAGTATGCAAACAGTAAAATAGCCTTCCCAAATCATTGCAAGAGTCCAACGCACATTCACACACCATAACAAAGAGCTTCCCCATCAGACTCATGCACGCAAGCACACAGCACACATACATTATACAACAGATCAAAGTATGCCTTTTTTTCAACAGACACCAAAGAATGCCTACCAAAAAGCAACTCCGCAGAATGGAACGCAGAAGTAGAGCAAATAAAAATAAAAGTGCCCAATCTAAGCATCCATCTGTTGTAGAGTTTGTAGAGAATGTTGGAAGAAACCAGCTAATGCAGTCAGTTAGCAAAACAAAAGAAGCTTCCACTACCGAAACTTTACATCCTCCATCAAAATGTGTCACAAAGCATAAAAATGTTGGCAAAAAATAGGCTACCAGTACAGCTAACAATGCTCCTACTAATCCTGATAGTGTAACAAGAAACCATAGTAAAAAAAAGTATTTTATCAAAAATGTTTCGCCACAGAGTCCTTCAGAATCTACTAAGAAGAGGACCGAAATCATCCTCACCCCTTAAAACCTACCGTAGAAAGTTAATCCTACAAGCTCTCGTGGACAGTGCAATCCTTCTGAAAAGCAAGTTGTTTATATTAGTGTTAAATAGGATGAAACTACAAAAGAAACTCAACAATAAACGGAATGTGAACAAAAATAATGTTTTTAATATTTGTGGTGGTGAATGGAGTCACACAACAACCACAGAACCATATTTTAATCAAGAAGCATACAAACAAAATCAAACACACACAACTGCCATCCATAGCAGTGGACGAGGGTATGAGAAAATCAATACTACCATCATGGAACAAGAAACACGGCTTACAAAAGTATCCTCTGTAAACTCAGAATTACCTCTCGATTCAGCAGAACTACACCGTCCAGTTTACAAATGACCGTGCACATCAATGTCTGCCATTCCAAACAAAGCTTTCAAATCTTTACGTCAGTTCCTCAATCAGTATGTAAAAGGTAAAGACAAAAGTAAAATTAAAGTGCTGCAAAATATGGATATTTGTCCAGTGCGCAAATACACAGGACTACAAGGACATTCATTTGCCTGCATTTCTGGGCCTATTTGCAAAGGCACCTTCCATGATATCAAAAGGATATCAATAAATCATTCAAGTGTAAGAAATCTAGTGTATAAAATATACTATGCAAAAACTCCAGCTTCACCATTAGGCAACTTAAATAACCCTCTTCTGCATGGTACACCCAAACACTTACAAGAAGAAATTGACCGTATTTAACATGAAATAGTAAAATTTAAAAAGTCATCTGCTGAACTACCAAACCATGTATGTGTGTGTTTCCGCAGAACGTTTTACAAAAGGTACACAAAAAATATAGACATAGCATACAAAATAGAAGACAATGAAGACTCTAAATGGTTTGAATTAGCTCTCTACCTTTTAGCAGAAAACAAATATGAACTAACTGAATGCCTAGTATGTTGCAGTTACTGTACTACAAAATTAGACACAACCACACTCCTTCACGTGCCATTACAAATTGTTCCCACTACCAAAAATCCTGCAACAACTCAATTTGTATGAGAGCATAATAATTCAAACAGTTCACCCATTTCAAGCAATTATACGCCTTCATCCAAAAACAGCAAAATTACCTTCCTCTAAATTGGTGGAAGGCACTCATGGCAAGGTAGTTTATTTGCCATTAGATCTAACGGAAAATGTACACACTCTTGGAGTGCAACGTTCAATAGAGCATTCTTTAATAGTCTTGTAAATGGTGTACCAACAAAGGACAAAACAATTTTGCAACAACTGGTGGACTTACATAAAGTTAGACAAGCATTGCAATGTCTAAAAGACAATAATGAGTACTACAAGGAAATAAATATTGATGAAAGCTTAAGGGAAACAACTGAAATAATTCAAGAGCCATCAGAAACTGGACAATTCGAACTTCTGGATCCTGCTACAGTATCCACTCTTTTGGACCATTACACAATTCATCCATTGCATTCCAATTAAAGCATGGATGATGCACTAGAAACTTACCAAATACGACAAACCAAAGGGTCACCAATGAGTATATGGGAAAAAAGTATAGAAGCACGTGCTTTTCCACTGCTATTTCCTACTGGCAAAGGTGGAAGATACGATGATAGACCCACTCAGATTGGGGCATTAGAATACCGCTCTTTACGAATGTATTCGCAAGATCCACATTTTGTCTAAATCTGGGAATACATATTCCACCTACTCTATGAAAGTGAATTAGCAACACTATGTTTCAGAGTTGCACACATTTTGAAATCTGGAACCCACTTTCAAAATATGTCAGCTACGCAGTTAATACAAAAGGAAAAAGATGAGGTTTTACAATCAAGTATAACAAATTTGTTTGCAAACATGCGTGCTACAAAGGAATACTGGTTCCGACGGCACGGAGACGTGCCTTGTATGATCAGAAACCTTGGACCACCGACTTGGTTTGTTACGCTAAATTGTGCAGAATATGCATGGGAAGATTTACATGAGTTCCTACGCATAGCAAACAGCAACACAAACAACATAGATATATTAACACCTGGGGAACTTTGCTCTCTAGATCCAGTTAATGTGTCAAGATATTTACATCATCGTTTCATTGCCATGCTACACTTTATTTGCAATAAAACTGTTCCTCCCCTTGGAGAAGTGCAACACTGGAAAAGAATATCAAGCGAGAGGAGCACCACATATTCGCAAGCTGTTATGGATCAAAGGTGCACAGAAATTTGGTCATGACAGTGATAGCACTGCTTTGCAGTTTATCCAAAAATATGTCACTTGTAAAATCCCTTCACAACAGACAAATAGTGAGCTGCATGGGCAGATTTTACAATTTCAAAGACACAAATGTGGCAAATACTGTCACCGCAAATGCAAAAACAAAGGTAAATACTACACCAAATGCTGCTTCGGTTTCCCTAGACCAGTTACAGAAACAGGTGAAGTAAACAACTTCATGTCTTCAGTTCGACATAGTGTTAAAGCTAAATCACCTAAGAACACGTATTACATAAAGAGAAGGGAAGAATCAAAATATATCAATGATTACAATGCAATCATTGCCCTCTTATGGAATGCAAACAGATGTGCAGTACATTGCAGACAATTCAACTGCTGTTGCACAATATGTTACAGCCTACCTAACAAAAGCAGAAAAAACAGAGCTTCAAGACCTCTGGGATGACCTAGCATCAGAAAAAACATTATCACAGAAATTGTACAGCCTAGGCATAAAAATGCTCTCTCGTAGAGAATGTGGCGTCTACGAAGCAGCAGATTGTTTAACCGGTACTGCTTTGTATGGTAAATCAGACAACATAGTACGGCTAATTCTTGGTCCTGCAAAATCTAGAAAAAGGGTGCTGAAATCATATGAGGACATAGAAACAATTGCCAGAAATGATCCCAACAGCAAAGACATTCTAACAAACAATTTACTGGACACATGCTATCCTAACAGGAGTAGCACTTTAGAAATAATGTGTCTATACCACATAGCTCAAAACTTTGCATATAAAAATAATGTAAAACCCGATGAAAGCAAACGTAGATATAGAGTGACCGATTGTGAAGGGAGCTTAGTGAAACTTACCAAACAAAGCTTAATTGATCATGTAAAATTGTCATTAAAAACTCCTCAACAGAACTAACTATATTACATGTCTCTGTTACAACTTTTCAAACCATGGAGAAAAGAGGAAGACATACTAGAAAACTATGACTGCTATGAAGATGCTTTCAAAGCAAATGAAAGCGATATCACCAATATGAACTTTACGCAGTACAAAACAATGTTACACAATAAGCAGCAACAGGAAGAAGAACTTCAGGCCCAACTAGATAGGGACTCTTCCGACAGTAGTCAACCTTCCATAACAGGAAGTCAAGAACCACTAGGACAACCACTAATAGCAAATGAGGCTTAAGTAGCTATGGCAGAAGTAGAAAACACCATGTACCAGTATCAAGAAGATGCAGAAGACTTAAATGTACAACAAGCAAAACTTAAAGATCAGCGCACCATTTTTAAAGACGCAACAAAATAAATTGTACACGGTGTACAACACGAAAATAAAGAATGTACCTGCCAAAATTACAAACCTATACTGCTCTACGTGAGTGGTGAAGCTGGATCAGGGAAAACATTCTTAATCAAAATCAGCAGCAAGTTCCTTCAAAAATTGACAAACAACAAACAGTCAGCTGTTGTAACGGCCACCACAGGTTTAGGTGCCTACAACATAGGTGGTGTCACTTTACAACGATTACTACTGTTTCCAGTAGAGCATTAAAATAAATTTGACTATTACAAACTTTCTGCAGAAGCTGCAATGGAATTACGCAGAGTATTAAAACAAATGAAAATGCTACTAATAGATGAAGTGAGCATGGTCTCCAACCTAATGTTGGCTTTGATTCACCTCAGATTGCAAGACGTACTTAAAAGTAACAAAGAACTCTTTGCAGGGAAACACATTATCATTTTCAGAGATCTTCTACAATTAACACCAGTGAAAGGTGAGCCTATTTTTAAAACCTTAGGCCACAAACTCTGCCGGAGAACTGTTGGTAGCATAGGTAATGTCAACCTTTGGCAACATTTCCAATACAGAGAATTAACTGAGAATATTTGGCAATCTGCAGATCTCACTTATGCCAACATCTTAAAAAAGTATTAGAGTTGGTGTACTATCGCAAGAAGCACAAGTTGTATTGAAAAACCGGCACACTCATGCACTTTATGGCGATAATGCATGTGCAACTGATGTTATGGAACAAATAGGGCACAAAAATGTCAATTGTATGGCCTTATTGCCAACTCTTGCAAGCTGTTTCAAATTCAATGAAACAATGTTAAATAAAGAAATGCAACCAATAATGGAAATTAGCGCCACAGACAAACTAGACGTATATGGTATGACAGTACCCACGGGTGAACAAGCCACAACAAGACTAAAGAGTTTAGAAAATTCAATCTCTAACACAGCTGGGATGGAAAAAATATTAAAATTATCCTTAAATTGTAGAGTTATGCTTAAACGTAACCTTAACGTCGAGCAAGGGCTAGTTAATTGAGCACTAGGTACAGTTGTTGGCTTTCAATCATACCCACGTGACAGCATTCAGTTTGTCAATATTCGCTTTGATAAAGTTTCAGAAGTGAAAAGGGTAGGGCGCTCAATTGCTCGATTCCATCTCTTCAAAGACATGTATGTACATAGAGAGCAATTTTCTCTAACACTTGCATATGCAGTTACCATTCATAAATCCCAAGGTCTTAACCTAGACAAAGCATTGATAGATATAGGAAACACAGTCTTTAAGGAAGGCATAAGATATGTGGCATTATCACGCTTACGTACACTTGACAGTCTATTGCTAATGAACTTTGATGCAAGTAAAGTGAAAGCTGATATTCCTTGCATTCTAGAATACAATAGACTGCGTTCACTGTACACCCCTCATCTGAAACAATATCCTGTTCCAAATAAAGTAAAATGTGGTAAAAGAAAACTAAATGAAACAGTATGCAACAGAATCCAGCAGCAAATTCCTCAAAGAAAAGAAAAGAAGCTAAAGTTTCAGTAATTACCACAAACAAAGAAGAACCTATTAGGGAACGTAAACCAGGGCCGTCGGCAAAGAAGGAACAGAAATTCCAAAAAATGCACTTAGCTACAGAACTAGCTGGTCCATTCAAATTTCCAAATGAAAGTGGGGTAAGTTGCTATGCAAATGTAGCAATGAATATTCTATTTCAATTGCCACCAATTGTTAACAATATTTACTTGCACAGTACAGACCAATTGTGTTTGCAAATGTTAGTGCTTCATAGAAATGCAACAAGCAATCCCGACAACACAGTGTTCATGGAATACGGCAAGAATTGGACGACTGGGGGCGTGGCTAGCCGCGGGATGAGAAAGACGTAGGTCTCCTCGACTCCCGCGACCGCAGCAAATATCGTGATAAAAATTGCCTGAAATTCGACGACATAAGAGCTGATAACAACCCCGTAGGGTGTCGGATACCCTTGGGCACAAACGAGGCGTAGAGCGGAGGAAACCGCAGCCGATTCCAAGAGATACGACTACAAGAAGTTTTGAGGCGATCGACACCAAGCTTCCAAAATGGCGGCCGGCGCGCACGGACGAACGCTCTTAAGTGAGTCCGTGCTGCATCGGAATCCAGCCTGCTACTGATCTGCAGTTGACACCGGAGGAAGAGTGTGTTCCCGGCGGGGCGGTGTCCCTCCCAACGGGCGGACTACAGCGGACCAGTGCGGAGGTGAGAGCCGCGTGGGACGCCGTGACCCCCACCGACAGCACTGCTACTCGAGAACGAGGGGCGCACTTCCCGTGCGGCCCAGCGTGTGAGGCAAACCTGTGAGCCATGGACGGGGAAGAGGTGCCGGAGCGGCTGGGAGGCGTGGGTGAGTGTCCCCTCCTCCCCCCGAGCTCTGCTCCAGGAGGTGACGGCGTGCAAGACAGGCCAAGCACACAGCTCCATACGCAGCTAGTGATATCGGTACCATGGGGAAAGACAATGCAAAGGAAACTTCCCACACAAAGCAGGATGGATCAGTATACCATCCAACCGCCCCAGGCGTCAGACCTCCATCTGCAATCCGCGGACGAGATGGAAACGGACCAGGGAATTCCATTGAAGGACATTGTGGCGGCGATAGCCGATTCCCGCACATCAATGGAGCAGAAAATGGACGGGATAAGCATGGATGTATCCCTCCTCTGACACGATCTTCAAAAGCTAACAGCACGCAACGGGGAAGCGGAACATCGCATATCCAACACAGAGGATAGAATGCATAACGTGCAACAGCAGCTCCAAAATGTAACAACCAAACTGAAGGTACTGGAGGACAGAATTGAAGATGGAGAGGGCAGATCAAGGCGTAACAACGTACGCATACTTGGTATACCTGAGAAGGCCGAAGGCCCCTGCATGGAACCTTTTCTAGAACAATGGCTGACCGATCTGTATGAGCCAGACGCCTTCTCCAAGTTCTTTTCCATAGAGAGGGCACACAGAGTGCCCACGGGCAGACCTCCGCCCGACGCACCTCCACGCACGATAATTGCAAAGTTCTTAAATTACAGGGATCGTGATGCCCTACTGCAACATGCGCGCGCAAAAGGCGCCGTCACATTCAACGGTTCCAAAATTGCCTTTTTCCCCCCGCCGACTACACCAGGGAAGTGCAAAAGGCGAGACACTCCTTCAACCACCTCAAAAAACAACTGCAAACAATGGGGGTGAAGTATGGCCTGCTCTTCCCTGCGCAACTCAAGATTTACCACAAAGGGACAACTGTCCACTTCAATGATTCCAAGGAGGCTTGGCGCTGGGCTGAACAAAACAGACGGAGATAGGTCGGTGCCCTGCGACAACAGGGGGAGGAACAGAAGGCCTCCACCAAACCAACAGCATGAGGTCCGTCAACCAGCAGCGCAGGACCCACCGGACGATCAGGGGGGCTGACCACTGCCCCAAGGCCTGCCAGATGCCCGAGGTCCCGTTGGGTCACACAGGTTGAGCAACTGATTTATTCTGTCTACACACGCACTCGCAACAGAAGGCTACACACACTTACCTGATGCGGTCGCTGTATGCCCCAAGACCGCGACACAAGGAGAGCCCCCTCCTGATAGTGCAACATTCTCCATGGGCATTGTTCGGCGTGGATTTTCCCTACCCCCCCCCCCCCAAGAGAGGGCTCTCTCCCCCTGGGATCCAAGCTGGGGGAGGCCACCTGTACTTGAAGTTAAGTTAAACGCATGTAAGGTGTCCAGTTGACACCAGTGGTTTTTTGTTCGGGTGACCGATGCTTCTAGTTGGGAGGAGTCTGGGGAGGAGGGTTGGGGATTTGTTAAGTTTAGTTACAGACATGGCCCGTCAAACGCACAAGATGATATCGCCTACGGACATATCCGCAGCTGGCGTATAACACAGTCAGTGGCACCACAGTCAGTGGCACCACAGGCAGTGACTATCACAAGCACCCACACATAGCGGTAGTAGCGATGCTCTCAGAACACTGAGGCCCATGACTTGGGACGTTAATGGGCTGGGCAATGCAGTCAAGCGTCGGCTGGTGCGGCAATTTCTCAACAGGTGGGGTGCTGACATAGTGTTCCTGTCTGAGACCCATCTTGCGGGCACAGACTGTTCCCTATTCAGACGTACAAACTACAAGCTGGCACTCCACTCAGGTTTCACGATGGGCTCAAGAGGGGTCATGATCCGGGGACACAAAAACCTCCCCTTCCACCTTATGACGGTAACCCATGACATAGGCGGCAGATACGTGTACGTGACAGGCAAGCTATGGGATCACTCCATCGCACTGATAGCTACCTATGCACCCCCAACCCTGCTAGAGCCGCTGCTTACTGGCATTGCCCTGTTAATCGCAAATGACACATATAACCTCATGATACTGGGAGGTGACTTTAATGAAGTCATGAACGTAACCCTTGATAGATCACACTTGAGGAATAGAAACCCCAATGTTCCCACCAGACTTACCACGTTTGCCAATGCACTAGGCCTGTGCGATGTATGGAGAGAACTCCACCCAAACACGAGAGCATACTCCTTCCACTCAGGGGCACATGCCTCGCTCTCCAGGCTAGATTATTTCTTCATCCCAGCAACTGATCTACATAGGGCGCAGGAAATAAACATTCTTCCCCGAGGCATCTCTGACCACTCCCCGTTAGAACTGACACTCATAACATCCAGGCGGATTCCACCGCCGAGCTGGCGCCTAAATAGCTACTACCTGGGTGACCCTGAGCTTGTGGACAAGCTACAGGAGATGACCAATACATACCTCGAACAACACACAGACAGCGATGAACCCACAAACAATATGGGAGGCCTACAAGACAGTGTTAAGAGGTGAACTGATATCGTGGACGACCGCGAAAAAAAGACAGCACTGGAGCAAGACTCTTGAAGCCGAACAACAGGTCAAGCAGGCAGAGGAGAGGCACATAACTGAGGACACACCAGCCTCAAATCGGACGTTCCTACTAGCACAGAAAAGGCTGCAAAACATAGCGATGGACAATGCGAAACAAGCGCATACTGCAATGCGGGCAAGAATTTATCAAACAGGTGACAAGGCTGGCAAGATGCTGGCTTGGCTGGAAAGGAAGGAGCAGGGACGCAGTCATGTCCCAAGGCTCGAGACAGGAGGGCCGAATGCAGGGGTGACAGATCAGGAAATAAGCCAAGGCTTCGCGAACATTACGCTGAGCTGTATAGAAAACCCACGACACAGATGGACGCCACGATCATGGACCAAGTTGATATCCCCACCTTAACAGAGACGCAACTGCAACTGCTGGAGAGGGAGATCACAGAAGAGCAGATCCTAAGAGCCATGTTTGGCCTCCAAACCAGTAAATCCCCAGGACCTAACGGCTTCCCAGTTGAGCTGTGGTGAAAGGTGGGGGCCAATGTGGTAGCCCCCCCCCCCCCAACTACTCCAAATGTATCAACATACGCTAGAAGAGGGCATTCTCCCACCAGATCTGCGAGAAGCAACAATAATAGTGATACCCAAGCCGGACAAGCCCCCGGAAAGATGCAGTTCATACAGGCCCATTTCACTCATCAATAGCGAAACTGAAATTCTGACGAAATTACTTGCCGATAGTCTGCAACAGGTTATTCCCACCCTGATACATCCCGACCAGTGTGGCTTCATGCCACAGAGATCAACACGTATGAACCTCCGCAGGCTATTTTCGGCCCTGGAAAGGACCAACAGCACACAGGGCCCGCTAGCCCTGCTAGCAATTGATTTTGAAAAGGCCTTCGATTCGGTGAGATGGGAGGCCATCTGGACCATAATGCACCGCATGGGCTTCAGTGAGTACTTTATGAAGTGGGTGCGCCTGCTGTACGAATCCCCGGTGGCCAGGACCAGAGTTAATGGCTGGCGTTCAGACCTCTTCAACCTGGGGAGGGGCACGAGACAGGGCTGCCCGTTGTCGGCCATGATTTTTGCAATCGCCATCAATCCTCTTACGAAACGCAGTACAACAAAAAAGCTCCACACTTTTAGAAACTGCGCCACATATATCTAGGGTGAAAAAATGATTAATGTTTATTGAGTTGCCCTCTGCGATAACACGTGTTTCGACACACAGGTGTCTTTTTCAAATCGGGGCTAGTATTAGCCATCATCCATATCAAAAGGTTTTTCAATTCAGTGTTGCTACATGAAAAAATCATGGGTTTAATCCCCCTTAAACTGGCTTGCAATCTCCTGCCGGCTTCAGACTAGCCCTGATTTCAAAGAGTCACCCGTGTGTCGAAACACGTGTTATCGCAGAGGGCAACTCAATAAACATTCATAATTTTTTCACCCTAGATGTATGTGGCGCAGTTTCTAAAAGTGTGGAGCTTTTTTGTTGTACTGCTTTTTTCGAGGGGTCGGGGCTGTTTATTCCCCTTTCTTTGCCCACACTTAACTGCGACACATTTTTGAATTCCAAAAAAACAGGTTGGCCGCTTGGACTTATAAGTCGGTTACCAAAAGCCCCAATCTTTTCTATAACTCTTACGAAAAGCGCCAACCTGGGAAGGCTTCAGATGGTCTGAGACATGGGAAGACAGAATATCTCTTTATGCGGAAGACCTTCTCATATATCTGAAAGACCCTAGCAATTCCTGCCCCAGAGTCATGCACCCGTTAGAGCAATATGAGGCAGTCAGCGGATTACGCGTGAACTGGTCCTAATCCATCCTCTTCCCTTTAGGGGATACCTTGATGGCAAACTTAGCGGCTGGTCCTTACCAGATCGAAAGGGAACAGTTCAAGTATCTGGGGATACGTATCACGAAGCATCTGACTGAAAACACAACCCTGAATCTCTCCCCCCTTATAAAGAGATTTGCAGAAGATACTCGCCATTGGATCTCCTTGCCACTAACGCTGATGGGCAGAGCGGCCCTGTTCAAAATGATAGCCCTTCCTAAATTCTTATATATTGCAAAATGCGCCGTTATACATTCACCAGCGGGAATTCCACAAAATTGAGTGCACCCTTCGGAAGTTACTATGGGGGGGGAGGACACCCACGAATTGCTCTCGCAACGCTCCAAAGGTCTATATGGGAAGGAGGGATTGGACTGCCCAGGATACAGTCATATTAATGCGCCAGCAAGATGGCGGTAGTAAATGATATGCCACACGGAGACGGGAGCCTCCCACATATCAAAGGTCTTATCTGTAATGCCACGACCACGCCTCTAGAGCATCTGAATGGAGGCCTGAACCGCACATCACAAACGGATATGGCAACGCATATAGTGAGAATATGGAAAGAAACATATCAGTACTTAGGATGGGGCGGGAAGCTAACGCTGGCACAATCCCTATGGAACAACTGCAACCTTCCCGAAATACGAAAGCTGCCCAGATGGCCTGAATGGGTCCAGCGAGGAATCGCCAGGACAGGCGATGTGGTTCACGAGGACAACCTTGTTCAATTCGAGACATTGCGTGCAAAGTTCTCCCTCCCAGACACATAAACGTACCACTACATGCAACTGAAACACGCTTGGACGACCCATAGACACATAACACAAGACATGCTGGAAAGCTCCCCATTAGAGAGAAACAGTTTTGGATCGGGTGGACCAGAAAGTCACCTCTACCATGTACAATGTGATAACATCCTTTGCGACACCGGAACTAACCGGCTTGAAGGCAAAGTGGGAACGGGATGTGGGTCCCCTTCAACCGGAGGACTGGGTAGAGGCCCTGATGTACCCGCGAGAAACAGCATTTCTTCAAGGCTTAGACTGGTCCAACTGAAGATCCTGCACCGCACCTATTACCCGAGAGTGGCTCTCTTCCGCTGGGGCAAATCCTCGGACGCACGATGCGTACGCTGCAAAAGTGAAGAAGGTACCTTTTTCCATATTTTGTGGGAATGTAGTAAGATACAGCGGCTCTGGCGGAAATGCTGTGATAAACTGTCTAGCGTTATGGGTAAAGAGATACAGAGATGCCCAAAACTCCTCCTCCTGGGGATCTCCAGTGACACTGACCTTCCCTGTTATGAGAAATTGTTCTGGTCAACTGCGATGGCAGTGCTCAGGCGGAACATTGCACAACTGTGGGGATCGGAACGTACGCCAAGCTTTGAACAGTGGGTCACGGATGTGGACATGTGCGGCATAATTGAACAAAGAGTGTACGTGGCGAGGGGTTGCCCGCAAAAAGCAGACAAAATATGGAGAAGATGGGAAGAGGCTAGCTAAAGGACAAGGGTGGCTCCACAGCCTCTGTGACTGAGAGATTCCCGGGGAGAGTGGGGGTAATGCCTCTGCCAGGAATAGCCTATGCCACGTGGTCATCTGATGTCAAGTTGACGGTCTGTCGGACCATGGTCCAGGGAGTTGAGTTTTTGAATGTTTTTGGTTTCTTGATGGTCTCTCTCTCTCTCTCTCTCTCTCTCTCTCTCTCTCTCTCTCTCCACATCCTATCACATTCACCTGGATTTGTAAATATTGCATATGTTCCTCTTCCTTCCAGTCCACCCCTTCCCTTCTGCTGCTGTCCCAAACTTTCCCTCTCCTTTCCCACGTCCCTACCCCGCATTGCAGAGAGAAGTGTAATGTTGTATGTTGTTTTATGTTTCAAATTAATACAATCTTTGATAAAAAAAAAAAAATTGGACGACTGTGCTGGAATGGTGAGATTCACTCTGAACTCACAAGAAGATCCACAAGAATTTCTAATGTACTTACTATTAGTATTGGAAAACAAAAGCATACCTGTAAATGAAATCTTCCAGATTTCGTACATGTGGAAACATACATGCACTCTCTGTAGCAATGTGATACAAGAAGAAATCCCAAATGAGCGATTTGTGTATGTTTCCATACCAAATTGTGAAAGCATTCAATTTCAGCAACTTGTACAGAATGCAAACCATGGCAGATTATGTACTATTTGCAATTCAGACAATCGCTCCACCTTACTGATACAATCACATAGTGCTTACATAATTACTTATGCTTCTACGTTATAATACAGATGGTACCAAAAACAACTGCAAACTGACTGGATTCACACACGGTCAAGTGTCACTTGGAAAGAAAACCTTTACAACAATAGGTATAATCTACCATGCAGGAACTACAACCAATGCAGGTCACTACACTGCATACATTAAAAAGAAATGTGGATGGTTTGAATGTAATGATAGCACCATTACTCTAAAGCAAAGATTGCCAGTTAAATCTTACAAATGCGCATTTAATCTTTTTAAAGCCAAAATTTAACAAATAATCTGTACTTCAAGATTGCCAAAAAATTATGTGAAAGACGACAAACAGTTAGAATACGCCAATAGGTATCTAACTGCCCAAGAGGATATAACAATGACACAAATAAATGGATATCACAGATTTGTAGAAACAAATGCAGTTAGAATACACCTACAGGTATCTAACTGTTAAAAATCGGAAGGACGGCAACAAACATAAGATGAAGGAAACACTCAAAGGAAACAAGGAAGTAGTTAGTACCATAGCAAATTAAGGTTTTTTTTGCTCCCAAAATGCTACGCCCTCCCCACAACCATCTTAATGATGTTGCATAGTTCAAGTGCACCAATAGCTGTGATATGTTCTGGCCAGAGACTTCACTCCTAGCTGTATGTCCATAGATAATACATGGGATGGGTGTGCAGTGCCTTGCACGTCCAGTACTGACAACTTTGTTGTTGGGTGGCCGAAGGCCATGCACACACTCCCCACAACTTAGCAATCGATACACAATACTACGGGTGTATCCATGGGTTTGACATGCTGCGGTGGTTGTGGCCAGGGCCTACAGTCTTGGAAGTAAGGCCTTCGGCCGACGGCCAAACATCCAAGACTCTAGGCCCTCGCCACAACCACTGTAGCATGTCACACCCATGGCGGCGTGCTAATGAATATAATAATACCCATAGGAAAAAACATTACAATTATGGCATGTTGTCAATTTCAATGTTCGCTACCACTACGCTACCACTACGCGTCTCCTTACAACAGTAAAAAGTTTCCTGTGCACTGCATGGACTGAAATGCTACCGTTATTACACCCCTCATTTTCTGTGCGTACAAGATGGCCATAGAAAATACATCGTGAAGACCGACCCCCAGAACAAATGCATTGATCACCCGTGTCTTACTATCTGAACCTGTCCCAACGCTCTGTGACACAGCAAAAGAGTTTTATAAATATAGCATGTGTACGCTGGTTGTTGCTCCGCTATCTGCGGATCCAAGATGTCGGGCGCAGCCAAACAATCTGACGCAGAACACATCTCGCAGCAACCAATCGGCAGAGACGTCACGTGTCCGCGGTCATGACGCAAATCCATTAGCCAATCGTTATCTTGTCCGCGGAGGGAACAGGGAAGTGTGACCGCGGAGCAGACATAGATATCACTAATTTTTTGAGACATACTTTTTGGTCGTTTTAAAGAAAAATACTGCACGATTTGTAAGAGGATTCAATTCAACACTACAGCTAAGTCAACGCCTAGTCTATAATACTGAATGAAAACCCTTATTGATATATCTTTAGGTCCAGTTCATGCGTTCTGGATGACTACCCCTATATAACACCCCTCTCTTGGAATCCCCCTGACCCCACTGAGCCAAGAAGTAGTTCTGTTTTGCAAGTTTAAAAGGTTTATTTGATAACTTAAACAATAGATATATATATGATACTTTATAATAAATTAATAATTGAATAGCACCCTTAATCTGATATGATAAAGATCAACAACGGAGAATCTGGCACTAGCACACTTCTTATAATCACTAATGAGTTGACATGAAATGGATAAGGTAGCACACTGGTAAATAGGAACAAAAGAAGAAAGTGGTACAAAATGCTTTATAGAGTTCAAATGGATGCAAGGTTGAATGAATGAAATGCAGTATAGAAATACTCAATATGATTTCAACAAAACAATGTAATCACTTTTCTCTGGCAATCCCCTCCCCCCCTTGATGCAAGGCAAGGAAATGGAAGGAAACACACAGTTCTCAGAAATGCAATCAAATGTGATTCAGTTCAATCCCAGCAAGCTTACAGAAAACAGATAGGAGTTTTGAAAACACAGGCCCAAATGCTTTGATATGTGCTAGCAATGGATGAGAAATATGCTGGAAATGCTTTTTAATTCCCTTTCAGAGGTTCAGGGTGAGTGGTATCTAGTTAATATTAGTCCAGGCTCACACTAGCAATGAGGCAGGGATAGTTAGCAGGTTAAACGAATTTCTGGCAAATGGAAGGCAAGCAGCAGCAGTTTTTACATGTGAAGAAATTTGCAAATCGCGGCAAAATTCGCGGATGCGCCGAGCGCTATTACAGAGGAACCACAAGGACTATCTCTATCGTTCTGGGGTCCTAGGAAAGCCTAGGATCTCAGCTTCCAAATAAAAGTTACTGCAAGTCTCTAGCACAAACGGTTGCGGAGATATGAGCGATTGAATAGAGGTCGTTTTTCAGATTTGAAATTTTAAAGTTCCAAAAGACAAGTGCAGCTTGCGACTAGAAATGACAAGGGACAGCTTTACAAATGACAGGTGACAGTTAGGAGGCAGTTCTACTTAGATTAAATAGATTGAATTATATTATTTTAACTAAGAGATTGGTTCTGCACAGTTTTCTAGGTACTCACACTATATTCTTGAGTGAAATGGGCCTCATCACGGATCTGGTCAGGGTTTTAAATTCGCCTCTGGTCTCTGCACTTCACAGTGATCTGGGTCAGCTCTCTCTGCTGGTCTGGGTCTCTCTCTTTCTGGATCTCTGGTCTCTAGTTCTGGATAGATTGAAGTCTCTAGTTTGGCTCTCTGGAGGTTTGATGGAGGTAAAGTCTGGATTTTTCCGGCAGAGCGTCCCGCTGCAGATGGATTTGGAAGGTCCCTATCTGTCCTGTCTGTCTGCTTTTATGTGTTTAGAATGTGGGTGTGTTCTAGCATCACTGACCCTACCCCTCTCTCAGCTTCTAATTGGTCAAACTTCCATTTATCATTTGATTGGGGAATGAACTGTGAGTCAGAGGGATGTCATTTTATGGCTTGCAGATAGGACACTCCTCTGTCAGATTGCACATATTCTATATTTGATAATAAAAGACATATTTCACAGTTACACAGTTGCTTGAAATTACATATACATGGTGTGGCTGAATTTAGCCATGTCTCTGTCCAAATCTGCTGTTTCTAAGAGCTTGCATTCAGAAATGGCAGATATTTCACTTTTTAACTGATTTTTCAATTTCTGACATTGACCCAACTTTACATACATGTGTGCAGGGAGTATGGACATTAACTGAAGAAGTTTCAGATTTTTAACATGCATACAGTTAGAGTAATATCCATTTTTCCGCTAAAACCCCCCTGAACATGCCACCGGGTCGAAAAACCTCTTAAAATGTGGGCAGAAAAATCACAAGAATTATGGTATCATTTATAAAATTTTCACATGTCCGCTCTATGAGTTATTCATCTTTTTAAAGTTATGTTCTGGCTCCAAAGGGGTGTGGTTTCCCAGGTCACATGGTATAGAAACCAGTCTTTCCAGTTTCTGCCAAGCCAGCTTGCTCTCACAGGCAGTGCTCCTCCCAGCTCCTGCCAAGAGGAAGCTACATTTTACGACTGCGGTAATAAAAACCTTTGCCTGAGTGAAGAGGGCTTTGTTCACTCTCTTGCAGAGCACAGGTAATTCAATTATCAGATAGATGGCATATCCTTAGTGTGGGCAGCAAAAGGAAGGTTGGCCTGGGAACACAGTGGTGACTCAAGTTTCACTGCTGATGGGGGTAGTTGCCAGGCAGAATCAAGTTCCTTAAGCCAGACTTTCAGCTACTGTCATGTTATTTGTTGCTTTTTAAATTAACTTGCAATTTTACACATGCAGCTAGAATGCTGATTCTAAGTGCAAAACTATGACATTTAAACAATTGCAACCTATGTGACACTCAAAAGTAGGTCACTCAGTCAATTTAAACATTTAGATTTTTTTTAGTGTCTTTCAATCCAGTGCAACTTAAACTGCTGAAATCCACAGTGCAGCCAGTCTTGTTATAAACCTTGTCTTATGATCTTCATTTCCCAGATTTTGTAGGCACACAAAACTCCATTCTGCCAAATGTCTGCTGGTGTTCAGTAAATATTTTGCACATATTGCAATGTTTGAAATTAGGCATTTTGACTTGCCTTCAGGGAAACAGAGTGGTTTTAAAACGCCGGCTTTTGGATAGTGGTGAGTACTGGTACTGCACCCATTTTTGGGATTTAAGAAATGAATTCCCCACAATTCTAGGTTGCATTTGGCAATCAGCATTGCCATTCCCAATGGTTTCAGACTACTGTGCGGGTAGTCCAATGGTGGTTTTAGGCAGTGTCCTTCTGTGCCCATAACATCGGCAAAAATGAGTGGCAGCCTATTCTTCATGCATTTCCCTGTGCATTTTCTGGGAAGCTCTGGCCATCATGATGTTTTCCATGTCAGTACTGCACAGTTTTGAGGTAGGGCTAGGATGCATGGGTAAATACATCCCACAGGATTGTCACCAAATGTCCAAAAGCACGCTTTCTGGACCAAGCCCCTCTACCTGCCACAAATTTCGTGAAAATCCGTCCAGCGGTTTGACCTGTAGCCGTGCGCAAAGTTTTTCCCCCATTCAGTCTATGGGAAAAAAGACAAAGACATTTTGGAAACCCCGCTATAACTTTTCCCCCCCTGGACCAAACATCACCGAACTTTGGACCAGAATTCAGAGTGGCACATATACTTTTTTTTGCAAAGCTTGGCGAGGATTCACCCAGGGAGAGCTGAGTTATAAGCCGCAGAAAGAACAGTGCTCTTCCTATGGAAACAGCAACTTAACCATAACTACATGGCCACTGTAATTATATTACACCGTGGCCGTGTAATCACACACACTTGTTCCGTTCCCTGATGTTCGTTTTATTTCTCTCTCTTCTCCTCCTTTGTCTCCACCCACTTCTCTTGTCCGTCTATCTGATGTTCACAAACTCTCCTCTCCCCACACTTTTCCCCTCCTCCCTACCCTGTCACTCTACACCTAATCCCTCCTATTCATTCCAGCCCAACACTCAAACATTCTCACTATCTGGTACTACTCTCTCTCTTACTACCAACACCTCACTTGTAACAATCGCTGCCACAATCTTCTCAATGCTCTGTTCCACTTCTCTTCCTTCACCTTGTCTCTCTGTCCAGCTTCTCTCCTCCTGAATTCACTTGAACAATCTTCACTCTGCTTTTTTTTAGGCAAGTTTAATATACTTCTTCCTTAATGCTTTTATCCCCCCCCACCCTTCCATTGGCCCACTGACTCACCTGACCCTGTAGGCCAATCTACGGCTGCTCTTTCCCCCTGGGGTTGTAATTGCTTATAAGCCCCCTTTTCTGACGCAATGGTTAAATCTGGTTTTGGACTCTGGGAAACGCAATGTTTGCTCTGCAAACGCTGTGGAGAGTATATTTGGTCCGGCTGGCATGCAGTTCTATGAACGTGGGTGCTTCAGAGACTTTGAGGACTCCTGGTCTCTTTCTTCTGGTCGCAGCAGTCTCTGGTGGTGGCTGGGCTGGCTGGCATTCGTATTTCTGAAAAGAGACAAAGGGACTTGGGCCAGCATTGGAACAGCAAAGTATGGTATGATTGACCATAGCACCATATTCATTCAATATGGTACATGCGGGGGGGGGGGGAGGAGTAAGAGACCTGGGCCCTAAAGAACTCCCTCACCTCTTGGGAAGGACTGGCTCTGGTAAGACCCGAGTAGGCCTCCTGTCTCAAGCTGGTAGAGGTCTCTGCTACCACCCTTCCCCTGCCCCTGGTGGGCAAAGCCCCTGACTCCATCCAAAGAAACTAAGAAAACTAAAGAAAACTAAGAACATTCTCTGGAAATTTGACAGTGCTGGCATATGCTGTGGATGCAATGGTAGCATTATTGTAGTTTTACAGTGGCAGTCATGACATACTGTGGGCAACAGCGACATAAATGTTTTACATTGTGAATGAGGATACATTGCGAGCACAGGTGTAATGAAGGTGCTTTACATTGGGAACGCTGACCTATTGTGGGTTTAGGATAATAAAAGTTTTGAACTCAGAACGTGGACATTTATTGTGGACAAAGGCATCATGAAAATTGTGTAAAATGCTCCTGCGTACTGCTGGTAACCTGGTCTCTATTGGGTTTGTTTTCTCATATGTTATCCTATGGAACTAACTGTAAATTGTGCCCCCCGTTACTGCATTTCTCTAAAGAAATGTGCAGTAAAATGCACCAATTCAACCAAATATTATGTTTTTTTTTTAAGAATTTAAGAATCTTACAGGAAATTCCCCAGACCCACCCTACATTACTTTGGGGGGAGGGAGGGTGTCCCTTGCAATCATTTGGTGAAAATATGAATGCCTCCTCCACTGAAAATGTTCACCAGCCGTAGCAAATCTTAAATCCTTTAGCATTCCAACATCCCCTCAGGATCCACTCACTAAAAACTGCCTCCGCGGTTCTAGGTTAAAGCATCGAAATCAAAAGGTTCGAATGCCTTTTATTCGACAGTCAAAGGGTTGAAAAAAAAGGTTTGAAAAAAAGGTTCGATTTTTAAAAAAATTTTATGGGGGGGTCCACCCCAACCTCCTGTTTTCTTTATTAAAAAAACTTTTTTTACCAAACCAAACTAAAAAATATATAAATAAATAAATTTAAAAAAATGTGAACCTTTTTTTTCGACCCTTTGACTTTTGAATAAAAGGTCATTCAATCCTTTATTTTCGAAACTTTAACTGGACACCTGCCTCTGCCACTTTGTGGGTTGGGTATCGCTGTGTTAACCGAGTACATCTTAGAACAATGCTGCTGGTAAAATAAGCAGCTTAAGCACACTTCGTGCTCTCCCCACAAATGTCCTCCATTCTGTATTCTCAATATACCTGTTCAGGCGGATTGCATCCAGTGGTGATCTGTTTCCAGGATTATACATTCAGAAATGTTCGGAAGTAACGTGGCTTCCATTATCTCCATTTACACGCTCACTCTGTTTCTGCCTCCATTTCTCCTTTTATATCCATCTCCACTCTCCTTCCACCGGGTTCTTCCAACTCTGCTCCCCCCTAGGTCTGTTGCTGAACTCTCCCCTCTCCTATAGACGCCTTCGCCCGATCCTCAATCTCCTCACGTCTCTATCTACTCACAATCCCTAGCTACACCTCTGAGTGTTGATCTTATACACTCTCTCTGCCTATCTCTCCCAACTATCTTCCTCCTGATTCACCCCACCCTCACCACTTCTCCCACTACCAACCTTGCACTATGCTACCATACACTATCACTTACCCTCACTCTCTCTTTAAATCCTCAACACTTCTCTTCCTCTCCATTTCGCTCTCACCTTTCACATTAATGCACTAGAGACAACTGGTACCATTGTCTTATACAATACCTTTACCTGTACTCTCACACAACACTGTCACAGCCCCCTTAGCATCTCAGTCCACCATCCACCTGGCTTCTTGGCTCCACCACTTCAGCCTGATCTCTTCCGAACACCTTTGAATATCCTCTGTGCTTTGCACTTTTAAAGCCCAGCCAACCACACTCCTCCCAACTTCCATTGGTGAGCCTGGTCACATGCTCCCCTGGGCCAATCTCTGGCCAAGCTATCCCTCCAGCAGGGTAGGGGGGAGTTGTTATCAGACACCAAACCCAGGATGAGAGCGGGCCCTGTACGTCCCCTGAACCCATCAGACTGGTCATTACCCTGAACCCGTTGCAGCACTCACAGGCCAGACTCACACCAGAGGGAAGCACTACAAGGCCTTTGAAGTCAGCAGGCATGGGAAATGGGCACAGTTAGCAAGAGGAAGGGGGGGTAGACCTGAGAGGGGGTTCCACCATCTTGCTTTTTTTGTTGGGCCTCTTTCCCTGCCTGTCCCTTCCATATCATGCAGGAAACGTCACTATGATGCAATAAGGCAAGGGTCACTTGTTACACAAACAGGGATTGGACACTGTGGTAGGTCAGAAGGAGACAGACCGGTTTTTGGTATTTTTGCAGATGATTTATTGAAATAATTTGTGGATTTCCCTGCCTAACACATCTAACTAGGGTGCTCATCATCTGTTGTGAAGTCCAAAAGCAAACAGTCTGTCCTCCATCCAAAACTAAGCTGCACTGACCCTACCACTAAAACAAAACACCTGAAGCTCAGGAGAATGTCTCCCTTCTCCTGGATAATCTACCCCAGCCTTAGCATATAATTATTAGATAGACCTCTTTCATGAGTTGTTCAGTTCCTTTAGGGGACTTTTCCAAGTCTTTGGTTCCCCTTTCTCTTGACTTTGTAAACTTCTCCTCTGAGTTCTTGGCCTTTGAATTTCTCTCATTATGCTTTTCTCAAACGTCTCTGAAAGTCGCTCTTTCTTGCTTATCTCTGGAGAGATGAATCCTTTACGATATTACTGTTCTCCGTATCCCTATGGCTCTTTAGCGCCTGATGAGTAAGATATCGATATCAGGATTCTTCTTTTCTGGTTTACTGATTTTTTTTCTTTGGGGCAAGTATAATAGACCCAATAATTATTCATATCTTCTTTGCCCCTTTTGGTATTACTGAGATAAGTAAGATGAGTCCTGTAATGATTCTCACTTGCTTGGTTCTCTTTCGTGTCAAAGGTAGGATAATTACAGGAATAAGTCTCACTCTCTCCATTCTTTCTTGTATCACTGTGACAAGTAGGACAAGTCATGTGATGGGTTTCACTCTATCGGTTTGTTCTTGTATCACTGGGATGAGTTGGAGGGCCATATAACGATTCATAGTCTTGGCTGTTCACCCCTTCGCTGGGATGAGGATGCTGGGTCCAATAATGCAGAGTCTCCTGCTCATTCTTTCGGTCAATGGGACGATTAGTATATTCTCGTAACGATTCACAATACTTGATTCAGTCTCACGGGGATGAGTAGGATTACTCTGAACATTCTATTCATTCTTCCAACTCTGACAATTACTGATAAGGTAACCGTTATCACTACGGCTCGCCCAGTTACTTCTCTTACGGTGGGGTTGCGTCACAGGGTCGGCGTGGTTCTCTTCTCCTTGTCAGGATGTATTTTGTAGTTTATTTCTCTTCTGTTTCACTGTTCCACGTGCATCAGGGTGAACGTTTCGGCTTCAGTGAGGGAATCCTCACTTTCCGTGTTCCGGCCAACACTCTCTTTGCTCATGTCTGTTCTGGGATTATTCTCAACTTCCAAAACTCCAGTTAGCCTGTGTGGTTGCCACTCTTTTTGTGTGTCCCTCCTAGGATGAAGGATTGCCTGGCTGGCTTCTGCTAGGCTCTCAACTCAAGCTTTCTCTCAGGTGTCCCTCCTGGAAAGAACATCAGTTCTGGAGGGATTAACATCAATACTGTAGTTTTACGATAAGCTGTCTCTCAAGCAAGTAAGTGTAAGGCTTGGTTTCCTACAGCTTACTTCCGTCTCAGGAAACAGCCTCTGCTCGATAGATCAGCGTCCCTCTCACAGCTGATCCAGAACTCCCGGGCTTCTCTCTCTCTCTCTGCTGCCACTTTTATGACGAGGTCCTTGCATTTCCTCGGCAGCTAGTGGGAGTCCTCCTTTCGTTTCTGGCTTATATTCATAACTCCACTGGTCTTCTTCGTCCCAAGTATATTTCGAGTTACATTTGTTATAACTCTTGATCTTTTTCAACACAGCATCCAACAGGAATTGGGCAGTGTATAAGGCATCACAATAGTAGATAGAAAGCAGCTCTTCATGCTTTCTCTCAATGAGATTGCCATGCTTGATCCGTTGAGGGTAATGGGAAGGAAGTTCCTCTGCAGAACAGGAGTACTTGTCCCGAAAGGGGGGGATTTAGGAGGGTTTGGGGGAAAGAGTCTCTCCCGGTGAGGTCCCTCTTTCAACAACCACTAGAGGGGGTCACGTTTCAGGCTCACCTCCCTAGCCTCACAAGGAACGTTTCCCCCTGGAGAGAAGTGACTGAATCCCATGACTCATCACAAAACCTTGCACCAAGGATGCCTTTGTCCAGTCCCCCTTGACAATTTACCTTTATGAGGAAAGGGTCTCCCACTCCTTGGATTCATCTGTGAGCTTTCAAGAAGACAGGGAGAATTCACTGGACCTCTATTGAGAGTGTAGGTCATTGTAAAGTCCTCCAACAGTGAAGTGAAGGTAGAAAGCATACAAGGCAGAGGAGAGCTCTGTCCCCCCAAACCTAGGAAACAGTGGGAGGGAACGCTCTTTGGACCATGGTGTTCCCCACTACCAGTTGTACTAGATGCAAGCAGCTCACTGGAGGGGACGGATCATCTGTTGGTGCCAGCCAAGGTCCCTGGAGTGGGAGTGCAGAACAAAATAACACCTTGTCCTGGAGCCCCTGGATTGGGACCCCTAGCAACCAGAAAGCCTAAGAACAACTGGAATTATGTTTGCAAAGCTTCTAAATGCATTCAAGCCGTGTTTGACACCCATTGAGCTGACACAGGATCTGCTTTTTTTGGTTCTCCACAACTTCAAACTGCTTGCCTGCATCTTCAAAATTGCTCAACGCCACTTCACACCAGTAGCACTCTTCACAGTCTCAACCATTAGCTCACCGCTGTGGAATCCTTGGATTAGTGGATTCAATGAGCACTGCATCAAAACCACACAACCTCCCTTTGACTCGATTCGAACTTGATCCAGCAGCAACCGTCTCAGTATGACCACGATTTGAACCTGTTGGACCCTTCAAGCAGCACTGCCTTGAACACTGATTCTAACCCCACAGCGCCCCATTTCGATGCCAACTTAATGCTGACTCGACACATAGATCAGCACGACTCACCACATCTTCAACTCAGTTCGACTGCAAGGAAAGTGCAGTGAAGAAGAGTTTGATGCCATATAACCAATCAAGACCAAAAAACTGTTAAGGTGCCCTGTCCTCTGGTGTCCTTTTCGGGACCACAGCAACTAATTAGTCACCTTTTCAGTCATTTTCTTGAAATGCCTATTGTTTTAGAACATTGACATCTTGCAATTCCTTGCCTGAACACCCCTAAACAAATACAGATAGTGCCATACATAACTATCTGCAACATATGTATTGTTTCTTACAAGAGTGGTATGTTTTCTTGTGTTTTTGATAGTTATTAGCTTTTTTATCATTTAATTACAAATCTATATTTTTATAGAAACTTGATTTGACATACTTTTATTTTGGACTGTTGTACTACTGCTGGTGGGTTGCTACTCTTACCACCTCACCCGCTGACCCCCTCAGGGGTTTAGCCACATTACCACATAAAGCGAAGGAGGTACGCCCATCAGTCTGTGTCCGTTTTACCTTTATGATTGGGATCACAGCTTGCTTAGTAGTGGTGTAGAGCAGTAGTCATTTCGTCACACTTGTCAAGCCAGAATTTCAGTGGCGGGTCACACATCTTCCATGACTTCTGTCACAACTTCTACTGCTTCTGGCTTCACAGGGACCCACACCCTTCCTCGTTAAAGGTGTCTCCGGTCCGGCCACTCTCTTAAGGAGCCACTTTCGCTCCTGAGACCCACGGCTTGATAATAGCTCCTCGCCTCGGTCTCCGACACATTCTCTGCATGGCAACCACAGCAATCAGGTTCACATGGGGAAAGACAGGCTTCCTGCACATCTTCCGCTGCACAATCTCTGTATTTCAGTGTTTGGGGGAACAGGACCCTCTCAGAATAAGCAGGTGAAATCTGCAGTATCCACGTTATATGATATGGCATTTATACTGCGCCTATACACAATTGTTTCAAGGCGTGACGTGGCAAGGGAGGGGGAACAGAGGGAAGACCGACAACGATCCTACTAGGCCAGGTAACATTGAGATCGCACAAGTGCAGGGGGGGGAATGCAGGGGAAAAGGGAAGGGGCACTGCAGTACATAGGATTACAGTGAACTAAATAAAGACAAATAATAAAACAAGTGCAAGGTTAAGTGCAGACAGCAGGGGTCAAGTGCTACTAAGGGCTGTAGCGATACAGAAACAGTCCCTGAGTGCTAAGGTTGCCAAAGGGGCAGTGCAGGTGTGCAACTGGTGGGGAGGGGACCTGGGCCCGAGATCAGAGGGTAGCCATGTAACCAGTGCAGTTTCAGATTCAGCCAGGGGATCAGCAGGGGAGAGGAGGAGAGAAAGCAGAAGGTCTTGATAAACTTCCGGAACCGGAGATGGTTCTCCTCAAGTTTCACAGAGGCAGGGAGGCTGTTCCAGAGGGAGGCCCCAGCAGAAGAAAGATCTATCACCAACTCGCTGATAGGAGAAGCTACTGACCCTGAGGGAGTTGGAGGCGGATGAGCAAAGAGCTCGGGAAGGAAGATATTTTGGAAGAGAGAGTTGAAGGTATTGAGGTCCAAGGCCCCAGAAGGCTTTGTGGACAATGCAGAAGGTTTTGAACTTAATCCTCGCCGCCACTGGGAGCCAGTGCAGAGATTTCAGTCCTGGAGAGATACAATCCCTGGCTTAAGGCCAAGGACAAGTCATGCAGTCCTGTTTTGGATCAGTTGCAGAGGGTGGAGTGTAGAGGCAGGCAGATTTTGAAAGAGGGTGTTGCAGTAGTTCAGCCTACAGAGAACCAGAGCTCTGGAGACAGTGAGCCTCTGGGGAAAGGAGAGGAAAGGAAGAATACCTTTAGGAGGTGCAGCTGGTAGTGTGACTTTTTAGAGACGTCGGAGATGAGAGGAGAGAAGGAAAGTGTGGCGCTGAAGATGACCCCAAGGTTTTTAGCCTCACAGGTGGGAGCAGGAAGATGGCCAAGAGAGGCTGGCCAGAGTGACAGGAAATGAGGGAGCAGGTGTGGCGATGAGGAGAATCTCAGTCTTACTGGCATTAAGGCAGAGATCATTGGCGGCACACCACTCCTGGTTGGCTGACAGTCGGAGATGAGAGAAGGACAAGAGGTGGCGGAAGGGAGCTTGAAAATGAGTTCAGTGTCATCTGCATAGCACTGAAAGTTGGGGCAGAGAGCAGCGATGCGGTGGGCAAGAAGTGCCAGGTATAGGTTGAATATCCAGGGAGAGAGGTTAGACCCCTGGGGCACACCACAGGTAGAGATAGAGATAGATGAGAGTAAGGACCCAAGTCGGACCTGGGAGGGTCAGAGCGGAAGGCGGTCAGCCAAGCCAGGGCCTGACTGGTGATTCCCAGGTTATCACGGAGACGGTTGAGCAGGATGTCAAAGGCAGAAGCGAGATCAAGTAAGATGAGGACGCATAGGGTGCTGGAATCAAGGTTGGAGAGCAGGTCTTTATGGATGTTCAAGAGAGCAGTTTCCATGCTTCTGGCAGCTCCGAAGCCAGACTGATGGTCATGGAGAAAACCAACAGATTCAGTTTGAAGATTAAGCCGGGAGATGGCCAGATTTTCCAGGAATTTGCTAAGGAAAAGAGTGATGGCGATTGGACGATAATTAGCCGGGCAGGAAGGACCAGCAGCAGGTTTCTTAAGAAGAGGGTGCACAAGGGAGTGCTTCACAGGGGAGGGGAAGACTCCAGTGACGAAAGAGTGGTTGCAGAGTCAGCCAGAGCATAGGGCCAGGGTGTCAATGTGGTCCTTGATGGTTTTGGAGGAAAATGGGTGAGCCTGTTTTGATGAGACTTTGATCGGACTCGTCTAGAAAACCTTGTCTGAGGAGAACAGGGGAAAAGCAGAGAAGGAGGGAGGAGAGGTGGCCGAAGAAGGGCCAGAGGAAGAGCAGGGAGTAGAGGGGGGAGTGGGAGAGGAGGAAGAGAGGACAGGATGTCCTGAGTTTTAGAGACGAAATCAGAAGCCATGGCTGTGAAGAGGGCCTGGGAGGGGACAGGAGAAGTAGTGACAGCAGCAGGATTGGCCAGCTCCTTGCAGATTTTAAAGAGTTCAGCTGAGTTGTTAGTTGCCGCGGAGACACGGGCTTGGATGTGGGCTCTCTTCTTGGTGCGGACAGAGAGCCTGTATTTGGAGCAGGCGGCTGGCCAGTTTGTCAGAGAATGTACCAAAGCACGCCACTTCCTCTCAGCCACCCTGTACTTAAGTTAAAGGGTGACTAGGCCTGAGTCATTCCAAGACTTCAACTTGGTTTTGGGTTTCAAGCGGATCCTCAAACGGATCCTCATGACAGGGGCAAGAACATCGATAGTATCAGATATAGCAGAATGTAGCATGGAAAGGGCTGTGTCAGCCAAGGGTGTAGGTGGGGTGGAGAAAGTGGCAGCGAAAGCCTCAACTGACACGCTTCATGGGTCGAATAACCGAGAAGTTAGGTGGCAGTGCTGGAGTTGGCTTGGCCTCTGGGGGTCGGGGGGATATGGGAAGAGAAAGAGAAAGAGAAGAGTAGGCCTGCGTAGGAATGACGGAGGCAGGAATCCACTCATGGAAGATCTGGGCTTCACCCCCTCCAGAACAGTTGATCTGGGCACGGAGGGGATCTTGTAGCCATCGGGGAGGAGAGTGTCAAAGCTCGTGCCAGAGCTGGCCGTGAACCATGTCTCGGCGAGACCGATGACATCGAGATCAAGTTCCTCCAGGAGGCGGCAGATGTCAGTGGAGCGTTTGACAGCTGAGTGAGAGTTTAGAGTGGCAATATGGAGAAGGTTGCCGTCCTTGAAATACTTCGGGGGAGGCGTACAAATCAGAGGTACGCCCTGCGGAGGTGTAGAAGAAGCCTGAGGGGGGCAGAGATAGAAGGAGGCAAGGGCGCAGTAACAAGGCGGAGACAGAAGTGGGAGGCAAGTAAGCCGTGGGGGGGGGGAAGAGTGGGGACAGCAGGAGAAGAGAGGAAATTGATGAGGCGCAGGAAGCATCTATCAAAGACGAGAAGGTTGGCTTGAGGGCCTTAGAGGAGTGGAAGGAGGCCAGGAGGGCCTCCCACCAGGTGCCACCATTAATGGGAGAGGAAGAGAAGGGAGAGAGTACAGAGACCATATGTAGAGTCCATATGATCTGGTGAGGGAACGACAAAGAGGATGTCGGTGAAAGCTTTCCTGTTGGAGGCACTGGTATAGGTGTCAGCAATAGGGAGGCCTGGGTTGGACACCAGGATGTCCTTTTTAAAATTCTTCCTAACAGATATAGCCACGAGAGCAGGATAGTCGATGGAGAAGCAGTTAGAAAAGATAGGAGAGACAGAGAACACCACAGATTAGGTGGGGAGAGGAGAGAGGAGGAGGGGAGTGGAAGGGATAGGGTAGAACACTAGGGGAGGACACAGGGCAGGTGTGTAAGCAGATGAGACAGAGGACAGGTAAACAATTGGACAAGATGACAGGCACATAGATAGTGGTAGGAAGGTAAATACTTTCACAATGCAGTTTTAAATACAGGAGAGAACCCACCTAAGTTTGAGAGTCCTGAATAGTGGGGAAAAGGCCTAGGTTTCACGAATTATAAATACTTTCACAATATGTTCCGACGTCCTTCTGGTTCCCACACTTCTGCTTGATTTGCCAGCTTTGTGCCTTCTTTCTGCTTCTACTGCCACAGCCCTCACTCCAGTCACATTTCCAGCTCCTTCTGAATGACTGCATCTGTGGAGGCCTTAGGTCTCCCAGGTTCCTTCAGGTGTGGGCTAGTAGACTTAATTGCCCGACTGCTGCTACTGCAGACCTCTTCAGCCCTTGTCCTCGCCCCAGTACTTGTGGGATTATGTAACTCGTAGCCCGCAACAACAAAGTTATTTTAAATACATTTTGATTTTTAAAGATAGATTTAGTCCCCTTAAAGTTACAAAGGAGTGTGGGAGCCCCTCTACTGAGAACAAACATGGGTCAAATACCCTGTGTGATGGAATTTCTTCCACTAACCATGTTTTAGCTTATTGCTATCCATTTGCATATCAGTCTTTGTCCCACTCACAAGGGCAGTCCAGCGCCAAAATGCTTGGCAAATCTCTGAACAAGAGTACCATCAGCAACCCCAGACACGTGTTTTGGCCTAGTTGGGCCTTATCAGTGAGGTGAAGCCGGGCCTCTCTAACACACTGAGCAAGGGGTCCATGTCTGGATTACCCTGGGTGTGCTAAACTGGTCCAACCTATTTAAATTCTAGTGGTTCAAATGTTACATTTGTTTTCATGGGGTGGTCTCTGGGCTTGCCGGTGAGACATGTGGCCCAGCACCAGTAAAAGAAAAACGCAAGAAGGCCCTGTGGCATTCTGGTCATAACTGTGGCGATAATCAGTGCATGATTAATCACATACTCCAGCATGATTTCTCTACTCCAGCTATCTAGAAACAAGCAAAGATTCCCTAGCAACGGTGTCTGAGGGTCAATGCTAAACAAAGGCTAGATGAGAAAAGGTGTTTGGCCCAAGAAATATTTTCTAACATACAGAGGCAAGCTGTTCCTGCATCCTGCGCACCTGAGAGTCTGTCTATGTCAAACAAGAATGCTTTCTCAATCCTAGAATTCTGGATGATAAACCATAAGGGTGGGAGGAGGAGAGAAACCGTGGGAGTTAATCCTCATTTGCGCGTGTAGGGGAGGCAATTTATGCATTTTCCGTGCGGTGCTGGCGGCTACATTTTAGTGAAGGGCCATTGAAAATCAATTGGTAGTTAGCGCAGACTCCTTTTCAGGTGGTAGGGGGCGACTGTGGTGGAGTTGTGGATCACCCAGGTACACTGTGCCGCTGTCATCTCCTAAAGGCCCCAATCCTCCTCAGATGGCTCCTCAAATCTAACATCTCATTGCTAAGGGACACAGTGGGGGCTGCCCTTGCTGCTAAGGGACACAGTGGGGCTACTCTTGCTTGCAAGAGATACAGTGACCAGCTTAATAATAAAGGATATATTGCCACACACACTAGTCTGTCCTTTTAGTTTTCTGGGCTTCTTAGCCTTGTAAACATTTAGCAATAGCAGCCTGGCCAAACTGCAAAGTTTGCCCAGGACCCTAAATGCCCCATACTTGTCCAGTCCATCTATGCTCCAACTCTGGTCTTCCTGTTGTGGATCATCCATCTCCTTCTTGCAGTGTGCTGGTTGCACTGCATTTCCAACCCATTACTTCAGTGCTTAATTGGTAAGAATATAAGTGCCAGTGCCCAAATATTTTCTAGCACACTTGTGACACTGCTGGTGACCAGTTCCCCACCATTGCTGCCCCCACCCACAGCTACACCCCCGAATGTTGACACATTTGTCTCAGGAGGATAGCTCAGGGGCAATGTGCTCACCTTGGAAGCAAGACACGGAGCAACACAGCTTCGATGCTCTGGCTACCAATGCTTCATAATCAGAGTCTGAGACAATAAGTGCCAGGGCTCAGAAATAAGTGCCAGAACTGAGCCCTGGCAAAAACACCCACAAATTAAGCACTGCATTGTTTCCTCCAGTAGTGGAAATGTCCTGGTAGGACTGCTTTTCTAGACTGCCGAGTCTGCTGCATGCTTTGGATGGAGTACGGCATTGGATTTTGTCACACTGCCAAAACAATCTTCATTGGGCCCAGAGGACTCTCAGGAACAACATTGTTGAAAACATTGTCATTTTCGTCCAAATGTATCCCACCTTAATAACACTGAAGCAGCTTATTTTTCAAAATCCAAATACTTTGTGTATTAGTACTTCTAAAGATCGCCGTCACTCACCCATAAATGCACGAGATGTCAATCACCACATCAATCATGTCGCAGCAGAGCTCATAGGTTTGCATGTCCACCGGAGTGCTGTCGGTCGCAATATAAATTTTGCTGACTACGTCAAATAGGAATGCTTTCTCAATCCCAGAATTCTGCATGATAAACCGTAACATTAAGATTTAAGAAAAAGAGCAGGGTCACAATAATTGCATTTCTTGCAATACATGGTTTCTCTCAAACAATTGCTTTCTCTCAAACAATTGTGAACATGTATCAGAACTCAAGATCCCTACTTGTGCTTACAGATTCGTGTAGATTTTCAATAGAAGCCCTTGATTAAATCCCATCTCTAAAAAATGTTAGTACATTTTCAGAATATGAGCTAACATTTCAGTGTTCCTACGATTTGCATTTTTATTTTGGAGGTGTGAAATGAGTCTCGTACATCATGCATGACAAGGTTCCATGTGTTAATATCCCCGCAAAAATATTACCATACAAAAATATCACCATATTTGTGTAGCAATATTAAGGCATGGAACCTGCGGGGGACACCCCTGCAAACCCTAAATTATTTGTAAAGGAGCTGGGGACACCCCTGCAACTCCTGCTCCTAAAAAAAACCAAAAGAATTACCCCCCCCCCAGAATATCGCCTATGGCCGTTCCAGATGACCATATATACGGTGATGTTTTTGGTGGGAATAATATGTAGGGATACTGTATAAAACACTTAGGATGTCTGTGTAATGGGACCTGGGCATGCAGAGGAGTACAGCCCAATGGCAATGCTCCTGCTCCTCCCAAACAGAATGCATGGAGGCCCGTGCCTGGCCAGAGCTAGGGATAGCATGGCTCCAGCAAGAGTGGATCAGTAAGGCATTATACACAACATTTGTTTTAACCGGACTAAGTGCAAACAACAAAATATGATACTAATATGTCCAACAGTTCAAAAGTGTAAAACAAAGTGCGCATTTCACTTTTTGATGGCATTTCCCTCAGGGAAAACAGTTGCGCTGAAGCCCGCAGCCCAAATTGCTGGGCACATGTTTGTCAAGTTTGCTTTGGGTGTATCAGAAAGAGCAGGCAGCATTTCCTAGCTTGGTTTGGCAGAAATCCATCCAGTAGTTTATTTTTCTTTATCTTCTTTGATGCACTGCAGCAGCTGAGGTTGTTCAGAAATCAGAAGAGTCAGCCCAAAAAGTGGACCTATTATGTAAGACCCAGGGGTATCGGGGCACAGTGGGTACATGAATACTTTTGGCTTAGAGTTACACATATTACAGGGGGGGAGAGGACGACAAGCATTGAAGAAAAGGTAACGCCAATAATCAGCTATTTGAGAGTTATATACATGCACTCAGAATGATCAATACAACATTACATAAAATACAATATAATATACAATTCAAGTAATCAATTCAACAATACATAATATATAAAGTTGAGGTTTGGCATTAACTGGACTTGGTAGTCGCTATTTACAGTATAGGATGAGGGACTAGGGCCATCGGTAGGTGCATTAGTGGTTGTTTTCCCTGAGCCAGTTAATGATGTTGTGTCTAAATTTCAGAGTAACACCGGTCCCCTCCCCAGCTTGGCCTCTCCTCACCTGCATCTCCTTGGTCTAAGGAGTAAAGGGGACGGTTGCTCCCTCAACCTTCATCAGGCTCTTCAGCGCATCCCTTTCTTGGTGTCACTGTGCTGTTTCCATCAGACGCCGTCACCATAGATCCCTTGATTGACGCTCACTACGTCCATGGGGTAGGGTTAATTTGGGAGCAATATCTTCCATTGTTGGTGTATGTTTCTCACTAGCACCTCATCTCCAGGCGCCAGTTGATGTGGTCGAAGTCCTCTTTGGATGTTCTGATTCCTGTCACTGCTTTCTTAATCCACCCCATTATCGTTTATCTCAGAGGATTCCCTGTCCCCGGTGTCCGGCAACAGCCCTCTGGGACATCTTTTCAATAGTGCTTCTGCAGGTGCAACACTGGTCGAGCACTGGGGAGTCGATCAATACTCCCTCAAGAACTGTTAGAGGACTCTCTTGAGACACTGTCCCTGTCCATTGGCAAAGCAGAATACTTTGTTAATGGTCCTCATGAAATGTTCCGCCTCGTCGTTTGCCCTGGGCCATACTGGAGACATTTTTTAGTGGTGGCTCCCATATTCTTGCATCAACTGTCGGAAGCTCTCTCCTTGAAATGGCAGCCCATCGTCCAAGCACACCACTTGCGGCAGCCCGTGTGTGGCAAAAACCTTTTCCAGTGCCGCAACCACATTGTCAAAGGCTACTGATTCCAGGAACTCCACCTTATGATATGTCGTCCATTGGGCTATACCCACCAAAAGGTGCGTGTCTCTTCCAGCTGAACCAAAATCCATGTGTACCGTTTCCCACGGTTGTACACTTCGGGCATGGACTCAATGGCTGTCTCGCATTGGGCCGGAGCAGCTACACGCAACTTGCTACAAACTCGTCCACCCTCCTCTCCAGGTTTGGAAACCACACTTTCAGTCTTAGTTGGGCCTTAGTTTTGACCATGCCCTGATGTCCTTGGTGGGCCAGTGCTATCACTTGCATGATTTTGCTCACTGGGATCACCATCTTGGACCCTTTCAGCAGAAGGCCTTAGTCAGAGAATGCCAGTTCTTCTCTCACTTTCTACAATAGTGGAAAGGGTGACGTGGGCATAATGAGTCCTTTTTATTGAGACCTTTCAAAATTGCCTTCCAGTCTCCCTTCTGCATCACCCATCGTAGAAGACAGAAACATTTGCCTGATGCCTTTGCAAGATCCTGAACGGGAATCTAGTTCGGCGTAGTTGATTCAATGATCGCTTGCACATGATCCTCAACTTCCTGTGACGTATTTTCACCATCAGGGTGCTCTCTCTGTGGGTGCCTTGATGGGTAATCTGCTGTGTTGTTGGCGCCTGGTCTAAATACCAGGCACAGTCCAAACTCGAGGAGAGCTAACATCCCGCTCAATCTGCAAGTATCTCTGCTCTGTTTCCGATAGAGCATGGCTAGTGAATGCTACCGGCCTCACCTCGCTATTGGTGTCAAACTGTGTTAATACTGTTCCGAGACCAAACAGGCTTGCGTCAACATTGATTTCAGAGGGTAGGGATGGGTCGAACAACGCCATAGTGTCGCCTGCCGGGAGGGCCATCTTTACATCATCAAATGAAGTTTGTTTTAGTGGGCCCCACTGCCATATGGTGTCTTTATGGCCAGGTTCCTCAAGGGCTCCGACAGTCTGGCCAGACTCCCGATGACACGCCCGCAGTATGTCACCGTACCCCGGAAGCTGCATACTTCCGTCACTGTCCCTGGGGGTCTGGCATTTTTTATGACTTTTAAAAAGAAAATCTTTATTAAGCATTTTCTTTGTCACATTTTCGCACATCTTTCGCACATATACGTGTTTATTCAACCACTGTAAAGAATTTTTTTTTCATTAACGTTTCGGTTAAACACACACCCACTGTTCCTTGCTCCCTTGGGACAGAACAAGTCTGTGGTATGATTCTCATTGTCAATTACACATCATTTCCCTGGCGTAGTTTCATTTCACTTGTAGGCTTTGAGGAAGGAGGCCCACTCCATTTCTCTGCTTGTGGTGATTTTGTGAAGGGCCCATGTTCTCCATCTCGTATAGTTCTCGTGCTTTCCTGGCCCAGGTTGATTCCGATGGGAGAGTCTTATTTCCAAGTGATGGTGATGCAGACCCTCGCTGCAAAGAGCAGGAAGAGTGTCATGTGGTGGGGCTCACTTCCATCAATTGACTTGCTTCTCCAAGCTGAATAACACCAGCCTCGGATCGCATTCTCGGTTGATTCCTTCCCCTTATGTATCCAAGTCAACATCTCTTTCCAGTATGTCTGGGCTTTCGGGCAGGACCACTACTTATGCCAGTAGTCCGCCTGGGTCCCACATCTTCTCCAGCACTGGGGGCTCGCTTGCTTGAACATCTTGGATTGTCTTCTGGGATCGTACTGCCATCTGTGCAGCAGTTTTATTCCATGGAGTTTATACTGGGGTGAGATGGAAGTCTTGTGTGTGGATTTACACATTTGAGACCACAACCGATCAGTCATCATTGGTCCGAGGTCCTTGCCCCATCTGTTTCTCAGGGCGATTAGATGGTTTCCTTTTGTTCTTAGTAGGGTTTTATATAGCTGTGTGATAAGGCCCATAGTTGTGAGGGAATCACTTAGGATTTTCTCCATTGGGGTGATGTCCCTCTGGATTTTATTCTTCCATTTCGCAGCTGATAATGCTCCTTTCAGTTGCAGGTACCTGAACACTTCCAGGGGGTGCGATTTGAAGTCCTGCTTCCAGGTCTTGAATGGATATACATCCATTGGTCTTGACAAATTGTCCCACTCTTTCTAGGCCAGCTTCATACCATCTCTGGTAGCACTGGGGATCCTGGACTTCGTCCCTTATGGGGGGGCCCATATGTGGCTCAGGGGAATGGCCATGTCACGTGTCCTCATTTCCCCCTTTGTTCCACCACAGCTGCAGGAGGGTACCCATCGCAAAATGATTGATTACAATTCAGGGGAAGGCTTTCTTTAGTGCTCAGAGCCATTCTTCTAGAGTCACAGGGCGCATTAGGTGGTTTTCAATGGCCGCCCACTGTTTGTTTGTCCGCTCTCAGGTGGGGAGTAAGGGCTCTCAGCTGGGATGCTCGCTAGTACGTGTATAGATCAGGGAGTCCTGTTCCACCTTCCTCTTTCGACTGGGTTAGGGCCCTCTATGCTATGTGTTGTTTTTTCCCTTCCCAAAGAAATTTAAGGATCATGGTTTTCACGTCTGTAAAGTTGGATTTCGGGATGGTAATGGGGAGCATTTGGTACTGATACAAGAGTTTGAGGAGTATTACAATTTTTATGGCATTCAGGCGGCTCAGCCAGGATATTGTTAATTTGGCCCATCTCTCCAGATGTTTTGTTATCTCTACTGTCAGCGGTGGGAGGTTTGTGTCGTATAATTCTTCTGGTGTTTTGGCAACATTAATTCCTAGGTATCTCAGGCTCTGATATGTGGTTGGGATTCCCTTTGTGGTAGTATTTCTTGCTCCTTGGGAGCTGGGTGTCATGTATTGGAAGAGTATTGATTTTTGTGCATTAACTTTTAGACCCGCCCATTTCCCAAATTCCTGGATGGTCTGCAGTACTTTGGGTATGGCAGTTTGGGGATCTGCTAGGTAAGGGAGTAGGTCATCTGCAAACATTGCCAGTTTGTATTCCGTGCCTCCAATTACACTTCCCCTGATGGCGTTCTCTTTCCCGATTATATTGGCCAGTGGTTCAATAGATAGAGCGTAGAGGAGCGGTGACAGGGGGCACCCTTGTCTAGTCCCTCTGGTCAGGCCGAATTCTTTGGAGAGCTCATCGTTTACTGTTACTTTTCCCTTTGGTGTTCTGTAAAGTGCCTGAAACTCCCTCATAAAACGGTCTCTGAATCCCATGTTCCTAAGTATGACCCTGCTGAAAGCCTTCTCCGAGTCCACACTGAGAAGCGCAGCCTTCCCTTCTCATCCCCTTGAGTGTTGCATTATGTCTAGAGTCTTCCGCATAGTGTCTTATCCTTGTCTCCCTTTAATAAAGCCCACCTGATCTGGGTGGACCAGGCGGGGCATTATCCCTTCCAGTCATGTGGCTATGACCCTTGCATATATCTTGGCATTGGTATTTAGAGGCAAAATCAGCCTATAGCAATTGCAGAGTGTGGAGTCTTTTCCTACCTTGGGTATCACCACTATATGTGCCAAGGAGAATGAAGGGGGCGCTTTGCCAGTTTCTTGGATATGGTTGAACAGCCCTGCCAGACGTGGGGCGAGAGTTCTGTTAAATTGTTTGTAAAAGCCCATTTTGTAGCCATCTTCCCCGGGGACCCCACAAGGGGGAAGTCTCTTATTTGCCGCTTCTACTTCCTCAGGGGTTATGACCGACTCTAAGAGCTTGTTCTGAACCCTTTAGGTGAGTTAGTCCCGCCCTCTCAATGTATTCATTCTCTCGTAATACTTGGCAAACTCACTAGCTATGTCTTATGGTGATTGTACCTGATCTCCCTCTTCTGTTCTTATTACATCCACCCACTTCTCTGCTCTCTGGGCTCTTAATCTGATGGCCAACATCTTGCCCACTTTATCTCCTTTTTCATAGAATTTGTTTGAATAGTTTTAGCTTTCTTATTGTGTCCCCCTTTCCCAATGATCTGAGTTCTTCTCTTTTACGTTTGACAGTTTCCAGGTGGTCTGCATTATATGACCCCTGGGCGTGCATTCTTCCCTCTAAGTTTGTGATTTCTCTCGTAAGGTTCTCTTCCTGCAGTCTCTGTTCCCTCTTAAGCTTGGCCCCGTCTCTCATCAAGTGACCCCTCCATACTGTTTTGCCTGCATCCCATAGCGTTGTCATATCTACCTCACCATTATCATTTATTTGAAAGTGTTCCTCTACTGCGGCCTGTAATTCCTGTGAATAGAGTTTATCCCTCCACAGGGAGTCATTATACTGCCATTTGGAGTCGCAATGGTTAAGCCCTCCCATTTCCAGCGTTGACCCCCCTATGGGGCGAATCATACTGTCCCTAATTCTCGATTTAATCTGTTGACCAACAAATAATGGTTTCTGGTAAATGTGTCATGAACTCCTGATCTGAACGTGAGCCCTCTTTCATCTGGGCTGATTGCTATTCAGACATCTACCAGGCCCTTTTCACTGAGATTAGTATGTAATCTACTTCCTTCCTCCCTGGGAAGATATATCACCCTTGTTACTGGTCTATCTATTCATGTGTCGGTCCATTTATTGAAATCTCCCCCTGTCAACATGGGGCCGTCGCTAGTCTCCTCTATAAGTGCTACGGCTTTCTCGTTAAACACCCCCTGACCTTGGTTGGGCGAGTATACTCCTGCAAAGGTGATTTGTTGGGTTTCCCAATTTCCTTTAACCACCAGAAGCCTACCCTCCATTGAAGCCTACACTGTTGGATTTTTTAGTCTGATTCGTTTGTTTGGTATCAATTCCACTCCCCCTTTCTTTTGGTCTGCTGATGCCCAGAATGCTTGCCCCAAGCATCTCCCCTTAAATGGTTTCTCCTCCCCCGATTTCAGTCTGGTCTATTGGACAAAGAGGACGTCCAGGGTGGCCCTTTCGAATTCCCTCACCAACAGCGATCTCTTTGTGGGGGAATTAAGTCCCTTGACATTAAGTGTGCCAACGTTTAGCATTGCTAGTTCTGGTCCTGCGTCAACGTAATTTCCCTCTCTATGCCGGGTCCCATATATTGTGTTTGTTGCCTCTCTCATTGCCTCTACGCCTTGGTTGAACCTTCATTAGTCGTAATTCCCCAGTAGTGTGACCCTTCTGTTTGTGTCCCCTTCCGTTCCCCTTGTGAACTGTAAACATAACTAAACGTAAATGAACCGCGGGCGCTTGCCACGTCTTAGGTTCTTTAGGTGGAGAGGCCCTCTTTGAACTGAGGACCACTGAGGTATGTACTCATCCCTCGCTGGGGACATACTGTGTTAATCACATGACTCATGATTAATACTTATTGTGTTTTTAGTTTTTGTTTGATTGATGTTTAGTGGTGTGTACGTTCTGTACCCGTGGTGTCAACCTGAACTCGTACCTTTTCATGGAGGAATAAGTGATGAGGTCAGGCTTATCTTGGCATATTTTCTCTCCACCTTGCTCCTTTTTCGCCTGTGTGGCAGCCCTTCTGCTGCTTGGGGTTTGAGGGAGTGGGCCTTTTGGGGGCCAGAGGGGCCTCTTGCTTCGTTTTGATCTGTTAGTTGTTTCAGGATTTGTTTCGCCTCCTCGGAAGTGACCACTCTGTAGGCTTCACCTTTGCATTCAAAAGTCAAGTCGAAGGGGTATCCCCATCTATACTGGATGGAATGTTCAGTGAGCCACTGGGTTAGGGGCCGGCATGCCCTTCGTCTTCCCAGGGTGAAGCTTGACAGATCCTGAAATATCCTCATCTTTGAACCCTGGTATTCCATATCATGTAACTGTTTTGCCTTGGTAAGGATTTATGACTTATCCTTGTAGCTCAGGAATTTTACAACTATTGAGCGTGGTCCTCCCCATACGCTCTTCCTCCTCTATGGGCTCTCAATTTGTACATTCTTTCCTCCATCTGCCTCAAAGAGCTGGTTTATGATGTCTTGGACCTTTCTCTTGACTTGGAGCGGGGTCTCCCCTTCTTTCTCTTCCAATCCCAGTATGCTTATGTTTGATCTTCTTTCTCTGTTTTCTATGTCATCCATTTTAAGGGAAAGCTCTTCTTCTCTTAGTTCAATGTCCGTCATTCTTGCGTTTAGCTTCCTCTCTACTAAGTCCATATTGATCTGGATGTGCTCCAGATTTTCTACTTTCCTTTCTATGCTTTCTACTTTCCCCCTAATCTCCGAAATGGACGTTTGAATGTCCGGCCGTAGTGCCCTGATCTCTGCCATGATCCCTACAATGTCCTTCTCGTGGCTGTGTTGCACATTATGGGGTTGTATGTCTTGAGTCAGTAGCTCTTGAGGGTGCCCTCTCCGATATTGTTGTAGCCTATCTAGGCTTCTTCTCAGTTGGGGTTCTGTGGCATCTCTTACCCCTTTCAATCGTATAGCCTCAGTGGCTCAAGGACCTGTTTCTGGTATTTCCCGGTTGATTTCCAGGTTTGTCACTTACTTGGAACCTCTGCCACTGTCGCCATATAGGTCTGTGGGTGCTGGGGCACTACGGACCCACTCTTAGGGTTGGGGGGGGACCCCCGTGTCCTTTGATTCTGCTGCTGGGGAGGGTTTCTTCTCCTGCTGGCGGGTGGGAGACCTCACCACCCTGTTGCGAGTTGTCTAGGGGAGGCTTTATTGTTTTTCTCCCTGTACGCTCCCTCCTAGTCCCGTCAAGGATGTTCATTTCACTGTTGGGCCCATATGCCTGTGGTCTCCACTTTATCTTCCCTTTAAGTCAGAGCTGGCCATCTGGAAACTCTGCTCTTTGGTTCATATGCAGGGGATACCAATGGGGCTAGTTCTTGCCAGTTTAAAGGGGGGGGCCTTTCAGACCTTATGCCTTGCTCGCTTTATATCCCCTGGTGGGTGTTTTTAATCTCTCCTCAGTGAATTTTGTTGGTGCCCGGGTCTCCTTTGTTAAGCACCATTGGCCTTCTCTGGGTGCAACCAGATCTGGCAACCGTTCCTGCTGCTTGCTGGCCAGTGGACTCTCTCTCCCAAGCAGCATGCTCCCCTCATCTCATCACTGGGGAACAGCCGGGGTTTCCCTCATGTCTTGTTTCTGCTCCTTGTTCGCCTCGGGCCGCTTGGTGCTTTCTTCAAATGCCCCCCTCTGGGTCTCTCCTCGCTGGATCGCCCACTGGTTCTCCGGTCCTCCTCACCTCAGACTTGGGTTGGCTGTAGAGTGTGGGCAGCCTCTCTGCTCCTCCTTCTCTTTTGGTTTACATACCCCTCTCAACGGCTGTGTCAGTGCGGTAGAAGCAGGGGTTTGTGCCTCTGCCGGCTTGGATGGCGTCATGTTTCCTCTGGGGTGAAACGGGGCGGCTGGGGCCTCCACTCTGTCCGTGCCTTCCTCTCCTACCTAGCGCCTGTTATGTCAACTGCAAGGCACCTCGAATGTGTCGTGGCCGGGAACCGTTCTGCCTCCCGGGATCTCGGTCCAGAATGCTGGAGTCTGGTACCGTGCTTCGCACTGAGATCGAGGCGGGCGTTGTGTCCGAGGGGAGTCGCAGACTTGTGTCGGGTCAGTGCCTTGCTCCAATCAGGGTGTGGAGGCTGGATTTGTGCCAGGGGGACACCGAGTCCGTCAGTTTCCCTTGTCTCTTTTCCCTTACTTCCTGCCTTTAAAGCGACACGGTCTTTGTCGCCCAGTCTTTGGGTCTGCTCCCTTTTCCCCTCAGGCCGTTCCCTTCACCTGGGGGCCTGACTGCCTTTGTGATCGTTGAGCTGTGTTCGTTAAGCTAGTCTCTTGGGCCTCCTCCAAGTCTTTCTTCTGGAGCCCTTCACCTGCAGGCCGCCATGTTCCGCTTTGTGGGGAAAGGGGTACCTCACTCACTTTTCAGTTTCTCTGCTGCTTAAACACCAGTTTGGCGACTTCAGCAGTTTCACTTATGCGTCACTACATGAATTCACCTTTTGCATCTTAAATTTCGTCAGGATTATCTCTTTTTTCATCTCTTTTATCCCTGCTACGGGAGGAGCCGAGCTTTAGGCAGCCATTGACTTCTGCGCCCCCTAGCGGTCTCATCCATTTTGAATGACTTACTTTTCCCGGGTCAGGGGATAAACCCTGTTCCATGAAGACAAATCCAACGAACTTGATGCTGGGCTTGAGAAACTTGCATTCTGATGTTTGTTAATCTGCTTAGTATCACATGCTGTGCATATGGTCCAACATCCAGTAGTAACCGCAGAGTATTGCATCTTGTCTTTCGGGGACCGAAAGGGGACGTCGGCATAGGCGTTTTCTAACACTATACCTATTGTGACGTGTAGTGTACCCAAAATCCCTCACACGCTGAGGTCCCTCAGATAGTTTTTTTCCGCCCAGATAACTGGTCGCTTTATAGCGGAGCTCTTACTAGAGACATTGTTTATCTCACCAAATTGTCGGTTATTCCCTCTTAAGTCACTTCAACTACAAGAACATCTTCGACGAAGTCTACAGGGGATTTGTCTACGGCTGTGGATTTCGTCGCCTAAGATCCGGCGGCTGGATTTTCCACGTGGTCGGGCCTTCTGGCCGACCTATACAGTAGGGAGAGTGGGGTCAGGGTGGCCATATTGTCGGTATGTCTTTCCTCCTTTCCCCTCTTTTCCCTTTTGGTCTGGTCATCCTTCCCTTTAGCTATGGAAAGGACTCCTTTTAGATTCTGCCCTAAGTGTAGGCTTAAATATCCTTGGAAGGACGAATACAGGACGTGTAACGCCTGTCTCCCCCTAGAGCACGACGTAAAGCGGTGTGCGGCCTGCAAACTCCTTCGGCCTAAAACCCTTAAGGAGCGCTGAGTAAAGCGCTGGGCCGTGTACAGTATGTCGCGGGTGGAACCGCCTTCCCCGCCACTGCCACATCCGCCCGCCACATCCGCTGAGAGTAACGGGGGTACTTCGGATGACCAAACATCCGTTGCGGATGTTATAGACCTTGAAGCGGATGCTTCTAGGTCCGCCACGCCTGTCTCCGACCCTCTAAGGCCTGACTCTGGTCTCGCTACAGGGACAACACCCGGCGACAGGGGCGTACAAGCACATCGCACTCAGCACACAACCGCTATAACGATTTCGACATCTTTGTCGAAAAATGTGAAAGCGCCAACAGGGCCGCCGAAAACTTTGCCGGTTTCCTTGGATCGTTCTGATCCAAAGCCTTCCCCACATCTGCAGCAGCGTCTTGTGACTGGGCAGTCCAAATCAAACAAGGACGCTACTCCAAAAATTGCAAACGTTGAAGCGCGACGGTCTCAAAGGCCGCAGTAGGCCCAAAAACTACTGCTAGGCCTCTACCCGAAAAAAAAAACGACCGCTAGGCCCTCTAGCGCCGCAGAAGGTAGTTTACCTGCTGGTAACATCGGAGCCTTTGTCTCACGCCGATTCGGCGACTATCGAAAGCAGCATCGAAAGAATTTCAGCGGTGGTGGGTCTTATCCCAAGAGTCAAAAAATTATTTCTGCCTTCCCCTTCCGACCCTCTATACATCAGAGGGCACGCCATCCCAGATTCTTTGGTAGTGACTACCACTCGGAAAAGGGCAGGGGTACCCATTGCCACAGGGGAATCACCGCCAGACAACGAATCTAAGCAACTGTATGCCCTTGGCAAACGTGTCACATCAGCAGCCGCATACACTACGCGGATTGCTAATAATACTACACTATTGACAAGCTATGCTGACGCCCAATGGAACTTGCTCCAGGAAGGACTCCAAGAGGTTCCTGAACCCGCAAAATCAAAGCTTCTCTCCATTGTAATGGAGGGAAGACAAGTTAACCAGCATGTGATCAAGAACACTCTCGACACTGCGGAAACTGCAGGCAGGTCTCTGGCCCAAGGGACCCTGCTGAAAAGACACGCTTGGCTGCGGACGCCTGGTTTTAAACCGGAAACTCAAGCCTCCCTCATCAACAAGCCCATTGAGGACTCTAACCTCTTCGGAAGAAGTGGATGAGGGTTTGGAAACAGCCAAGAAGGAGCATGAGACTCTGAAGTCTCTGCAACAGATCACACAGAAGCCTTCCACCCAGAGGGGTAATAACTCTCGGCGGTCCTTTCGAGGGCAAGCCCGTGCTGGTCAAAACAACTACGGCATGTCGGCGGTCCTTTCGAGGGCAAGCGTGTGCTGGTCAAAACAACTACGGCACGGAAAACTTCAACTCAGAACAGACTTCTGGAAACACTGTATAATACCCAGCAAAAGGATCTCATCATGCGCCCTGTTTTAGATCTGCGCCCAGCAAACAAGTTTATAAAACCCCAGAGGTTTTGCATGGTAACACTGCAGGAGGTGATTCCATTGCTGAAACGAGGGGATTACATGGCAACATTGGACATGAAAGATGCATACTTTCATATTTCAATGCTGCCAGCGCACAGAAAATACCTGAGGTTCATGATCCAGGACAGGCTTTACCAGTTCAAGGTACTCCCCTTCGGCATTGCTTCGGCACCGAGGGTGTTTACCAAAGTCCTGGCAGTGGCGGCGGCACACCTGCGCAGACTATCAGTCCCAGTTTACCCTTACCTCGACGACTGGCTCATTATGGGGGACTTGATCGACGATTGTTTTTCGAACACCCAAAAAACAGTAGATCCCCTGTTCAGTCTGGGTTTCTCAATCAACGAAAAGAAATCCAGTTTAGTCCCCAGTCAAATAAAACAATTTCTGGGAGCTCTAATTCGGACGAAGGTCGGTCTCGTCTTCCCCTCCAACGAGAGAGTTCAGAACATGCTTTTTCAGATCCCTAAATATGTAGCCAGTCGGGAGGTGACGGTGCGCAAAGCCATTTGCTTGCTAGGAATGATGGTGTCCTGCATATACTTGGTTCCCCACGCGCGTCTGCGAATGCGTCCCATGCAAGAGTGGCTCAAAAGCAAGTGGTGTCAGGCCAGCGGACAATGGGAAGATCTGGTAGTTGTCTCGCCAGCCCTTGTTCTCTCTCTGCAGTGGTGGTCAAGAGAAAACCTCTTGAAGAGGAAGACCTTCACCACCCCTGCAGTGGAAGCCACTCTCACGACAGACGCATCTCTCACGGAGTGGGGGGCTCATCTCCTTCAGCAGACAGCGCACGGAGTGTGGTTCCCTCAAGTAGCGTCCAACCATAGAAACTTACTGGAGCAATTAGCGGTGTTCAAAGCACTGAAGGCCTTTCAGATGCATCTGCAAGGGAAGACGATGCTGATCCTAACGGACAGCACTACAGCAATGCATTACCTGAACAAACAGGGGGGCACTCACTCTCCAGGGCTATCCAAGCTGTCCCAAAACAATTGGTAATGGGCTCTCAAACACAAGATGTTCTTGTTTTCCCAACATGTTCCAGGGGAACTCAATCTTCTGGCAGACGTACGCAGCAGAGATTTTACTCTGCCAGAAGAATACGAATGGCGGCTACATGAAGACATTGTATCCAACGTCTTCGCAGAATGGGGCTTCCCAGAGATCGACTTGTTCGCAACTCAGGAGAACACCCAATGCCAAGACTATGCCTCCAGGTACCCACAGGACCGATTCAAGGGGAACGTCTCTGGATAACATGGTCGGGAAATTTGTCTACGCCCCCCCCCCCCCCCGACTCCCCTTCTCAACAAGATAGTGCACAAGATGCACCATGAACCAGTTACCATGATACTGGTGGCCCCCATGTGGGCCCACCAACCCTGGTTCGCTCACCTGATGGAAATGTCCCTCTCCCCACCAGTAAAACTACCATGCCCGTACAACATGTTCTCTCAGGACAGGGGGGAGGGGGAGACCCTACACCCATGCCTACAAACCCTGAACTTAGCAGCTTGGCTCCTGAGATCATAGAGTTTGGACACATGTAACTCCCACAGAGGTGCAGGGACATACTCAGGGAAGCAAGAAAACCGAATACACGTTATTGCTATGCCAGCAAACGTTTTGTCATCTGGTGCAATTCCAAGGGCGTCAATCCCATCGATTGCTCACCCACACACATTGTGCTCTATCCAAACCATCTGTTGGACACTGGGTTAGTCTTCAATTCCCTAAAGGTTCATCTGGCTGCTTTGTCAGACTACACCACTTCACAACAAAAGGTGTTGTGGTGGAAAATACCGGTGATTAAAGCCTTTATGGAAGGGGTTAAGAGGATTTATTCTCCCATTTCTCACTCAGCCCCTGGATGGGATCTGAATGTGGTTTTGACAAGGCTCATGGGAGCTCCCTTTGAGTCTATGCATAAAGCAAGTCTTTAAGACCTGACTTATAAAACAGCCTTCCTAGTGGCTATCACTTCTATCAGAAGGTTAGCGAACTACAGGCTCTTTCTGTTCTAGACCCCTTTGTTACAGTCCACAAAGATAAGGTAGTTCTGCGCACACATCCCAGATTAGCGCCTAAATTCATCTCAAAGTTCCATGTGAACCAATCAATTGAACTACCCACTTTCTTTCAGAACGCCACTAACATGGCCGAAAGAAGTCTACACACACTGGATGTGCGGAGGGCAGTCATGTTCTACCTGGAAAGAACTAAACCACTGAGGAAGACTAAACAGTTCTTCGTTTCAGTGGCAGCTGGTAGAGAAGGGGATCCTGTCTCTAAATCATCTATCTCAAGGTGGATTGTCAAATGCATCACACTATGTTACACTCTTGTTAAGAGAGAACTACCCTTCAAGCCTGGAGTACATTCTACTCGAGGCACTGGGGCATCCATAGCATTCATTGCAAATGTTTCCCTCAAGTCCATTTGCAAAGCGGCAACCTGGAGTTCTGTACACACCTTTACAAAACTCTATTTCCTAGACACTCATTCTAGGTCTGATTCTCAGGTGGGACAAGTAGTACTAAGACATCTTTTCTCTACTGTTCCTTCTCACAACCCACCTCCAACTCCGGGTACTGCTCGCTAGTCTATGCACAGCATGTGAATCTAAGCTAATTAACAAGCATCAGAAGACATGCATTACTCACCGCAATAGCATTTCTGATGATTGTATCTGCTTAGATTCACATGCGCCCCCTTCCTACCTCCCCGCTCGGGGTGGAAGGAAATAGACCTCTTACTACTTTCTCTCTTTATGTACTCACTCACTATAGCCTTGGGCTCTCTCATGGCAGAAAAAATACAATAGGAGGGACCTCTCGCGTGAGGGATTTTGGGTACACTACACGTCACGATAGGGATAGTGTTACGGACACGCATATGCCGACGTCCCCTTTCGGTCCCCGAAAGAAAAGATGCAATACTCTGCGGTTACCACTGGATGTTGGACCATATGCACAGCATGTGATAATAAGCAGATTAACAAGAATCAGAATGCAAGTTTCTCAAGCCCAGCATCAAGTTCGTTGGATTTGTCTTCATGGAACAGGGTTTATCCCCTGACCCGGGAAAAGTAAGTCATACAAAATGGGGAGACTGCTAGGGGGCGCAGAAGTTCCTGACTAAAAGATCACCAGTTGACCTAAAAGATCACCTATTTAGAGGTCGCCAGGGGTCGCACTTGCGACCCATGAGGTCTCCCTTGCTAACCAGGAACAAAAAAAAGTTTATTTTTTTAAATTGAGGCCCCTGGGCTGTGGCTAGCAGTATGTGATTATTTGTTTCTGCAGTGGCTGGTTTTCTGATATCTATAGTGGGTAGGATAGCTCACTGGGTCCTCACTGCTGTACTGTGTGCGGTCTGCAGGTTCGCCTCCCGGCAAGGTCAACTCAGCTTTTCATCCTTCTGAGGTTGATAAATGAGTACCAACACAGGTCGGACAATAATGTATATTTGTTATATATGAAGCACTTTAGCGCAAGTGCTATATAATACCACATCATTATCGACGTCTGCTTGCATTCACAGTCATTTGGTAATATGGGCCTATACGCACTGATATTAACAATAAATATGGTGATCCATTCTTGCATGAAATATGTATCACTTCACAGTGATATCGTAACCATATTTTTCGTACTGTAATTAGGAACAAGGCTATGTGATGCCACTTCCTGTTTTGTCAAGGGGTGAAAGGTTGTGTTCCATAGCTTCCCGTAATGTCGCTTCGTGGTGGGGTCAAATGACATCACTTCCTGTGATGCCATCAGCTGTCAAGGGTCACGTGATGTCACTTCTGCTACCCCTGGCATTTTGGTGAAATGATGTCCCTGATTCATCTGTGCCAAAGATAAACTGGAGTGGAACTTCTGCTGAACACCCAGTAGGAACACCTTACATGATTTACCACTAAAGTCATATCCCAATTGGACTAAAGCTGTAGTTCGCCAGGTTTCAGAAAATCCCATCCATGTAGAAGATGGATTAGAACAAAGAATAAAGCTGTGTGAAAGTGTGCCATGTGGACACGAGACACCACATGTTAATGTTTTAAAAACCTTTAATTCAAGCTTGTAACCGTGTTAGGAGTTGGACAAACGCATGTAGGAACTAAGAAGTTCTAGAAATTACAAGGACGTTCCTAATAAACAGTGACATGGATGGCACAATACAAAGTGGGGTATTTCTTGGGTGTCCAGACCACTGGTGGTGGTTCTCCAAATCAAAATGTTATTCATCCTAATCTCAAAAAGCTCTTGTCCTTTGCTGTTTCACCCTATTCTATAAAGTAATATTCAAAATGGGTGGCCAACAGGAAGGTTCCAAACCCGCGTCTTCATAGGTCCTTCGCCTCCCAGCTACCCCAAGCTTAAACACAAATGCTGCAAAATTCGGTCAACAAAAAGGGTTCACAATTCCTAATCTTAAAATGCCCAGTCCAAAATGAATAACTCAAGCAAGTTAACCTCTCTTGGCAAGGCTCTTCCAAGGATTATTCATAGGCTTCACTTCGTCAGCATGCCCGATTCACCAGTTCTCTGAATAACTGAATAATGGCACAGGTAGCATAGCTCAGTGGCAAGGCACTCGTCTTGGAAGCAAGACGATGCAGAGCAACACAGATTTGAATCCAGGGTCCACACTTAGAAACCTCTTTGGTATTAAGTGTGTGATAAAAAAAAACACAATTATAATTAAGTCTCAGGTTCATAGGTTCCTTGCAAGGGGCCTTCTTTGAGGCTCTCTCACCCCTCAGGTCTCTTCAGTACACACTGGTTTTCTCCCACACACTTCTAGTGGGTGTCTGGTCTTGTATAGATCTCGTGCTTCTTCAGCTTCAAGTTAAGTTGAATCGGTATTGCTGCGTCCTGCTCATTTAAGGTACTTTTCAGGAAGGTAACATTAGGTCAGCCTTAGTTCTACCACAGTTCGGTTTTCTTTATTTCACATTCTCAAGGATTGCTGCACTGGCTTTCTAATTCCCTAAGGATCTTTGGTGGTGTTCTTGTACTGCTCTTGTCAGCTCATCACCCCGGGGCTTCTGGGTATTACCAGCTCCCAGTCTCTCCTTCCAAGCCCTCCAAGCTTGCAGGGTCTTCGTCCAGACAGCAGCCTTCTCAGCATTCCTTCCATCAGCAATCTCCCCTTGTTTCAACAGAGCAGTGAGAAATAGCATGCCTGCGACAAACACTGCAGGCTCCTACTCTCTGGTTTTTATTTGATTTCTTATTAGGCGCTTATATAAGGAAGTACTCTTTCAAAGCACCCACAGGGAGGGAACGAGGGTGGGAATACATTACAACAGGAATATTTAAGAGCATAAAGGGGGGGGGTGAAGTGACGAACCTACTATGCATTGTGAGTATTCAGAATGTGCAAGTGCAGAAAGGAAGCGGGAAGAGAGGGGTAAGTGCTGGGGGGTCCAGGCTTGTGTGTGAGCCATAGACAAAGTGCGAGGAATGTTGAGTGCTACACGGCTGGGTCAGGCCATGGGAGGTGTAAGTGCGAGCCTCCAGAGCAGCGGGTGTGCATGTGCTGTGGATAGACAGGAGATGGGAAGAATTGGTGTGGGAGGCCAAAGCCCTGGGAATGCATAAGGGCCAAGGACACTGATTCAGCAACTGTGAGATTAGCGGCTAGCTGTCAGTCAATGGGATAAAGAAGACTGGTCTGTATCCTGATTGGTCAGTTGTACAGATAAAGATGGATGAGCAAAGATTTCAAGAGATCTTGGATTCCCATTTAGTGCTTGGGAGGGCTGCTTTGACTCATTAGGTTGCTAGTCTCACACTTCCCTCCCTAAAGATTTGCAGAGCTTTTCTTATAAGCACTATGTGTATATTGACATTTCTAGGGGTGTGCTGGGGTTCCTGTGTCATCCCCTTGATGTCTAAAGCTTCTAGCCATTTTAAATTGTCTCTGCCTTCTGAAAATCTCGTTTTAACCATTGACGGCTTTAAAATTCGTTTTTTTTTTTAATGGGGAAGTTCGGAGAGGTGTACCTTCTTAAGTCACCCTGGGAGATGGAAGACTCCTTGAGGCTTCGTTGCTTGCCTATCTGTTAGGAGCTGTTTAGGTCACAGAACTCGCACTGCGAATGGCCTTGTGCCTGCTGCCAGCAGTCTACTTTATCTTATGCTGGTGTCTGACCTGTTTTTTTTTTAAAGCCTCTGGGAGAAACCTTGAAAGGTGAGTTAAGGTTCACGCCAGTTCCTAATGTTCCATATTTTCTCAGTCTTGCTCCTTTTTTGCAATACCCATTTTTAAAATCCAGTCCCAGTTTAGGTTCTCTGTAACATGATACATTTTGGGAATGATAGCGATGAGGGGGATGGTAGCAAGTGGGGGCGAGGGTGTGCATCTACTGTTCGGAAAACATGTAACCTATAGGGACTCCAGTCCAGGTTTTGGAATTTTGGAGAATGCTTCCATTTGGGAGCTGTAGTGTGAAAAGAAATGTGGGTTTTGTGAAATTACGTGGCCAAGTGTTTTAGACTCCCTTAGTTCTAAGTGGGGAGAGGCTACTCTTCTGGCATCCATGGGTTCTTGCCAAGTTTTCCCAGTTTGAGTCTGGTCCGGTATCGGATTGGGCTCCACTGCTTGTATTAGAATAATGTGATACATTGAGACATGTGGTTTTTAAATGTCAGCCTCGGTCAAGCTGTTAAGGTTTGCTGGGAATGAAAGGATTCTGGAAAATACCCCTCCCTGGCCCTCCCTTGTACCACCTCTAAGAACGCACTTCATGAGCTGAGGTCATGTGATGAACGAATTCTTTACAGTTGTTACTAGGAAGTAAGAATATGTTACTCGTAAATAAACCCTTTCATTTGATGGCCTGTTCAAACTGCTCCCCTACCCTGAAGCCCATGTCCAGATAGTCATGCCTTCAAAAAGCAGGCTGGTAGCCTAAACAGATAGCCTTCGGATTTAATCAGCAAAATGACCAAGCTGTCTTTATTAGCCCAGAGGGTGGTGTTAAGTCAGAAGGAGGAGATAGACCAGGGTTTACTATTTCAAAAGAGGTTTATTAGAAATATGAAAAAGGCCAAACTTTCCCTATTGTAAGGGATTCCTTACCTAACCAAACTAAACTAGAGTGCTTGACATCTGGTCTCAAGTCAAAAGGAAAAGTCTGTCCTCTGCCAAATTAAACTACTCTGTCGCTATCACTTATACTAACTAAGTGCCAGCAGAATGACTCCCTTCTCCTGGGATTGCTTTTCAGCTATCTAAGTTCAATATCAGATCTTCAAATAGTTTGTTGCCATTTCTTGCAACAGTTCATTCAGTTCTATTAGGGGATGTGTCCACGTCCCTTTCTTTATTTCTCTTTTGCTTCTCAAGTTCCTCTCTCTGGGTGTAATATCCTTTTCCTCTATTCCTTTCAAGGATGTCTGACAGTTGTCTTTGGCCAACAGCAGTTTCCCCAGTGGTTTTCTTTCTCTTTAAGATTTTAACACGCCTGTACTCTTATTTTCTCACTGGGATCTGTGTGATGTACCCAGTGTCCAGGTTCCTTACTTTCATTCTTCTTTCCTTCACTGGGACTAGTAGGGGGAGTTCCTATGTGTTCACCACTTTCAGGCTTTAACCATTCACTGCGACAAGCGTGTTGTCTCCCTGAATACTCTTTACTCTTCTTGGTTATGAACCATTCTCTGGGACGAGTAGGAGGGGTCGATTAATTTCCTTCACACTTTTCAGTCTTTAACCATTCACTGGGAGAAGTAGGTCGAGTCACTGAGGTAAGAAACCCATGGTGGCAACAGTTAAGACAGACGCATGTGATCACAGTTCAAGGGTGTTTATTAAACTGTAAATGCAGGGTGGAAAAATGCCTAAGCTAAACCTAAATCCAAGATTGGAGCAAGCGTTGACCATCAAATGAAAAATAAGGCAGTCCTCATGCCGTCTTGTCAGTGGTCTTCCTTCCCCACATTTATAGCACAGGACACGGGCGGACCTTGGAGCACGGCACACATTGAGCTTTCCCAGAACGAGCAGGCAGTTCCATTCCAGCTATCGGGTTCTTCGATGGTTAAGTCTCTTTTCAATAAAAAGTCTCTTGCCTTCGAGGGCCTGATGTATTAAACAAACAAACACAAAGTTCTGTTACATGTAAGGCTTTGAGTGACGGCTTCATCCTTGGGTCCCCCTCTTCCGGGCGCAGACCCCTTTCTAGTCGTATTCCACAACAGCAACTTAACTGTTCCTTTTCTCAATTAACTTTGGATGATGAATTTTCACCCCTAGACCTCCCTCGGCCGGGCTCGGACCCAATTGACAAGGGGGACAATTCACTTACCCCTGGCCTTCCAATGATACTTGCATTCACAAATCGTAATGTCCTTTTAAACAGTTCATCAGGCTTTGCCCCTGGTTGTCGGCTTCCCTCTTTTCCGGGTTCACTCTCGCCAACTTTCACAGACAGTTAACTGTAATTTGGGAGTTTAGACTTTGCCCCTTTTTCTTAGCATCCCTCCGCCAGGGTTCACTCTTGCTAACCTTTATGAAAATAGTTCACTATGTAACTTTTACACTTCACCCCTTCTCATTAGCATCCCTCCGCCAGGTTCACTGTTGCCACATTTTGCAACACACTGTTCAAGCGGGGCTCATTTCCCTTTCTTTCGCAATCATCTGTGGGTCAAAGACTTTGGACAGTACAGAAGATTTTACCAGACCCCTGTATGACCACTTTTACCTCTCTTTGCCTCTTCCCCAGGTACTCCCCAAGCGTCTCCTGCCTGAGGACCCACGTGGTGCTGGATGCCTCTGTTGTGGCTTTCCACTTCTTTCATCAATAGTGTCTTTAATCTTGAAAAGTAAAATGTTGCCATTGGCTACTTTTCATTCAACACAGTTCGGTTTCTTATCGACTCTCCATTCTACTCACCGGCTGTAATGAACCGCTTGGCTTTCTTCTCAATGGAGTCAACGTTGGTACCACTGAGACAAGCGTCTCTCCCAGGCTTGGTAATTAGCGGAGGAGGGTCTAGCGTACTGCTGACAGCTGCTGCAACACACGCTGCCACTGTTCGCGGTCTTATGTCTCCCTGCCTGCAGAGGTTTCACGGGCCTTGGTCGGAAAGGCAAGGTCGCTTTCCTCCTTGTCACCCTCTCAGTATGTGCCGTCTTTCGCCTCCTCTTGAACTGCTGTGCTGAGTGAGCTCCTATCTCATGCGGTCTGTCTGGCTCTTCCTGTGCTCTTGTGCTCCACCTTTTATCCTTGTGGGGAAAGGAAAGGGCCATCAGGTGTGTGTGATTCTAGTCAGTTGCCTGACTTTGCCTGACCTTTGAGTTGGGACATGTCATGTAAACAGTTTTCAAATTAGTCTGTTGTGTTTCACTGTAGGGGAGGGTGATAGTGTTGGAAAAGGAAGGTGGTAGAGTTTCCAACTATCCTACAGGGTCAGCAAGGAAAAAGGTATTAGATGGAATTATAGTTCTCACCCTAGGGGTTTGGGTAGTTTCAGAAGGGTGGTTTTTGTAGGGTTTGTGAAATGAGTAAGAGGGTTTATGGGAACTGTAGTTGTTGATCAGATTTGACTGGGAATTCAGAAAAATATAATCCAAGGGACGGGGTTGGTAGGGTTTAGGAAGCAAACGGGGATAGCCGAGATCGTGAACTGAACAGAGGGGCTTGTGGGAACGATAGTGTTTTGTCACGATAGAATGGGTGTTTGGAAAAGGATAACCAGAGGGACATGGAGACGAAGGATAGGGAGTATTTGGTTGGAAAACGGGAAAGCAAGGATTCTGGGAGTTGTATTTTCTAAAGGTAACAGGGTTCCTAGTTGGTTTATCAGAGTTGCAGGGGTTGTAAGCTTTACCTTTGTGTAAGGGAGGGTGGAAGGGATGATGAGCGGGAATAACTTATAAAAGCATCAAGGGACTTCGTTCCCCTCACCATCCTCCCCTTGATGGTACCGCGTCTCACCTGGGTATTCCCCTGAATCCAACAGCGATGGCCGTGTCCTGGCCACCTGAGTCAGGGATCCCTGGGAATAGCCCGGGAGAAACACCTTTGGTTTCTAACACTGAGTAGTCTTCACTCTTCTCAGGTTTTACCCATTCACTGGCACGAGTAGGCTGACTCCAATTGTTATATTTATATATTGTACTAAGATGAATGTGTTGTAGTCCCTAGTTATCTGTGCTTACTTCCCCAGGTCTCCCGCTCTCCCAGTTACCAATGGTGTAATAGGGCTGCATCACCAGGTCGGCACTCGCCTTCTTAGTTTCTCTGCGTCTTGTCAGGCAGGCTCTCATGATTGTTCCTTCTCTTCCCTTCCTCTCAATGTTGTTTAATCGTTGGAAGGAAGTTTGACTCATCGTCCTTTCCCGTCTGTTTCTGTTGTGACTCACTCCGAGGACTTCTTTCAGGCCGGTAGGCTCTCAGTAGTTTGCGTTATCATGGGTATGTCCCAGCCACAACTGCCCTAGAGCCTCGCCTCAAAATATTGTATATATAATGCTAAATGCGCTTTTACTGTGCATTCGGTATTATATAAAATGCTGAATCCGAAAATACCGCACTAGGTGAGTGTGGGTTTGGAATTTTTGGATTCGGGCAGGTCCCCTGCATGCATTAAAAGGGAGGCAGGGCAAAAACAACAAAAACCGAAGAGCTTGAGTTGCAAAATGCGATCAAGTCGGATTTGCAATGTTGCAACTCCAGCTTTTCAGATTCATTCTTTTGACGTACATCCTCCTGAGCATCCCTTCTGTATCCGTTCAAAACTTGCAGACTTCCTTTGGTCTGTGGCTTACAAAGTGCAACTCAGGCACTTCTTTCCTCCTGCTGTTAGTCTCTCTGGAATGCAGCTTTTCCTCCAGGTGCCCAGCATCTCCTGACCAGCTAATTCGTATCTCCTGGGTCTCTCTCCCGCATTCTCTTGCTCCTCCCCTTTTTTTATCATGCAACAGTAGGGCTTCTCCAGCTTCTCAGGATAGCTTTTTCCCGGTTTTGGAGCTATAATCTTCATAACTCCTGTTTATTCATCTCAGTATTTACAGCCACGCATTCTTTATTACTCCCATGTTCTTACTCTTCAGAGTACCAGACAGGTACGTATCTTCTGCAACGCCATTATAATAGCAGATATAAGAGGAGCCTAGTTGTCTGTCAATGGGTATGGTGGGACTGGGTTCCTGAGCATAGTGTCCTCTATGGCTAGGGAGGAGCAGGGAGTCAGATGTTATCGGTGAGGTGAGAAAGGTTCTGAGGAACAAGAAGACTGTGAGTCATGCGTGAGAATAAAAGAAGAGGCAAAAAGGAGTTGCATGTGGAGTGTGGAGGCTGGGTAAGGATAGAAAAGGGTGTGGTGAAAAGGAAGTGTGATCTGCTATATTCAGATCCGGTCAGGGTGGTTGCTGTGTTAAAAGGTGCTGTGCGTGTGGCAGGTGTTCAGGTTTGGAATAAAGATAGAATTGCTACAGTAAAGAGGGGCCATGTGTAAAGAGTGGTGTTTACCATGAAGGAGATTTGTGTAAAAAGAGGAAGATGTATTATGATGTTGTTACATGGAGTTTTCCCTTACTGTAGAAATGTAAGAAAAAATGGAGGTATCAGGTATTAATATCGCCACATATATGGTCACCGTAAATAATATTGCCGGGAAAATGTTGTGACGATATTATTTGGGTGACCATATATGTGGGGATAGGGGCAAAAAATAAATAAATGTTTTTAAAAAAAAAATTAAAAAAAACAATTGGGGGATTGTGGGGGTGTCCCCCGCATGTTCCGTGCAATAATGTCCCCACAAAAAACGACAATTTTTCGGCGTTATTTTTGTATGGCGATATTTTTGTGGCGACATTATTACATGGAACCGAAATGGAATGCTTATTACCTCAAGTTCTAGTGAGGTCATAGAACGTGTGTTTGCTTGTGTTGCTTGCAGTGTCTAGGATTTGGCAGTTGAAGTAGCTACCCACCCCCCGTGGAAAGCCAATGGATGAAACTAACTATCCAATGATTGTTACGTTTTTAGGATTTATACCAAGCTCTGCTGTCATTTGCAGAGCTGACGGTGTGAGTGAGGTTAATGAGGACAGAGGGGACATGTAAGATCGCTTTGCTAATGTGTTGATTTGTGCAGACCTGAAGTACCCAGAGCTGGGTGTGCAGGTCAGTTTTCAGGTGATTTGTGTCAAGAACATTGAGGCGTTCGTGACTGCAGGAGCGCCTTGTTTGCATGTGCTGTCCAGATGCATTGGCCTGGGGTGCAATATGGAAGTTGGTTGTGGCGGTGTAGTGATGACTGTTGGCAGGGGTCTTCAATTGCCATGTGTTGGTAGCTTAGCTGGTATCTGTATTGTGTCATGGAACATAGTATTTAAGCATGCTAGTGGAGCAGTCAGAGACCTTGATAGGCAGACAATCCTCAAACTACATACAGTAGATCATAGCAAGGCTTGCAAAAAAGGCATGAAAATAGGCAGGGGTGCTAATAAATAATAAGTCTCATAGGTGGTAAGGGAGCCCAAGATCACTTTTTTATTTTTTTTTTATTGTAAAACTTCAGTTCAATATATTCTATTGAACTTTTGTTACATTAGTTTCAAGAAAATGAACTCTCCACTCCATTCCAATAAATTGTAAACCAAGATCGATGTTATCAAAAGAGGTAAAAGATCTACGCTTTTCCTGCCTTGCCCCGCAAGCCACGACTGGACTGCACCCAAACGCTCAGCCCGGCGTTCCTCTGCACGCAGTGAATCTACACCAGCACAGATCACTCGGATCATATCTCACTGGGCCTGTAAAGTCGCAAACTTACGGGTCGACACAGAGTACTCATACCTCTCGGAAAAACAGAGCAGAACAGCACCGATATCTTGAAGGTGAGGAGAGGACAGGACTTCCCGCCCGTTTCATTATGAACAGCCCCCCCGAACAACACAGAACGAGAGGGGCATCTCCCGCCTAGCCGCGGCCTCATTCCCCTCCACCGCTCCTTCTCGGGTCTTTGGGTCCCTGCTTGCGGCACATCGAGGTCCGCCGCATTTTCCCCCGTGGTATACTAGCAATAACCCCACCCAGAAAGTCTTGCCACAGTGACCCGGCAGCCCCAAGATGTCAAGAAACAGCAAGCCCTCCAAGCAAGCGGACATTGCCTCCCTATTAGCGAACACTACTACGGAGAGATCCAGAAAGGGGGACCCACCGGAAGATCCCACCAACATCTCCGTGGCTGCAGCACCGGCAGCAACCCAAGGCCCATCTCAACCAGTCACTAAAGCCGACCTGCAAGATCTACTTTCAGCCGTGACAAAAGAAATCCAAAAAAGCACAGAAAAGGTCACTAAGAAAATTAACTCTCTAGACGGGCGAATGGGAGAAATAGAACACCGAACGGCTGAGCTCGAAGCAGAGGTCTGTGACCAGAGATTTGAGACCGAGTAGGACAGGGACAGGATTGCGGCCTTAGAAGCAAGATGCAACCTCCTAGAGGCAAAACAGAAGGATGCAGAGAACCTCTATCGGAGGATTAACATCTGCTTACGAGGAATACCATCCCCCGTCCCAGATACAGAATCAAAAAGCTATGTCTCAAATCTACTCAGATTTATAATAGCACACCCCTGGAGCTGGATCAGGTGCACAGAACCTCCCCAAGAAGGGAATCCACATTCCCACCGGATGTTCTAGTCAGAATCCATTTCTTTCAAATGAAGGAAGAACTTATGCGCGAAGCGAGGCAAATGCGCCAGATCACGTTCCAGGGCTCTACAATCTTGCTCTACCAGGATCTAGCCGCCTCCACGTTACAAAAGCGGAAAATCATGCGACATCTAACGGAATGGCTACAAAACAAAAAGATCCCGTATCAATGGGGTTTCCCAACATCAGTCAAATTTAAATGGGAAGGAGCCCTGAGACAAATTCACACGCCTAAAGAGGCGGATAAATTCACGGGCCTCAGAAAGTCTCACAGGGAGTCGGAATCAGAAGAACCATCCCAACCCCCTCGGGAAAAACCTCCCACGGGTGAATGGTCAAAAGCCGGCAGAAGACGAAGACTCCAGGGGTCCCCCTAAGTAAGACGCCTCGCTGGGATGACCAACCTGACAAGAAGTTACACAAGTCCTAGCAATCCCATCTCATGGGGAGAAAGCCTCTAGAATCATTAACTCTCATCTACGCCAACAGTACGGGAGCCAGGATGAGCTCCAAAAGAATTCAGATCAGTGGCCCAGTTGGCCATTGTTAGGTGCCTTGGTGCCACCAGTTCCCCAGTGGCAGCAGGACAATGGTTCTACTTCCAGTTCAATTTGGAGGGGGAGAGGGTGGGGGGGAGATAAACCATCATGGCAGCCAGCCTGTAGAGGAACATTCCGAACCCCTCAGGTTCTGGCTTCACAGTCATCCCCACAGCATATCGCACCAGCAACTAAGCTTCCACCAGGCCAACACAGGAAGCGATCTCCGTTAGCAACTCTGGGCCTAGGAGCGAGAGCAAGACCATCGACACACCAGACCCTAAATTGTATACCAATGACCGATACAAGTGAAATAGTGATACTCACATGGAATGTCCAGGGCCTGAATTCGCCAAGAAAGCGTAAATCAGTAGAACACAGGCTGAGGCAGTTATCAGGCGACATCGTAATGCTCCAAGAAACTCACCTATTACAGGAGGACGAATCCCGAGTAAGGTTCAATAGATATAAACACAGAACATACTTTGCCTCCTCCGGACAGAAGAAGAGAGGAGTTGCAATCCTATTAAGCGACAAAGTCCCACTATCAAAAATCACCATAAAGAGAGACCCGGAAGGCCGCTTCCTCCTTCTAAAGGGCCTGTTTGAAGAACTTCCTATAACCATCGTCTCAGTTTACGGCCCCAATGCATCTCAGGCCAACTTCATCGCAAAGCTAATTCCGACCATTTTAGCCTTCCGTGAAGGCCATCTGATCATAAGTGGTGATTTCAATTGCATGCCAAACCCACAATTAGATAAAACTCTGCCCCCTACGAACACAGACTTTGTGCAAGCACTAGCGATAGCCAAACTGCTCAGAGAAACCGAATCTGTTGATGCATGGAGACTATTCAATAGAACCGCAAGAACCTACACTCACTACTCATGTGTGCATAAAGGCTTCTCAAGAATTGATCTCATACTCCTATCAGGGGTCCTGTTCCCTTGCCTTAACAATGCAGAAATCCACACCTGCATGATATCGGACCACGCCCCAGTTTCAGCGAATCTAGTGATCTCAACCAAAAACAACCCATTCAAAGGCACTGGAAACTTGACGACTCATTGTTATTAGACAAATGCATCCGAACGGAAACCGAAGAAACTATCTCTAATTATTTCAAAGAAAACACAACAGAGCATGCTTCCATCAACGTTATCTGGGATGCCTTGAAAGCGGTCGTCAGAGGCACTTTGATTAGCGCTGGAGCAGAACAGATGAGAGTTGCGAACATCATGGCTGCCAAGCTGGAAGGAAAAGTAAAGCAATTAGAGACCAAACTGAAATCACGCAACTCCAGGAAAACGGAGAGAGCCCTGAGGAAAGCAAAAACAGCGCTGGAGATGCACGGTGCCGACCGCACAGCGAAAGCATTAGCATTTACAAAGCAATTCTACTACAGCAAAGGGAACAAAGCAAACAAGATCCAAGCACAAAAACTGAAAAAAAGTCTGCACCCGAAACAACATTTTAAAACTAAGAAGGGAAACTGGACAAATGCTCTACTCAGACTCAGAGAAAATCGATGAACTACTGAAACACCACAAATCAATCATGTCCGGAGAACCCACAGCACTAGATAATCTAGCAGACTACCTAAGCACCATGCCCTCCCGGGACACTACTGTGTTGGACTCCCTAGAACTACCCAACTCTACTGAAGAAATCATAGAAGCCATCAAATCGCTCAAATCAGCCGCACCGGGCCCCGATGGACAATCCGCTAATTTCTACATAAAATACGCCAGAAGTCTTGCTCCTCAGATGTCGGCCCTATTTAACTCTTTCCTTACCTCGCAGTCAACAACCAATTCGATGGCTGATTCCATCACACTCCTGCTACACAAACCGGGAAAAGACCCCGAACTAGCTGCCTCGTATCGGCCCATCTCACTCCTAAACATCGACGGGAAGATTTTTGCCAAAGTATTGGCCAACAGACTAGCTCCAGCCCTACCAACCCTAATTGATCAAGACCAAACGGGATTCATCTGTGGGAGAAGTACCCATGACAATATCAGAAGGACGATCGACATTATCGAGAGTGCCCACAAACTAAAGGTAGGAATGGCCCCAATATCGTTAGACGCACACAAGGCCTTTGACCTGGTTGATTGGGGTTACATCCGGGCAGTTCTGACACACATTGGCTTTGGGCCGAATTTTACCACATGGGTAATGGCTAACTATCACTCTCCCACCACACCGTTGCGGGTCAACGGCACAAGATCCAGCAAAATCCACATATCCAGGGGCACTAGACAGGGTTGCTCACTCTCCCCCCTAATCTTCGCTCTCTCTATGGAGCCCTTTTGCAGCAAGAATTAGGCAAAATACGAACATAAGTGGGTTGTCTGTGGGAGGCCATGAATATGAAATTGCGCTGTACGCTGACGATGTTCTAATAACGGCAACAAACCTGGCATCGTCCCTAGGTGCCATATGGGATGAAATTTCAGAATTCGGGACTCTATAAGGGTTCAGGTTAAACCTATCCAAATCCGTAGCATTACCGGTGAATCTCTCTAAACAGGAAAAAGACAATCTCAGCCCCCTAATGCCGATCCCATGGTCATCAGGCCCAATCGACTATCTCGGTGTTCGCATCCCCAACGACCCACTGCGCCTATACTCATGAAACTTCCTGCAACTGATCAAAGATCTTCAAAAAGATCTCAAAAGGTGGAAGCCACAGGAAATCTCATGGTTTGTCAGAATCACAGCCATCAAAATGAACCTGATCCCCAGATGGCTATACCATTGAACAGCACTCCCAATCAACATTCCAGACCCAGCCCTCGCAGCCCTGCAAAAGCAAAGCCAAGCATTCGTATGGGGGGGGGTAAAAAACCTTGCATAGCCAAACGAATAATGATGAGGGGAATTCCACAGGGTGGTTTGGGAGTTCCGGATCTTGCTAGATACACCCTGGCAGCGCAACTCTCTCACGCCTTCACATGGGCCCAAGAAACAGATGAGCCGAAGTGGACATACATCGAAGAATCTTGGTGTCCGGTAGCCCCATCATCCCTCCCACACCTGCCACCCGTAAAACCACAAGCAAATAGTGGCCCGCTGCTGCCAACAATAGCGACAGCCTGCTGCTGGAAGGAAGCTGCCCGGAAATGGCACATCCGCAGCCCGCTAGGCCCCCTGACTCCCATCTGGAACAACCCCGATTTCTCCCCAGGTCTATCGGCTCATGGCTTCCAACCCTGGATAACAGGTGGCTTACATAAAACCAGTGACTTCCTGGAGGCAGGAAAATTTGAAAGATGCAAAGAAAAATTTGGTGTGGGCGAAGGGGAGAGATTCCACAACGCCCAAATCCGACACTGGATATCCAACAGAGTAACCAGGGAGAAATGCTCCAGAGAACTAACAGCCTTAGAACTATCATTAACAACCCCTACAAGCAAGGGTAGAATCCCAACCCTGTATTGGCTCCTAGACAGGGCAGACCCCATGAAAAAGGAAAGATACATGATCGAATGGGAAAAGGACCTGGGAAAAGAAATTGAAGTCGAGGAATGGGGGAAATCTGGGCCAGGTTACACAAAAGCTCTCAATGCATCACAAATAGAGAAGGGGGCTATAAACTCTGCTACAGGTACTATATAACCCCTGCCCAAATCAACAAGACCAACCCAACCATTCCCGGAACTTGTTGGCGTGGGTGTCTGACTACCGGATCTCTGGTACACATGGTGTGGTCATGCCCGAAAGCGGAAATCTATTGGAAAGAGATAAACACATCAAGGAAATATCGGCCTAACCATCCCATGGGATCCTGGAATCGTCCTTCTTGGAGACACGGGAGATGGAGCACTCCCAATCTCAGGCCAAATCCCCAGACTATGCACTCATCTATTCCTAGCAGCAAAAATAGCAATGGCACGTGTGTGGAAAAATAAAGAGGGCCCCTCCGTTGCACTTTGGTGGGCAAAATGCTGGGATATAGTGGTGGCCGAAAGAATCACTGCGATCCTGACAGGCTCCCTGATTAGAACTTTAAACATATGGGACCCATTCATGGACTATGCCGCCAGGTTCCCATCCCTCACCAGGAGGCCTCCGTTAACAAGATGGCTCCAAAGCAGCCCACTGTATTGAACCAAAACCTCACACTATAGCTATCCAGCGCCCCACAACCCGCCCGGCGGAAAAGGACAGGACAATCCATGATCAGTACCGGCCAGTCTAACACTTTTGCTCCCTGCACTCCGGCCCTCCCATGAGTCGCTTTTGCTAAAACTCATATTGTATGATTGCTGTTCTGCGATTGCTGTTGTGATATATACATTGCTTATATGTAAAACCAAATAAAATGTCGTTATGAAAAAAAGAGGTAAAAGATAAGGAAGAAAGAAAAGGAAATAAGATCAAAAGCAAATCGTAAGAGAAGAAAATAGACAAAGGAAAAAGACAACCTCAGCAGATTCATAAGATAGTATTTGTAGCTCAGATTGAAACTAGCTGTAAAGATGCGTCAAGAAAGTTAATTAGACCACAGGAGAGCTCTATGTTGTGGCCTGCTACAACATGCTCCCACCAGTCATCAGGCACATAAAGTTTAGGTTTAAATTCATTTAAATGTAATTCACGCAGGTTAGTCAATGCTGGGCATGCGGTCACCAGATGTTTTAGGGACTCGACTTCGTTTGATTTGCAGAATCGACAGGTGTTGGTTGTTGTCTCTTTGTTCTTACGTAACCAAAGCATTTTGTTGGTGTTTAAGACATTCAATCTGAGTCTTAAGAACTGTGACCTGTGGTGACGAGATGGACAGTTCGTGAGATATTTTGGTTGCAGATGTAATTTCACCAAACCTCTGGTGGTAGGCAAAGTAGATTTCAGTGCTAGGCGATTATTGTAAGTTGTTATCCAGTCCCATGCAGCTAGCTTCTTTTTAGCATGTTGGGGACGACAAAGTAGCTCTTCTTCGGATATGCCAGCATCTTCCATAATTACATTTAATTTAAATTTCCATGATAGTATTAAGGAAGAGTCATGACCATCTTTTTCATTCCGAAAGATTTTATACGCAGGAATGGAGGAACCAAGTAACATTTTTCATAAGGTGGATAATGATTTCCAAACAATTGTCATGTATATTGAGTTTAAGGATAGTTCATATCTCAGAGCCGACATTGAGATATAATTGGGAAGGCCTAGTACACGTCTCCAGAACATGCCTTCCAATTTTTGCCACAGGCTATGGTTTACATTCCAGGCTGATTCACCACCGAAGGTAAGAGTTGGGATTACTTTCTGGAGGTAAAACGTAACAGGAGTTGTTGAAAATTTCCCATAATCCTTGTTAATTTTCGCGCCTTGTAGACTCAGATTTTTTGTTCTTTTTACCAGGTCGCTAATCCAGGCGGCTTCGCAGATTGAATCTTTTACCATTACGCCCAAATAGCGAATTGACTTGACAACAGTTAGGGCCTTTTTTTCGATAAACCATCTGAAGCGCTTATCTTTCTTTGACATGGTTCGGCCTATAATCATTATCTTGGTTTTTTCTGTATTTAGCATCAGATCATTAGCAGTTAGGAACTTGTGTAGACGGAGAATCAGGTGTTGTATTCCAATTTGTGTTTGGTGGACCAACACTATGTCATCTGCATAGACCAAATATTTAACAAAGGATCCATTCAGCTTTGGGGGGGAAGCAGTGGACAGAATCTAACCACTTTGGTAAATCAGCAAGAAAAAGTTTGAAAAGGTCTGCGGCAAGTGGGCATCCTTGTTTGACCCCTTTGAATGTTCTTATTGAACCGGTGAGATCGCCTTGTGAGTTCACTCTTATTTGAATGGAAGTATTAGAGTGCAAGGCGATAATGGGGTCTAGCAGCTGTTCTGGGCAATGCCAAGATTGTAATTTGGCCCATCATTTGTTGCAATTGACGGCATCGAAAGCTTGGCGGAGATCAACAAAGGCAAAAAAGATTTTTCTTGGCCTCCAACGCTGACAATTTTAAGATGGACAAAATTGTGAGGTTTATCTCAACGCCCACTTGGGTCATGAAGCCCGTTTGGCGACAATCAACTATGCCCACAGAGAGCGCCCAATTCACCAGACGTTGTCGCAAGATGGAACCAAAGATTTTCCCGATTGTATCGAGAAGGGCAATCGGGCGATAATTCGCTGGATCAGCCCGGCAGCCCTTCTTATATATTGGCACCACAATTGCTTTTGACCAGGGGGAAGGCACTTCCTTGCTATTTGTGATCTGAAGAAATAGGCCGTTGATAAATTTGGCCCACAGTACTTTGTGCTTTTTGAGCATCAGATTTGAAATTTGGTCGGGACCAGCGGCTCTCCAGTTCTTTAGCTTAGAGATCAAGCTTTCAAGCTCTTCGCAGGAAGGTGTTATGTCCCAAACGGCAGGTGTCACTATAATCCGCTTCGGTTCTTCACACACCAGCTCTTCATAAATCGAGGTAAAATAATCTCGCCATTTACTGCTTGGGATTTCATTAGAAATTGATGATATAGATTTAGAGCAGCCCTTGTTCAGGATTGCCCAAATTTCACGTGTGTTCTTGGTGACAAGGAGTTTTAGCATCGTTTCTGCTCGACTTTGGTCTATTGCAATTAGGTGCAATCTTAGCCAGTTATGATAAATCTTACGCCGATCCTGGACTTTCTTTGCCTTAACGCAAGAATTGCTGAGCTCTCTTTTGATTAGCCGTAGGTCCTTCCTTAATGATTTTTTTGCTAGTGCTATTTCAGCACTATAAAGATGTTTTGGAGATGACCCAAGCAGTCTTGAATTAGAGCTTTTCATGGTGTAGTCACTTAGCAATGGAGTATATTCTACGGTGTGCAGCGCTTTTAAACTTTGGCTTAAAGATGCAATTGCTGGACTGTTTGCGACTAGCCTGTTGCCTGCGGCATTTGTTTGTAATTGAAAAGGATATTTTTCTGACGCACAGCAACGGTCTTCTAGCCAGACAAGCCGTAGCAGATCATGGTCGCTGTGTGACATCAGCTGCACATTAAGGGAAATAGCTTTGTCAAAAATGTCCATCGAAGCCCAGATATAATCAAGGGTTTTTGATCTGCACAAGCTATGCCGAGGTGGTTTAGGCGGGTAGTCGCCATTAATAGATCCATTCATCATTTGACAATTGCGTTGAAGGAGGTCACGGAACCAGATTTGACCTCTACCGATGACTTTATTAACGGGAAGTCGAGCATTTGTCATCGTGACTGGATCATATCTAAACAAACTACAATTAAGATCGCCACATATAATCACAGAGAAGTTGTGATAGGCTAGAAAAGTTTCATCGATTTCTGTCAATACTGCTTCGATGAAAGATAAAGCTGAGATCATCGCAGGATTCCAGTATCCATTGATTATCAGCAGGTTAGAAATGGTGTTAGACAATGATAGTTTGACCAAAGTACTTTGAACAAATGGATTAGGATTGGAAGAAGCTACTAGTGACCACCAGTTCTGTATTTTTAGAAGGGTTATCAGGCCAGAAAAGGGGCGACCTTTGATGTTTTTATCGGCCGGATTTATCAGGATGTTGAATCCATCACAGGACGGTGGGTCGCGTAGCCAAGTTTCCTGTAAGCAGATGACAAACACGTTCTCCAGGGGTTCTTGAAAGGTGTTGAAAAGATGCTTAAATCCGCGCGTGTTCCATGAAAGTAAAATTAATTCCTGCTGAGTGGAGTTGGTTCATGGTTACTTTCTGGGTCCGTTGGGAAATCTTCGCTCATTTATGGCCTTTCTTTCAAATGCTTGATGCATTGTAGCGTCGCGAATGTCTGATGAGGGCGCTAGAGATTGACGAAAGGCAGATCGTTGGTCGATCTTGCGAAGCTCTTCATTTTCATGATTTTACCTTGAAGGATGAAGGGGATCTCATAAAAGAGGGTTAAACAGTGAGGTCAAAACCATAGAGCAAATGATCCTCGTTTGCCTGTAGTAGCAAGTTTTTCACAGCTACAGACGATATATGGAGAAGAACTTGGTCAGACGATAATTCCGTTTTGTATTCCACAATTTTGATGTCATCTGAGGATATTGCTCGTAGTGGTGGGATACATGCAAATAGTTTCAGAATATTTGCTCGATTCAAGTTGACTTTGTTACCATCCGAATGAATATTTTGAAGACGGAGTTTCCACCGGCAGGATGTTTTTGTGGAGTTTGACGGTACGGAAGCTCGAAGAGCTTGAAGCGAGCTGGGTTTCAACTGATTCAGAGTTTGTTTGGGATTCAACTTTGAACTTAAAATGTGTTGAGAAGCCTTCTTGATGGTGGCAGTAGGCTTACTTGCATTGGACCCAGAATGCAACTTTCTCGGGGTTTAGTAGAAGCTGATCTTTCCATCACCAGTGGCTCAATTAGGGTAACCCCAGGGGCCACACTAGAGACATCATTAGTACCATCAAGATCGACCGAATAGGTCGATAAATTGCATAGATCGATGGAAGAGTCAGGCGTGACATTGTTAGTGGAAATATCACTGGATCCTACTCGCCGGCGTTTAGCCGAAATCTTTGCGGGCTCCGGTAATTCTCCTGTACCTCTGAGTGGACGGTTGGGAGCAGTAGAGACTGAATGAATTGGATTGACTTTCCGATCAAACAAGCTTGTCTTCTTAGGAGTCGTGATGTTTCTTATACATTTTTTCACATGTTTCTGTACTTACTTCAGTGGTAGACTTTTTTTCTTGAGTTGCTTGGCTTGTTTTGCAGAAGCTCTTTGTAGCTTAATTTCAAGGCTTGTTGTAATAGTTTTTGCAGGACCTTTAAATATGTTAAAGGAGTTCACTGACGAGGAAACATAGTCGGATGTTAGGTCTTGAACTGAGATCTCACTTGATGAAGGATTAATGATTTGAGCCACAGCGAGTTCAGCGTTCAGGTTAGAGTCTGTACCTCCATGGCCAACTGCCAAGGTGCTCGCCGTGGGGCCGGGCTTGACCAGGTTTTTAGCAAACACAGCCGGAACATCCGAACTATGTAGATGTTGGGTTCCAGGCAGATTGACACGCGTATTGGAGGTTTCCAATGGAAATGAATTAGCGTTTTTTCGCATCCATTTCACTGATTCAAGCAGGCCATCCATCAGGGAGTCATTTTGACAGTGGTGGCACGCTGCTAAATCGCTCAACCTGTCTTGCCATCTCACAGAATTTTCAGCGTTCGACTCAATTTGGACTTGCAAAAAGCCTGAAAATTGCTCAAGTTTGTCAATTTTTGCTGTTAGGTTGAAAATTGCAGCTCCTTGGTCGCTTATTGTCCCTGTCAGTGATTCAAGGAGTTTGGAGAACGGAGCTAGTGCAACAGCAGAGGCAGCTAGGACATTGTTATGTATTTGCGTAAGGGCTTCGATGGAGATGCGAAATGATTGTGGGATAAAGTTGTGAGACGTCGAAGAACACACTGAGCTTTCAAGGTTGTATTGCGGATTTGAGGAACCAAAATGTTCAGCCTGGTTTGACTCATGAATGTCCTTTCCAGAGTGAGCCAAAGAAGCTTGAGGAGTGCTTGCATTCATCAAGGAATTCACACCCATGGGTGGAGTTGAGGAGGTACCCCTTGCTTTTAGCCCAGCAACTCGTTGCAAGCGACTAGCACGAGTAATCGCGCTCCGCTCAAGGCGAGTATGAGGTAACAGATTCCTGGACTAGGGACTGAGCTGCACAGGAAGAACGAACCTCCAAAGAAGGTTCATTAGAGCCCAACATGGAGGGTCTACCAGCCTCCGGCGCTTGACAAGCTAAAGCACTGTCGCAGCCAAATTCAATGTCATCGATCACCGACTCTGAAAAAGCTCGACCAGTTATATTCATCGCAATAGGATTGGTTAGGGAGCTACGAAGAGTAGGAAAGGACGAGGAACATAGAGGAGGTTCAAGGGGCCTCAATAGGTTTTTACTTGCCGATAATTAAATATGAGTTGAAGGCAAAGTTCCAGAAACAGGAGCAGAGATTGTGCTAGTTGTAGGAGAAAAGAAGTCTCCCATCATTGTGAGCGAAGGTTTTGACAAAGGACAGCTTGAAGATTTCATCTGCTGCAAAATGTCCCTAACAAAGGGGGGGCAATTTGTAACGGAGTTGTGCATAGAAGGCTGAAGAGCCGTCAAAGGTTGTTTAGAGATCAGTGAAGAGGCCAGTTGAATATTCATGACAGATTTCGAAATCCTCAAGAGTTCCTCGTTGCTGATCGAGTGAGGCAGGGTCCTTTTATCAGCAGCCAAAGTAGTATTTTGGATAGATTAATTTATTCTGACAGAGTCAGGCGCTGTGGAGGCAAGTGAAGCCGACTCGGAGGAAATTGCATCGCTAATGAGCGATGAAAGCTGTTCCGACGCCACGATGTCAGATGAAACACAGGGAATGAGCGTGGAGTAAGAGGAACGTCCATGGATTGTTGTTGATGGGGGGCCTGATTATCCGGCAGGCAAACCAGGGGGACAATAAACGCACTGTGTGGAAAAGCATTGACGACACCACAGGCAATAGCATCGGCTTCCCCAACATGCGTTCTAGAGGACTGATCGTGGTTAGAGACTCGATTAGAGTTGGGTTTGGGAGCCAAAAATAGGCTCAAAGAAGAATTGATTTGGACTGCGGAAACAGCAGAACATGTGGTTGAAAATGGAGTTAGAGGCGCAGATACTTGACACTGGGCGCCAGGTTGCAACGCTGATGAGAGCTGCGGCGAAGAGGCACCCAAAGTTAATGTTGGAACATGAGCAGAGTGTGAAGCCAAAAGAGCCCGTCCAGTGGCTTTGCTTACCTTGTCCCCGGCGGCTGCCTTCATCGTGGACCAGGGATTTTGCAGATGGCGCAGCTGGGAAGACTTTTTTCCACGTCTGGGGTCCGTCCGCAGACAAAGTAATTTCACACGTTAGCCGACCAAGAAGGGTAGGCGGAAAAGAGTCAGAGCGGGTGCAGCGGGCTGATAGCGGACTGGAACAGGCAGGGACTCAGCTCCTTGACCTCACCAACCAGAGCCAAACAGCTGCTCAACAGCGCTGTAGCAAACACGCTGTAAATCACAAAGCACAGCCCTTTCCTCCGCACTGGGCTTCACGCCGCAAGGGTGCAGAACCCTAGCTTTTATTTCCGGGTCCAAGTACCAAGGGGCGTGGCTTCCTTCCGCACTTCAAATGTTTAAAGAAACAAAAGCAATTCTCCCATGTTATTGCAAGGCAGCTTCTTTCGTTCGGTCAGTGGCACTGCTGGGGAGTTTGTTTGAAGAACGAAGATGTTCCCAAAGTTCACAAGGTTCACATGGTTCACATAGATTTCAGTCTCCTCAGTGTGGATAAAGACCAGAGGCACAGCGGCTCAACAGCTGTAAATCACAAAGCAGACACGCTGTAGATCACAAAGCACAGCCTTTTCCTTCGCACTGGGCTTCACCTTAGGAAAAAGCCAATGCAATAGAAGTATGTAAATAATGTTAGGCGATAGTAATTGTAGTTCATAAACCTAAGAAGCGGATAGGCTTTACAATATTAGTGTGATGCCAACTAAAGAAAATGGGGAGGGACTTGATCATACCTATATTAATGAACAGAGGCACTGCCAGGTGCAACACCCCCAAAATGCTCTTACAAAACCCTTCAGAAAAGCCCTAAATGCCTCAGAATAATTGGGTGGGTGCAGTCGCTATACGTCGGATATTAAAATTGGAGACTAAAGGTCATGCACGTCATACAGGTGCTATAAAGGAAAAAAGTTGGATTCCAACTTGAAGGATAAACGATGCGGATTGCTTTTGCCAACAAGCCCCAATCACCATTAAATCACGCTGTGCACAAGAACAGTTATAATGGTTAACCAGTATATCAGGGTTGTCTTACTGGGGAATCATAATTTCAAAACAGTGCGCAAGTGTTTTCCTTCATGAGGAAAAAATAGCCTCCAAAATGTGTCTTGTGATGCATCAGAGGTGATCATCTCAAAAACCCTGGCCTGGGAGCCTTCTCATGTGGCCAGGGAAAGGCAGATGCTTCCTGACCCTGACCCTGGGGGTGGTGTTCTGCAGGAGGAACACATGGCGGGGGACTTGGGTCAGAAGAATTGGGAGAACCCTCAAACCAACTTCCCTAATGATCCCACGGTTTTAATAGCCCATTGTGAAAGTGAACAATAACATTAGGTTCTTCATATCCCATAATGATCTAGGTACCGGGACGAGGAGGAGGGGGAGGGGCTCGGAGGTACAGAACTGCAGTATACAGTCTAGTGGTTCTAATGACTCACACCTTAGCGCAACTTTTAAATATTTAAAGCCCCTTCAGGTGCGGGCCGTTATAAGACGTAACCAGCAGCAGTGGGAGCGGCAAAAGCAGGGAGAAGATGACGCCGGAGCTGCCGCTGTATTCACAGTGGATTACGGTGCAGAGAGAGTCAAAGGAGTGGGAGAATTGAAGTGCAGAGGTCACAGCAGGAAGCAGTGTTGTGACAGGTTGTCCCGTGGGAGAGAGAAGCTTTCTTTATGCTGTGCCCTACTCCGGTTGCTGGCATGCACCGGAGTCTGTGAGGAGCAAGACAGGCTCCCTTTTAGATGCCCCAGACCCGACAAGAGAAGAAGCTGTTGCAGCGGCAGCGAGTTGAACGGACTCGCGAAGAACAAATCAGGGAGTTGGCCTTTGTTGGGTGACCCCAGGCACTCCACAATAGACAGACCGCTGGCTGCCAGAAAGCCTTTTTGAATACTGAACTAATGAAAGAAAACATTTTGGTCATAATACTCATACTGAGGGAAATGAAAGGAGACAGTTTACAACCCTCATTGCCAAAGTAAAGAGAGGGTAATAAATGAAGAAGAATGTAACCAGCATTGTCTAAACCAAAAAAGGGCACTCATAACCACCGGCAGTTATTTGGTGTGGTAAAAGGAACTCAAAGGTGGCAGGAGAGTAGCCCTCCTTAATAAAATCATCAAGGGAGAGAGTAAGATAACCTGCATTGCGTGTGTCAAATAAATCTGTGGCACAAACAGTGTCAATATATTTAACACCCTTATGGAAGAAGTTGTGATCCTCAATACTGCTGAAAGTCAAAGACCTTTATAAAGTTTAAAACAAGTCTCACTACAGAGAGCTTGTAGTAGGAGTTTTATACTGGCAGGTGAGTATACCAGGAAAGAGATTATTAGTGGTTAGTCCTGGCAGGTTAGTGCACCAGGAAGAAGACATTGAAGTGCTAAATTGTGGTGGAAGGAAGGTGGCAAGGACACTATTGTTATAATGAATTGCGCTAAAACCATCCTGACAAAACGTGGTTGTTTATGAAGCAATGAGAAAGCAGTTCAAAGTCTTTTTGGTTTATCGAGCAAGAGCTTGTGGAAGCTTTGGATAATCATTTTGAAGAGTGATGAATCATGTTTAGTCACCAGACAATCAAGTGGCCAGTGAAAGACCTTTGGGGTGAGAAGAACTTTGTATCGTGTTTGGAGCAGAACCTGGCTATTGGAAAGAACTTTGTTTGGAACTTTGATTTGGAAAATCCTGCATTAAACCTGGCACAGGGGATACGACCCCTGGTTACAAGGATAAACAGTTATAAAATATTATGTTTAAATATAACTATTATTTTGTTGAGTTTGAACAGCCATACGATACCAGTATAATGTTGTTGTATGTATAAGTGTGAGGGAAAGAAACCTTTTGATATTAGAGTTTTTTCCTTCAGTTTTAGTTTGACAGGCAGGGAAATCCTGGTTAGGGAAAGAAAGCGGTTCATTCCACTCTACCTACTTGTCCGCCTTGCATTTCTGAGCATTCGCAGTCGGCAGGGCTACATTTACAGCCAGAGATACGAGAATAAATGTAAATGTACACGGATGTACACAGATATAGAATCCTGGAAGCGTTATATTGACAACGTAATAATCATTCGGGTAGGCTGATATGATAAAGCACTTGCATTTTTAGAATGACTAACCGGAATAGATTTTTGAAGTTCACCTATAATGCAAGTCAGGAACAGATTAATTTTCTGGACATTACGGTCAGCTACAAACAAGGGAAACTGTAGATCAGACCCTTTCAAAAAGATAATGATAAAAATACTTAGTTGTACTACTGAATTCCACCCACAAAACATACTAGAGATACCCTCCCATTTAGACAATTTCTCCGATTGAAAAGGAATAGTAGCACTAAAGAAGCATACAAAAAATGCTGGCTTTTTGAGTAAAAAACTGAAAGCATTAAAAGGGCTGCAAAGAGGGCCTATAATAATAATGCAGAGTTTCTGTTAGAACGAAAAGAAAGAAGAGACAAAATTGTCTCGGTAAGCACTTACACACATCTTTCATTGACAATCAAAGGAATAATGACTACAAATTGGATAATCTTCCATAAGCCGGAGGGCACTGTAGATCGTGCAATCTGCACTTTAAAAAAAAAAAAAGCTATTCGATAAGAGACATGCTGATGTGAAATAGACAATGGAAGGATATTATCAAGCAAAATAGTCTTACAGAAAATTGTGACCTACAATTCATTGTTACTATGAAAATGTGATATTTTAATGTATTATTTGTTCATAAAAATGTTAACACACATGGTGCTTTTACATTCTGTTCATAACATAGTTTAGACATACCCGACCATATATAAAAAGAACACACATTCAAATTCTAAACAGACATCACTATCAATTTCCCAGACTCAAATAAATCAAAAACAAAACTATACATTATTATTATTATCTTGAGAACCCAAAAACTGTCCAATAAGTAAGTTAATAACCTCCGCTTTCGCTGCCTGCAATGCCCCCTCTAGTTTTTCAAAAATCCACATCAGGAGTTTCACCAAGGCCAAAATGAGGTACAGGTGGGAATTCCCCACTTAGGAGCCATTACTTCTAATATGCGAATACAATTAAGTCTAAACTTCAAGTACCATTCCCGAAATTTAGCGAAAGGAAATTTCCTGGCATATAATCGCAGCAGTCTCATGGGCAAGAAAGCTGTTTCATAACCCTCTTTTTATTCTTAATCTGCCTAGACCTTGAAGGTCTGTTATGTTATCCCATATTTAACCCCGGCCTTTAGCACACCATCAGACACAGGTGCTTGCAAGTCAAGCACCTGCATGAATTTATCACACTCTCAAATTTAACTAGGACGGGATTCCTACCTTTCGCCATAGTAACTTACAGAAGGTAATCTATCTGTGATTCATCTGCCGTCATCATCTTGAAATAGAGGGTGAGGGAGAGTTTCATAAGTAGAGCCCACCACAACACCAAACCCAGCTCGATTCTGATCACAGGAACTGCTCTTGGCAGACTCACTCTTTTCAGTATCCTCCCCCTCCATAATATCAAAGAACTTCCTATCCCTGCATGTTGTTAATTCACATCCATACAGGACCCGAGCAGATATCTTAGGCCGGGAGAATTCAATAAATGGGAGAAGGGAGAATTCACACAAGGTTGTTTTCACTCTCTTGGCCAATGAAATGCAAGCCCCCACCTTTCCATTTGTTCTGCTTTCTTCCACTCTCCTTTTCATTCTGAAGTCTACGGGAAAGCCCAAATATTGCAGCGATCAACCTTTGTGTGTGGGGAGTCATTTATTCTCCATATGTCTCTTATTGGTTTCCTTTTCTTAGTGCATGTCACAACCATATATTTGGCTGGATTCATGTGCAGCTGGTTCTTTTGCAGATAAGTACCCAACTCTGTCAGGCAGCGTTGTGATCCTGCTGGTGTAAAGTCCATGAATATTACATCACCTGCATATACGCTGCACCCCACCCTGAGCGGTCCCCACCTAGGACGAATCTTGGATTCCTCCCACAAGTCTGACAGGTATAGATTGAAAATGGTGGGCGCAACTGCACAGCCTTGTCAGTCCCCCCTGTGACCCGAATGCCCCTAGGCAAGTCACCTTTACGGTTTAGCCTAACCTTTTTAGCGCTGTTGGAATATAGCATCTGAATCAGACAGCAGGCCCCCATCTATATCGCAGTCTGAAAGCGTCTTCCATAAGCATTGATGGTCGACCTTGTCGAAGGCTGCCAACAGATCAACGGAGGCCACATACAATGTTGGTTGCGAGTCTCCGCCGACCTCTAAAAGGCAAGTCTGGAGAGTCATACCACTCTGTACGGTGCCAACCCCCCTTCTGAAACCTGTCTGGAGGGGAGAGAGGCGATTGGTCTTCTCTGCCCAAGATCTCAATTTCCTGAGTACTATTGAGGCAACGACCTTAGAGGTTGTGTCAATTAGAGAGATGGGTTGATAGCCCCCTGGGAACGCCCTTTCACCCTTTTTAAAGATGGGTATCAGGATGGAACTATGCCATGACTCTGGACATTTGCTTGTTCAAGCTGCCTACCTAAATAAAGCCACCATAATATCTGCACAAAGGTGCGGGTTGTTTTACATAATGGCAGTAGTAACACCATCTGGGCGACTCGCCCGGGAGTTGTTGAGATTACTGATAATCAGTTCTAGATCTTCCTTCTCAAAATTCACATCCCACCCCATCCTTTGGGTGCTGGCCGACTTCACACGAGTCTGTTGTCCCGATCACTCACTAAACTTAGTCTTGTAAAAATCTACCCAATCTTCCTCGGCCACTGCAGAGAATTGTAGGACAGATTGAAGTCTACATTCTTGGTTTAAGATCCACCAAATTCCCTGCCTATCCTTTTTGACCAATTTCCATAGAATGGCCCGATTATTATGAGTGTATTTTTGTACCCTATTATGTTTCCGCCATAATCTATATTTCTGCTTGGTGAGGCTAATGATCTTTTTCTCCTCAGCTTTATCCTTCCACATAGATCTTTAGCCTTCTAATATCTCTAGCTAACGAGCGCTTCCTCTCACTCACCTCTGTCATATTCATGGGTCTGGCCTTCTAACATGGCCTAGCAGTACCTCCCTGGGCAGTTTCCCCCACAATTCCTAGTCTGTCCAGCAGATTCTTAAAGGCATGCAGACTACAAGCCCCTAGTCAGGGCTTAAATCCTCCTGCCACGGCGCCAGCTTCTCATTGATCAATACCACATTAGAACTCCTCCGAGTCAATCTTCCTCTTCTCCGGCGCCAGCTTCTCATTGATCAATACCACATTAGAACTCCTCCGAGTCAATCTTCCTCTTCTCCCCCATTAGAAGATTTCTAGGATCCATCGATTTAATAGGCTGCCTGGGAGCTGATAACAGCGTTAAAAAGAAGGGCGTGGTTGCTATAGTTAGTTTGCACAATTTGCATACCGTGCATTGCCTTGCAAGATATATTCCTAGTAAAGATATAATCAATAGTTGCAGAGGAGAGTGCATTGGCCCAGGTCAATATGTCTTATAACCGACCAACCCACAGTAAGTTGTATTGGATAAAGTCCCACCTCACAAGAAACCGTGACCATTCCTTCCCTATATTGGCTCTACTAGATACCCCAGTTGCCCTACCTTCAGTCATCTTGTCATCCGGCTCCCCAACCGCTCCCTGAATGACCCTGCAACTACAGTTGAAGTCCCCTCCTAGAACAATTAGACCTCCTTCAAATTCTTCCTCCCATTCCAGTATGACATTTTCAATTTCATTGGACACTCTTTGAAAAACGCTAGTTTGCGGATTAAAATAGATGTTAATTAGAAGGAACTGAACTTTGTGGGCCTCACACATGTCAATTACTTTGAGAATCATCAGACCTTCAAGGATTGTTTTGATTTGATGGATAGACCTGCACCACTTCATTTTTACCACTACCAACAACCGCCCCGCCAATTTTCCTTTGGGGCCCTTCTTTGCGTTACTCACGAAGGACATATATCTGTCTAAATGAGGTGTCTGCCTAAGCCAAGTCTCCTGCAAGAAAATATCTGACCCCTTAAAGCATTTGAGTCAATACATAAAAATGACTTGTGCCCTCCAGCATTCCAGCCGGAAATTATCAGGGAGAGATCAGAACCCAGACCTTGCTCTTGAGCGGATTGGGTCATGCTACATAACCACCCCATCTGCAAGTGTCTTCATTCTGTTTGACCTGCCTCTGAGGTCCTTTTTCGAAGAAGCATTTTACAGTCAGATTCATCTTTCCTCTGACAGATTCTTCTACTTGCTCCCCTTTCGGGTAGTAAGGTTCTAAGCCATTAAGCAGCAGCTCCTCTTGGCAACCGCTTATTAACTCTTCAACCAATTTGAAATGGAAGAAGACTGCACCTTCTGCTAGCCTTTGGCGGTCAAACAAATGTACAAATCGTATATCCCCCGAGGATATAGATTTTAAGCCTGGAATAACATTTAACAGGGACAGAATACAACACCTATTGAGGGGATATGGTCTTCTTACTCAAAGACGGATTCAAAGATTATGGGCCGCATTCCCCGATTCTGCCCTGGTAGACCCTTGTGCCTGTGTTTCCGTCCTCCTGACTCATCTGATCTTGGGTTTCCACCAGACTCTGAGGGCATTGGACTGCAGCCGATGTTTTTTGCCAAAATCTGATCACGAGGCCACTGATTACACTGGGCCACCGATGTAGTGCCCGCAAATGTGGCAGACCTTCCTTGGCTTTGCTAGCGGCTTTGTAAAGGTGTGCCGTCGTCATTGCTGAGTTTGCCTCAGGATTAGTGGCTCCATTGGACTTCTGCTGTAGGGCTTTAATACCATATTGGGCAGTGTTATTTATCAAAACTGTGCTGTAGGGTGAAGGGTGGTGAATGCGCCATAGCCAATCCTTCTGCCTGTTCTGGGGAGGTAACACATTTATTTTTGGAACCTCCCTTTACTCTGTAGCTCCCCACCTTTGTTTTATTATAATGAATAATCCCATTCGTCTTTGAGGCCACTAACCACATTGTTTTTAAGAATTGTGTAGAGCCCCTGTAGCGTTCTCTGGGCCCCATCTTCATATTTTTTGATTTCTTATTGTTCATCTCCGCTCTACTTTGGGGGTGAGGGGCGTGTATTGAGCCATCGATCTTAATGTGATTTATAGGATTACATGGCCATGTAGATTGAATTATTTGGGTAAAAGAACCCACAAAGGGAACACACGTATATCTCAACACAGGCGTTTTCTCAAAAATAAAGTAGAAAATGCACCAATGGTGAGGCATTTCACAATGCTGAATCACAAATTCAAGGACCTTAGATTGACCGAAATAAACGGTGGGAAAAACCAAACATTTGGTCCAAGGAAAATTGTTAAAAAGAGAACAAGAACTAATTTTTGGAACCAATATTTGGCGTATTGGGCTAAACTACGATACTGAGTGGCATAAAATTGGGGCCCGTTAAGGAAGGCAACTGTCTATTGGAAATAATCATTTATTTTGTATGTAGTGTTACACACCCATAGGTCACAGAGCGTTGAAATAACAGACATAGTAGATATAATATAAATACTTCCACATCTAATCAGTACAAATTCAAGATACTGCAGTGTAGTTATTTAATTCATTTTCAAAATAAAAGACAAAGCTATTATGCACAGAAGATGGTGCCACACAGTACTAGGGTAACTAAGGCCACAAAGGGAAATGGGTATAATGAGAAAAATACTCCTCTAAAATGGCAACAAGAAAGACTACCTTCGAGGGCATAATCACGTGAATACATTTAAAATGTCCTACATAAAGAGCATGTAAACAAGATGGTGCTTTACTCATCACGTGGAGACACCAACTGTTAAGAATTTGGTAAACCAGTCAAACAAGAAAACCAAGTAAGAATGGAAATATACAACCATATGAGAAGAGAAGAGATTGCATTAAAATGCGAACACATTTTGATGGACATGTATATATAAACTTTTCCACATAGTTAAAGGAAAGTGGCCAAAAAGAGGATGCGTAGCATCTATTGAATACTGTGCTGTGAGAATAGATGCCCCACATGAAAATAACAGAAGTTTTTGGTCTATGTTTTAAGTAAGCAAAGTATGCGCTCATGATAGGACTTTATTCTACTAGAAAAGTAAGCACTTAAAAAAGAATACAAACACTGTTTTGTATGTATATCTATCTTTTATTGCACGAAAATATTTTTTCACAGAAATAAAATTCCCATTCATTGGGATTTCAACTTAAGGGACATTAGAAGAAATGATAAAAAGGTATGAATTTTAGACTAAAGCTCTCATAGAAGAAATTCAATTTCTAAGATCTAATATAGATAAACTTTAAGAGAATACATCTTAATGTTATTTGCAGATGAATGTGGCACTATCAAGATAACAAGGAATCACATATAACCTGTCTAAATTAGGATCTCTAAAATCAAAGCTCCTTCTAGCACAGAGGAGAACGGGAACCAAAACCTGGAGACAAGCACTTCAAACTCAGAGGGGAGCACAGGCATCAACCCACACAAGAAACACAGCCTGAAGAGTGGCGATTCAAGACACAGTAAACCACAGCCCGTAGGCGAACACTTTCAGAATAGGGGCCATCCACGGCCTCGCACAGGCATTTTAGGTCGCACGGGAAGCACAACCATTAGGATGACACTTCAAACACACAAGACGGGCAAATTTCTTGTTAGACAACCAGTAGGGTCTGACTGGGTACGAGCTGTAAACACAGGCTCCAGCGCCTCTAGCAATGGGCCAGTTGCACCTTCACCAGTTAATCGGCCATGACAGCTGTGCAGCTATAACCGCAAACCAGGCACAATGCGATATGGTGCCTTGCCCAAGATCACACTGTCAGTGGCAAGCCTAAATACAAAAATGCTCCAATCTTAATATCTTAATCACACCTTCAACTCCCATGTGCTGGTGGGTGTGTGGCAAACTCACCATGGCCTTTCCAATTTCCCCACCCTCTCTCGTGCAGCTGGTACGTGCTATGTACTCACCCTCATTTGCTGATGTCACCTTGGGCTGATTGGCAGAGGACAGCTCAACCCAGCACAGCAATGCTGGTGGCACCACTAGCATGGCATCTGCGATGCAGCTAAATGGTAGCTCAGTGTTAAGATGTGTGTATGTTTCAGTTGATATCCCTGCATATGTGGGTAATGTTGTGGGCCACTCCGTGAGAGGCTGCAGCAATGTGTGTGCCTTTGCTCTGCTGGTCAGTGTGAGTTTGTACCTCTGTGTGCAATACTTCCATCAAAAGGAGTACACCAGGGTAAAGCTGGAGACCACAAAAGGTCGGTGCTGCGTAAAGGGCATGCAGGGGAGGGGGAGGGGCAGGCCTGAATGTCATTGTCTGCTATCAAATTCCACTCGCCTCCAGGCGCTTCGGTGTCGCTTTGGGTAGCCTGTGTGTTTCATTTGTGACTTTCACTGTAGTAGCAGTGTGTGTGGGCATAAGCGTGTTTTTAATGCTGTTGTGTAGTGCTTGTGGTACAGATGGGCTGCTTCATATTGCATTGGGGGCTTCCAATCTGCATTCAAAACACATAAAAACGCCTGTCACTCTGGCATGCTAAATCACAAGGCAACAGGGATGGCCAGTACTCTATATTTATTATGTAATTTAAGCCGGGGGTGCCCAAGGGTTTGGGCGTATAATACATGCCATAAATAAATAAATATTAATGCAAATGTGGAAAAAAGTGAGCGTGAACGAGAGAAAAAAAGAAAGCTCATTACAGCGGCGTGTGAGCGAGAACCAGCAGAAAGAGCTAAATATCATGAGAGGTGATTTGTTCATGGATTTGTCTAGAAAACGCCCAAAGTCAAGTGGCAGAAAAATATCAGTGGCACAAAGATTAGTGTCTGGACATGCCCGCTGTTGCGTCCTGCAAACATAAGCATGGCAGAAGAGATGACCAAAACAAAATGAGGCAGAATCATGACAACCAGCATCTCTACAAAAAATTCGCACTCACGTGACACTGCTGTGTACATTGTCTGGCTACTGGCCACAATAACGAAGGAAGATTCTCAGGCTCACACGACCCATCGCGTGTATACACCAGAGTGATTTTACAGATGGCCGGCAGGGACATTAATTAAGGAGTGGGGGTCGCAGTTGAGAACCCTGGCAACTCCTGTCTCTGCAACCCCTGGGGTCTGCAGAGACAGAGAAACCGAAAGCAAATAGGGCTCAGACGAGAGCCCTCTTTACATCGATTTATTTTTGAAGTCACAGGACCCTGTCCCACCGACTAGCAGGACATGGAAGGCTCTGTCTCCTCTGCTCTGCGCTTGACAGGAACCGGAGCTGGTTGCTTGCATGTGTGGAGCATGGGAGAGAGGCCTGCATGCAGAGGAGTAATCGGAGCAGCAATGGATTTGGAAAAAGGTAAGAAAGTGGGGTTTTTTTTGTTAATTTGTGTGCGTGCGTGTATGAAATGGTGTGTGTGTATGTTTGGTTATGTAATGTGTGCAAGTGCATGATGTATGGGTGGGCTGGGTGTGTGAGTGAATGGTGGATAGGTGCAGTGCAAATGAGCATGTGAATGGTGTGCTTGTGTTTAATACCTAGATTACTTACCTGTAATCTTCATTATTCTGTCATACTCTTCCTCGTCCCAGTGCGACTCTCTCTCATTCACTCTTCTCCCCTCTGGCCCGACTAACTCTGCAGTGCACACGCTGGATGTTCTGATATCCTCAGACCGTCCCCTCTCTCTTCCCCTCTCCACTCCTCTCACCTGGAGTGATCACTGTCTCCTCTCCTCCAACCTCACCCTCCCTTCCCCTCAGGCCAAGCCACCTCCATCACTGCCACCCACCTTCTCGGTCATCCGACCCATCAAGCCCGTGTCGGCTGAGGCTTTCGCCACCACCTTCTCACCCCCACCTCCTCCTTTGGCTGACTCTCACCCTGACACAGCCCTCTCCACGCTCCACTCTGCTATAGATGATACTTTTGATATCCTTGCCCCTGTCATGAGAATCCACCTGAAGCCCAAAGCCAAGTGCAACTCCTGGTACGACTTTGACCTCATCACCCTAAAACGCAAGTGCAGGTTGGCCGATTGGAAATGGTGTGCTTCATGTACATCCTCTGACAAACTGGCCTGCCGCCTGCTCCAGAGGCAATACCGGCTTTCTGTCATAACCAAGAAGAGAGCTCATATCCAAGTCCGCGTCTCTTCGGCATCAAACAACTCAGCTGAACTCATTAAAATCTGCAAGGAACTTGCCAATCCTGCCGCAGTCTTTACCTCTCCTGTCCTTTCCCAGGCCCTCTGCACGGCACTGGCATCTCGCTTGATCTCTAAAACCCAGGACATCCTGTCCTCACTCTCCTCCTATCCCCTCCCTCCCCCTTTCCCCTGTTCTTCCTCTGGCCTTTCTGCAGCCTCCTCTCCTCCCTCCTTCTCTGCCTTTTCCGCTGTTCTTCGCCGATGAGGTTTCTAGACAAGTCCGATCTATGAAAGTCTCATCAAAACGGGTTCACCCGTGTTCCTCCAAAACCATAAAGGATCACATTGACTCCCTGGCTCCTGCCCTTGCTGATTTCTGCAATCACTCCTTTGCCACTGGACTCTTCCCATCCGCCCTGAAGCACTCCCTTGTGCACCACTCTTAAGAAACCCTGTGCCGACCCCTCCTACCAGGCTAACTATCGCCCCATCTCCATCACTCCCCTTCCTGGGCAAGCTCCTGGAGAAACTGGCCATCTCCCAGCTTAATCTCCACACTGAATCCGTCGGCTGTCTTCATGACCATCATTCTGGCTTCAGAGCTGCCAGAAGCACGGAAACTACTCTCCTGAACATCTGTGAAGACCTGCTCTCTAATCTTGACTCCAACACCCTCTGTGTCCTCACCTTGCTTGATCTCTCTACTGCCTTTGACACAGGGATCCATCATCAATAGACTACAAACCCTTCAAAACAACGCCTTGAGAGCTGCTCTCTGCGTGCCCAAAAGATCACACACATCGCACATCAGGTGCCAAAATAACTGGCTTTCCACCCTGAACAAAATACAACTAAAATCGGCATCTCTGGTTCACAAAGCCCTAAACAATGCCGCTCCTAGCTATCTCACCGATAAATTCTCTAGAAGATGCTATACTAGACCTGCAAAAACCTCCAATGTCAACAGCCTCATCACACCTAGATTTAAATTGTCCAAGGCCGGAGGAACTAGCTTCCAGGTCCAAGCAGCCCAACTCTGGAACTCACTGCCACGTACCTTACGTGAGGACCAGCCATTTCTGAAATTCAGATCTAAATATATCAATCTGAAAGCCTCTGACATATAGCTGATCAGTACCCAGCCAGCTCCCTTACTCCCTAGAGTAGACTGGCTACATTTCTGAGCAGTCATGCTAGACACCTCCCGGTTACCACTCTATCCCACTTGCACCTCCTTGATCTGTGCTAGTTAGCCTGATCGTGCCTATTTAAGCTAGTCTCGTCCTACCACTAATCGACCTCTCTGGTCTATATATATTGAGCCTGGCTGCAGCCTGCTACTATCTCACCCTTATTCTGCACTCCATTGTTCACAAGTATAATTTTTACTTGTCAGTATGCTACATGTAAAATCTGGTATTCACTTAAATGTAACCTGTATATAATTGTACATATATGCACATCACTACACACGATTTGTAACCTGTACATTTACTGTATATTTATGTTCTTCATTGTATATTATCTGTAACCTGTAACCTAAGCTTTGCATTTTCTGTACTGCTGCGCCCGGTAACCTCCGGGTCTGGTGCGCATTACAAGTGATTAAAACAAACTATCAACCATGCCATCCTGCTCAACTGTCTCCGTGATAACCTGGTATCACTGGTCAGGCTCTGGCGTGGCTGACTTCTTTCCTCTCCGACCGACCCTCCCAGGTTCAACTTGGGTCCTTCCTCTCTGCTATCTTTTTCTCTACTTGTGGTGTCCCTCAGGGGTCTAACCTCTCTCCCTGGCTTTTCAACCAATACCTGGCACTCCTGGCCCACCGCATAGCTGCTCTCTGCCCCAACTTTCAGTGCTATGCGGATGACACTCAGCTCATCTTCAGACTACCCTCGGCCTCCTTCCCTCATCTCCGACTGTCTGCTATCCAGGAGTGGTGCGCAACCAATGACCTCTGCCTTAATGCCAGTAAGACTGAGATTTTCCTCATCAGCACACCCACTCCCTCCTTTCCTGCATCTCTCTGGCTGGCCCCTCTTGGCCCCCTTCCTGCTACCACCTGCAAGGCTAAAAATCTTGGGGTCGTCTTCTACTCTACACTCTCCTTCTCTCCTCACATCTCTGATGTCTCTAAGAAGTCACACTGCAAGCTGCACCTCCTCAGAGGTATTCTTCCTTTCCTCTCCTTCCCCCAGAAGCTCACCGTCTCCAAAGCTCTGGTTCTCTCCATGCTGGACTATTGTAACAGCCTCTTTCTAAATCTACCCGCTTCTACTCTCCGCCCTTTGCAACTTATCCAGAACAGAACTGCGAGACTTGTCCTTGGCCTCCAGCCCACGGATCGTATCTCTCCAGGACTGAAATCTCTGCACTGGCTCCCAGTGGCTGCGAGGATTAAGTTCAAAACCCTCTGCATCATCCACAAGGCCTTCTGGGCCCTCAATACCATCAACTCTCTCTTCCTAAATACCTTCCTTCTCAAGCTCTTTGCTCATCTGCCTCCAATTCCCTCAGGGTCAGTCGCTTCTCCAAGCAACAAGCTGGTGGTAGATCTCTCTCTTCGGCTGGGGCCTCCCTCTGGAACAGCCTCCCTGAAACTTCGAGAATCATCTTCGGTTCTGTAAGCACCTCAAAACGTTTCTCTTCTCGTCCGCTTTTTCTCCTCTTCTCCCTTGCTGATTTCCTGGCTGACACGGAACTGCACTGGTTACCTGGCCACACTCTGATCTCGTGCCCAGATCCACTCCTTCGCCATTCGGTTCCTGACAACCCCTGCACTTGGTGACTGTTTTCTGTATCCCTACGGTCCCACTTCCTGCACTTGACACCAGACGTCTGCACTTACCATTTCACTTGCCACCTGCTGGTCACACTTTTTTTTTATTGTTTACTTATTGTTATTTATTTATTGTTCTTATCCCATCAACTGCACTTCCCTCTTCCACTCCCCCCCCGCACTTCTCCTCCTTCCCCTCCCTTGCACAAGCTGAATGACACCTGGCCTAGTAGGATCGTTGTCTGTCTTCCCCCGTTTTCCCCTCCCTTGCCTCGTCGCGCCTTGAAACACTTGTGTTATAAATGCCATATCATATCATATCAGTACTTGACTATGATGCACCTTGCCTCCTACTAAATACTTGGATGAGTGGTATGAGGAAGAGGAATATGGAGATAATGCTGGGCCAAGGAAATGAATGGGGTTGAAGGAGAGTTGGAGGGATAGAGATGTGTCAGGAGGGTGGGGCCAGTGGGGTTTGTGATATCATGTAATTGGCATCCACGATAAAGCAGGCATGATATGTTTTATTAGTGTATAGACTCGCATTTTGGCATATCTAGTCATTTCCTAATGTGGCACGACATTTTTACAGGGCATCTCTAATAAATTAGCATGATAAGTGTTATTACCTGTCTAGACTGACATTTGGATGCAGCCAGTCTAGCCATTGCTTACTGCATCAGGGCATCATTTTCTGGGCATCTATAATGAAGTAAGTATCGTAAGTGTTATCATGTGTCTAAACTAGCATTTTGCTGCAACTAGATTAGCCATTTCTTACCGTGGCTTGACATTTTGTAATGGGCATCTCTGATAAAGAAATTGTAAGTGTATTTACCTGGCTATACTGGCATTTGGGTGCAGTCAGTCCTTATGGTGGCACTGCATTTCTTTTGGGCAGCTACGATAAAGTAAGCATGTCTAGGAATGTCTTACTGTGTGCAAACATGAGAAGTGTTATTACGTGTCTAGACCATATTGTCCAGACAATTTTGACAGGCTCTCTTATGGTGGCATTGGATTTTTAATAGCAAAGCGGTAAAATAGCTAGTGGGTTCAGCACTCGCTACTGCAATGAGAGTGTGAAATCTGCAGGTCGCAGGTTCAAATCCTGGCAAGGTGAACTCAGCCTTTCAATTTTCCGCGGTTGACAAATGAGTACCAACTTCAGTTGGGATGATAATTGTATGTAAATATGAGCTATGTACAGCTCTTTGGAAAAGCGCTATATAAATAACAAATCATAGCATTAATAGGCTAGTGCACTGAAAGGGACTTGCATATATTGGATTTTTGGATACTGTATTATTGCAGCAACTGGCTGTAGGGAATCTACTTTTCATGTAATAACAATACCCGCCATGCACCTATAACTGGCAGAATATGGTAGTAACTGGCCATACAATGCTGAAGTGGCATATCTATGGCAGTGCCTTGGCCTATATTTTCTTGTGTGTTTATAGTTTAAACGTTTTAATCATGTACTTCACAACTCTTATTTCATTACAAATGGAAATAAATCACTTCAGGCACAACATTCTAAAACAAACATTACAGACACAAATTCAATATGATATATACTACATCTCATATCAGGGCCTCCCTTTCTAACCCCCCCAAGATTACATTTTCCAACTATACGGCAAATTACTCCCTTCCCTACTTCATTACTGTGGACTAAACAAGAACAAAAAATGTCCCCAACCTTTTGTGTATCATTAAAATATTCAAAGCAATGGTCACTGAGATAGAGTATCCAAACAAGAGGCTAGCCCCCTTGACTTCACTGTTTAAATCCTCTAATCTCCTTATGAACTTTCCCAACTACATTTTCCTCAGCCCTAGAGTTGCACTACAGCCATTGTTTTGTGTTTCTGCCTCCCCAGTCTTTTTACAGAGCTGACAATTTCTTTCTTACCAAGGGATCCCTCTCATGGAACTCCACCTTTGTAGGGAGCCTAGTAAGTTAGGACAAAAGCGCATATAAATGTAGCAATATTTCGGGCCCTAAGAATCTCATCAAGGATGATGGCATCTTCCTTATATTTCCTCAGGTGTGTGGTTAGCTGCCTTTGTAGTTTATACAATGACATTCTCCGTTTACCCTTTCCCCATTTTACAATTTTCATTTTGTTTCACATTCTCACAGGGCTTTCCAGCAAGGTAAGCTTGTTTGAGTCCATTTCAGTAAGAATCGGGTCACAGCACTCCCCTAGAATTGCTCAATGCTTTGCCATAATTATTACTTAAAGATATCTTCAAGTAGCAAACCCGATGGTGGAACCAATATATCTATATCCTCGGCCTATGTTGTACTATTAGGTCTAACCTTATTACATCATGACCCCATCCATGGCATATGAAGGCAGAACCCTTCTTAAAATGTGGTTGTAGCTAAAATATTCTTGTCTGCTTCAGTACGTATTTGGTATTTTAAAATGTTTACGTTTATGTACTTTCTTTTACTCCCACAAGCCACTTTTGGTATGTCACCAGCGTTAAAGAGATAGTGACGCCATATGGGTCAAAGGGTCATCAGGGGTGTGGTGTCACTTCTGCTAACCCTGGCATTTTGGTGAATCTATGTCCTTGCCAGCCTCCATACTTGTGCGTGATCTGTATCCCGCCATATGCTGGTGTTCTCCTGGACTGCAGTTCTTGCCTTTCCCTTGAACTCTCAACCCGCCCAGTGTGACAAGTCATTGTACATCTTTGTTTAACACAGACATGCAGCATGCAATTGTGTCTCTTGTGAAAAAAGTGAGGTTCCACAAGAAAGTAAACCCTTTTTCGTACGTGTCAAGCAAGCATACATCATGGACATAAACCAGACAGTTTAGAAAGGGGGGGGCTTATTTTAGGACTTAAGATTGGTAGCTAAATGGAGGTGGTGGGGTTTCAAGTATGCATGTGTATCCAGTTCTCATCACCAAAAGTTCACACTTGGAGGTCCTGTCACCATGCTACCGTGCACCCAACAACTATCTAAACGTGCGTTTCAAATAGATTTGCAAGTCCACATTTCCAGGCTCTGCTCTGGAGCCGAGCAAGGGCTGGGAATATTGTGAGGCTCTGAGCTGGGTGGCAAGACAGGGCGTAACACAGACACCCTTTGTCCACAGCCAAGCAAGACTAATATTCTACTTTTCCTGTGCGAGTCCTGACCAGAGCCGACTCTGCACTTTATCTCATTTTCATGGTGAATACATTGAATACCATTACATTGTATCATAATGACGGGGCTTAAATAATGGAGTATATCGAGGCAAGGGGCGTTAATGGTTCATAATAAACGGCAGGAAAGGCCCCAATGAGGCCAGGCCAGAATGTTTACACAGCTGATTGACTGTAATGCAGCCCATCCACTTAGCTCTTTGCCATATCTCGAGTATGAGCTGCAGATCACCTCGAGCACCGAGCACCTGGTGACCTGGTAATGCCTGCTTTACAACGCATCTGCAATATTTCCAAACCCAGGCTTCATAATGCAGGTGAACCCTCCTTCCACCGCGCACGGGTGACTTTCCTTTAACAAGACTACCAGGAGCCGGACACTAACCGTGCAAAGTTTGTGAGCCAATTATGAGATTAATCTTATTTTCTCCAATGAACGGTGGTGTGATAAATTCAGACCCGCAAAGCACAGTGCTTTATCAAATGTCTCAGGGAGCTTTCTCTGCATCCACGGCAAAGATCCCCAGCCGACTCCCTGGACAGCATAACCAGTGAACCCATATGCTCATATGCTGGCAGGGTGGCAACATGCCCTGGGTGACAATACGCCCCATGCCCCCCCCCCCCGAGGTACTACGCGAGACATCGGGTGTTGGCAATAAAAGGCAGTGGGATTTTATTGCACAGTTATGGTCATAAGAATCATAATTACAGTAACCATAACATGCTGTACTTTTGGGCATCGGGTCCTGAGGTTACCCCCTCTAGCCCATGGTGCCGCAACCTGGATGGGTTACCAGCTGTCCAGGTTCCCCCAAAAGTTGTTGCTCGTTTTTCCCACTAGTTGAGTTGTCCGTTACCAAAAGTTTGGGCTAGTCCCTTGACTGTGCCTTGTACTGGCTCCTGTAAGGGTTTTGTCATTACCTGGTCTAACCCTTAGAGGGGTGCGTTAATGCTGCAAAACCGTTCTCCTGCTGGCTTGTAGTTATGTGTGGCCCAACATCTTGTGCTGACCTCTTAATTCCCTTTGTACGGCTGTATACGTTTGTTCTCTTTAGTAAAACAATCAAAACCAGATTGTTTAAGAAAATTAGACCTTGGCTACCCCTTGGGAGGGATGGTTCCCGCTCTGACCGCTCGTGGTCTTGGATGGTTCTAGACCCCCTACTATTTCGTCTTCTTGAGATAGTACTTACGTACAGCCCTGCTCGGAGGGGCCTTCTGGCCCGTCTGCTGTGGTGTAGGTTTTCTATCCTGTATTTGCTGCAGGGTTGGTTTTGCTTTATTACTTTGGTTCCCACCTTGTAATAGTGTTTCTGCCTGTTCCTGGGGAGCCCCCAGCGCTACCCCTGCTTATCGGTATTGCTCATATTTCCAAACCGTTTTGATTATCCTGCCATTAGCTTCTTTCTGGCCCCGGCCCTTGCTGCATTGGCCTGTTTTGTTGTGCTGCGTGGTGTTTTAACACCCAGGGCGGACTGCGAAAAACAATTGGCGGCCTTGGAATTAATTTGTTCTAAATGGGCCCTGGTACATATTTCCAGCAAACCAACAAACCTTTTTCTTATAAAAGTGAGTTACCTCCCCCTTGCGACCCGCGGTGTGTTAACCTGTTGTAAATTGTTTGGGTTTCTTATGGGACGGTCCACCTCTGTTTTTCTATTTACTTGTTGGCCCCGGCCCTCGGGCGTTGGTCCGTTATATTGTGCTGTGTGGTGCTTTTCCCCACTGCTTATTATTTTGTTGAACCTGTTTCCAGGTTACGTGCTACTTGTAGCTCTCTGGCCCTGGCCCTCGGGTGTTAGCCTGTTGTGTTGAGTGGTGTTTATTCCCCACTGCTTATTTTTGTCGAACTCGAATTCAGGTTCCATGCTACTTTTCTGCCCCAGCCTTCGGTTGTTGTACCTTTGTCTGCTTTTCTTTCACGCTCGTATCTTCCTCTGAGTATTTTTGCTGCCTTGCGGGCTGTGTCGCCTGATTCTCTAGTATCCCGATGTAAAATATCAATAGTCAGGCAGATAGTACATGTGCTATGGCTTCTCTTTGTGTTTAAGTACACCTTATTCTCTTATATGTGCCAATACCTTTTTTTTTATTTCCCCCCCTCTTTTCTGTTCTGTACCGTTTGGGAGGGTGGTGACTATGTTTGGGGATAAAGCAGGCTGCTGTGACCACACCTTATTTTTGTTTCGGCATGGTGCCTTTATCAAATCAGGGCATATCTAGGTGCAACAAATCATAAGTGAAAATTAATAAGGGCCTAATAAGACAGTAGAGTCTGGTAGCAGGACTACCAGTTTGTCCTATGTGATTCCAAAAATAGTGTATTATGGGAATCGTAGAAGTGTGTAATTGACATTTCAAAGGATATTTGGATTCACCTGAGAATCACTTATAATAAGCCTTAAAGGTACAGTGAAGGATTCTAGAATATCTACGAGTCACGGTTTTGTCAGAGATGTAACAGTTAGGTTGCAAAATAAGGGCCTAATTGTGATAAGACTGAAAGTGGCATCTGGTAGCAAGACTACCAGTTTGTCCCATACGATTCCAAAACCTTGATTAGTTTCAAATGCGTACTTCAACCAATATGGAACGAAGGGCAACGTTAGTATTGCCATATAACGCTAACATCATCGGAAACATTAGGTTTAAATTGAAGATGAATGGAATGAGTGGACCATTTTTAATGATCAAAAAAGCCATTGTTTTCCTCCTCCCCTATCCCTCTACCTCACAGTTGGGATTGATCCCAGTTATTACCTCCTCAGTTATGGTCACGAGAAACATTCGGCCTCATTACACGGAAGGCGGTAAGGGTTAATGGTCACAGGTAATGGTACCAGTGACCGTTAACCCTTTACGCCCGATTACGAGGTCCCTTTGCGGGTTGGTACTTTAACTCCTGCTTTTTAGCAGGCGTTAAAAAACAACCCGAAAAGGGACCAGGGTGCTAATTAAGGTACCGCAATTTGTGGTACCGTAATTAGCACCTTCCCCATTCCCATTATGCCCTATGGGGCAAAAATGGGAATGGGGAAGGGGGAATTATCGCCCTGCCAACCTTGGAATAGGGCGGTAATTCCCGTTTCCTCCAAGGCGGTGCCGGTATTTTACGGGCATGGACCAAGGTGCTAATAGCACCTTGGCCCACCGCCTACCGTGTAAGGAGGCCCATTGTTGGGTGAGAAAGCATCTTTCACCTATTGTACATTCAGCACTAGATTGGATAATCTTAATCACTCCCTAATTCTCCATTTTTTTGCGTGTGTAAAACGTGCTTCTGTGGGCCTCATTACACGGTAGGCGGTGAGCCATGGCGCTATTAGCGCCATGGCTCATGCCGGTAAAATACCGGCACTGCCTTGGCGGAAAGGGGATTTACCGCCCCATTGCAAGGTTGGAGGGGCGGTAAATCCCCTTTCCGCCATTGCCCTTCCCCATTCCCATTTCTGCCCCATAGGGCTCTATGGAAATGGGGAAGGCGCTAATTACGCCACCGCAATTTTGCGGTGCCGTAATTAGCTCTGAGGTCCCTTAGCGGGTTGGATTTTAACGCCTGCAAGAAGCAGGCGTTAAATCCTCCAACCCGCAAAGAGACCTCGTAGTACGGCGGTAAGGGTTAACGGTCACCGTTGCCATTAACGGTGACCGTTAACCCTTACCGCCGTCCGTGTAATGAGGCCCTGTGTCTTCCTTGGGTGGCTCCAAAAATGTTTGCCCTTGCTGTGGTCTGTCCCCTCCGACCGATAGAAGACTGGTCATCAACTTGTGTACTACCTGAATGTTGCGTGAAATCCCAGTAGCCTGAACGCTTCTTGTTTGTTGGCACCCTAATTTCGGGGTTTGTTGTAAACATTAGACTGTGACTTTGGTATGTGTGCTGTTGGTGCACGCAGCATGGGCAGCTGCTGGGTCTTGGCCATGCTAGACTTATAATTGTGCCCCTAGGGATCTCTGAGTGCTGTGTTATTATTACCCCCGATGTGAGGCGCTGCTTTTTCGCCCTCAAGGAGGTGACAGGCTGGGTTTCGGCCTTGCCAGGGTTTGAAACTGCGTTGGCAGGTTCTGGGCCGATGTAAAAAAGGAGCGCTATGCTTGTTGTGTTAAAAAAAAAAAACCTGGCTCTGCATTTCTGCGTGGGTATATAATCTGAGACGGATAGTTCATTTGGTTTATAACAAACTGTGGGCTGTGTTTGGTACTGCTCGGACTGTACACTGGAAACAACAGTCTCTGAGCAGATTAAAAAATGCACACACACTGCTTGCTGTGCTACCTGACTGTTGGGTTGTCTTGCCCTGTCTTGGCTGTTTGTTTCAGTTCTTTAAACAGTGTCTGGGGCTGCTTGGCTGGATTTTTGTCTGCCCGAGTGTGTCACTTTATGGGACCCTGGCTAGCTGTGGGACCGTCGGTAGGTATGTGAAATTGTGCGTCTACTGGTGCCCCTCTGTGTTTTCTCTTACTTACCATGCCGTGTTTCTTTGGAGCCGTCTCCCCTTCTTCACCTGGCTCCTTACCGCTAGCACCCAATGTCACAAACGCCTCTGTGCTCTTATTGGCGTATTGTTGTTGCCCCATTCAGTGCCTGTGGTCTGATTCAGTTGCACTACCTCAGTAGTGTTGTTGCAACTGGGTCCCCAGAGTACGGATTTCCCTTAGTTGTGAGGTCTTGTTTTGAAACCCTGTTTCAGGGTTCTGGTTATGCTGCATACACAGAAATATTTGGCAAGCTCTGTTTGGATAGCTGCTTGGAGTTGGAGATCTTTTTCTACGGGTTCTCCTTTTTATGGCCTTCTGTTTCTGGCTGGTACTGATTGCATTGGCTTGTGTGTTGGCTCTGCAGGGCTTAAAACTGCATCAGTAGGTTCTGTCTGAAAGTACAATAACTGAGCACTTAATGCCAACTGGGCTGACTGTTTGGTCTTCTTATAAAGTGCTGCGTGGCCGCCGGGGCTTTCGCCTTCATTTTTTACAATTGATTTGTAATTTTTGCAGTTTAATCTCGATAAAGAGTGCTGATACTGGGGCTTCTGCCTAGTCTGATCCATATTCTAATTTGTGCCCGTGCAGGGTATTGCTTTTTCATTGCCGCAAACTGTCTCACCCTGCGTTTTTTAGTATCGATTTGTATTTTGTGATGTTTATACTGTTACTTGGCTGCTTGCAAAGTTTGTGGTAATTTGGCTTGTTGCGTGTTGTCCAGGGTCTACCCCCGTTTGTTGGTTGGCATGTTCTATGTCTTGCTGTGCACCGAGTCAGACTACTGGCTTGTAGATATAAAAGCTGAGCGGACTGTCTGGCGTTTATAAAGTGCTGTGTGAACACCGGGAATTTCTTCTCCTTTGCGAGTTTAAATTAAGCAATGAAATTGCTTCAACTTGTCCGCCCATTGTCTTAATCTGAATTTTGAAATCCACTAGGGTCTTTTTAGCTTGAAAAACCCAGAGAAAAAAACGTGTTATTCCGTGTCGTCTTGCTTCCAAGATGAGCATGTTCGTCGTGCTTGAGGGCCCATCTCCTCTATTGTGCCGTGTACATGTTTGCGTATTTCCTACTGCTTAATACACCAGAGATATTATTAGCCTGAAACCCACATTGATATTGTGCCGCGCTTTGCTTTTGTGTGGGTGACAGTGGCCGCGCGCCAAGGCAGGCATTTCATAATGGGAAACAGTTTGAATCAGACTCGATTTTGACTTTGTGAAAATGGACCAGAGGTTCGCTGGTTCCAGTGCCTAAATAAATAGGAATCTGATTAATATGTGCGTCTGCTTCTCTTATTTGCTCACTGGAGTAAGGGGGGCGCTGTTGTTCCCTGTATCTCGTGGCTCGTGCTCTGGTGCGTGATGTTGGGCCGAAATTGTAATGGAAACCTACTTTTTCCCCACTAAAATTGAGAAAATGTTTTCCAAACTGTTTGCGTTATCTAAATGTTTTCGTTCTGCTGCGTATGCGAAATTGTGTAAACTGTGCCCATTGTGTCACTGTGTAGTGTATATTTGATTCGTGTTCCTGTGTCCCACAACTTAGATTTAAATGCCTTTAATTATTGCTTGATCCATGTATCAATGCCGTTGACAATCTCTGTAGTACTGGTCTGAGGAATGTAACTTGATTTATATTCCAGTGAAAAGTGCTGCTTTGTGACGTTATGAACGTCGTTTGAGCTGCTCTGCTGCACAGGTCTCTTTGGTTTTGTAAAACAAAGACTGCTTGCTGTCCGTTATTTTCCACATAAAGCCCTTCGTAATCTGGTAAAAAAAAAAATGTTGCCCCTCTGCTTCCTTTTACATGACTACTTTTATTGCATGCAAATTGCTGGGCGTGATGTACTGCGCGTCTTTATTTCACAAAACAATTTGCGCTTGCCTGCTGTCTGTAAAACTTTTGCCAAAAAACGCCTTTTGTTAGGAAAAAAAGGGGCTTGCTTTTCTCCCTGCGTCCTTTACGTGTTGATCGCTTAATTGCCTGTCTCGTTTTTTCCTTGCAAAATATTCGCAGCAAAGTAAAATTGCTTCTCTTTGAGTTCGCTTCTAAAACACAAATGCTCTTAAAAATGCTGCATTTATTAAATCGTCCCAGCGCATTCTGGTTTTGCTTCCCCTTGAGTTTGTTTCTAAAACACAAACGGGAATGCTGTATTAAATTATTCTCAGCTCGTTGTGGTTGTCTGTCGCTGAGTTGTGCTGGCTTGCTTCCAATAATTTTTAAGTGCACTTTTTCAGGCCTGCCCCTGGCACTCGTCCGGAGCCTCGTTGCTTGGCAAACCCGGCGCAGGGGCGGACTTACTTGTATGCTGAAAAGTGAAGCCGCCGCCTGCGCCGGGTTCCTTTTGTTGCTTTCTTCTTCCCGGCGGTGCTCCTGGTCCGCTCGCTCCTGGAACCACTTGTAGCCCTCTGGTGGCGCCGCTGCCCGGGCCTCTTTCCTGTTCACGACCGCCTAGCTGGTTTTTGCGCCCCTGACGCTGCTGTTCTTGCTGAAACTGCAACAATGGATTTGAACAGTGCAATGTTCAAAAGGGGGAAAGCAAAGAAAAGCAAAGAGTGCAGAGAGTACTCTTTGGTTTGAACCACTTGCAGGGACCACAAACTAGTTCTGTTTTTTGCTGCCAAAGCAGCTCCTTATTTAGGACGCAGGGGCTGTCAACAAGTTGCACCTTATGGTGCCTGAAACTGCTCCCCCGCCTACTTCCTGTCTTTGGGGGCCCTGATGCTTTGCATCCCTGTGGGAGGAGGGCAAGGTGTTCCCTCTGTGTTTCCCCATTCGGTGACTGCGCGTCGCTTTTGTAGTTTGATGGGGGAGAGGGGAGCACTGGCCCATTTGTTGGGCTGCTGCCTCCCCTCTCCCCTGCCTGGCTGCCATGGGGCACAGGTTACCAGGCCTTGCCTGCTGCCTGCGGTGTTGCCCAGCACTGCTGGAGCGTTACAAGTTAAGGGCCATGAAGCATGATGCTACATGCGTATCTGTTGCTAAGCAGAGACGCCCCACAAACCGGGATCAATGGCGGTGCTCTTTGCTGCCAGCTCCGCCGCCGCACAGTTAACACAGTTTAGTAGGAATACATCATTGACCGTGGGCAGCAGGCTCGAGGGGCACAGCCTCACAAAAGACCTGCTTTAGATGGCACATTGTCATCATGCTTGGACTAGTTTGTAGGGCAATAGGCCAATGGCCCAACCAAAAACACAACATGCTTGCGTGAGCCAGTTTTTTGGCCAATGAGGGCCAGATTGATGAGTTACTTCACCATGCAGCTATTAGTTTTGACCAGTGTTGCTGAATACATATTCGTTAAAATGCACAGTGTGCATCACATTTTATCAAAAACCTTCCTGTTTACTATTCAAACAGTGTCACAAAAGGAATGGTTGTTTACTATTCAAACAGTGTCACAAAAGGAATGAATTGCCATTTGCAACTGTGGCCACTTTTTCATTGGTCCCGAGACAATTGCTTGCCCAGTCTGACCCCGATTGTCATTAAAGTGGTGGTTGGTTGCAATGTTTGCCAATCTGCAATGCTCCCCTACTCATTGAGTTTCGCAGGCCAAGCACAAATGGGTGGATCAATGTCGCACGTCCCTCCGCCCCACTCCCATTTCTCAACTCCACGGTCTCCTTGTGTAGGAAAATAGTGTCTTCTTGATTGAAGGGCAATGTTATGACAGGTTAATGATGACACTATAAGGCGTGCACAGGGGTAGCACGGGAGACAGCAGGGGTTGCAGCTGCGCCCCCCAAATGATGTCCCTGCTCCTGAAGAATGTTCTACACTTACAGATAGATGAAGAGAAACAGGTCATGTTGACCAACCTCTAGACATCATATATGAAGAACATGATGCATAATAATATAACATATGATCTTAACGTACACATGCCATTTGATGCAGCATGGAGCAATTAGGAGGAAATTAAAATGTGTCATTGATACTGCAATACCCTGCCTTTGTATTGATATTACATTTGAATAGAGGGAGGTGAACATTTACAAAATGTATAATTTGATTAACCATCTTAATTTAAACTTTGCTTTATAAAATAATTGATGTATTGTTAAATTTAAAATATATGAATGATTTTTGAAAAATACAAGTTAAAGATAATTTTTTGCAATGAATTGAAGATGATGTGTTTTTTTGTGTGTGAATTGCTAAGAGCTGCATGTAACGTTTTCAAAACAGCCTTCTTCCCTTGGAGAGGACACTGTTGTATTACAGGACAGCTTAAGGGCAATAAACACGTTTGTCTTGGAAGCAAGAGAACGCATTGCAAGATAGGTTCGAATCTTGGTCTCCGATATTAAGCGCGTTACAAAAAGAACATTTCTAATTAGATGAAGGCTAGGCATTCAAATAATTTTAACTCACAGGTCCCCTGATCACTTCTTCAGGGTATGGCCTCTAATTGGAAATTCTCTACCCTGACATGCAGAATTTCTCAAATTACTTGGGTGGCAAGAAATAGTTGGAACCCTACCTATTCATTCAATTAATGAAATAAGATTTTAGGCAGTTTTGCTTAATCTATGCATTATTGTACAATGTATACTTATTTTTCTTTTCATGTTTTGGCTATGTATGCTTTAATTTATGCCTTCAGCTTGGACCTTGATTTAAAAAAGTACAAAATATCAATAAATCTTGATCTTGAGAGGAAGAATCTTCCTTACTCTTAACAAGCACAATAAGTGGAGTACCACTTCATTCCTCTCAATAGCCTTGGTCCCCATTTGTAAGCAGATTCACAAGTTTCTCAACCTCGGGAAGACCAGTGGCAATTTTAGGGAACAAGCACAGCAAAATACATCTTCAAACTATGAAACCCATTAGAATCTCAAGCAATCGTGGGGTTAGCGTGTTGCTTCACCACCAATGGTGGTACGTTGCCCTGCTGCGTTGATGGGAAACGGATTCTTTTAATACTTTGAGGTTTTCTCCTAACCCTGCTTGAGAATTTGTCTCGCCTAGCTCAGAGCTGCTGGAAACCTTGATAATGCGTGAACCTGGGCTACTGGGGATCAGGGGGGCAAAAAGGATGCTTTGCACTTGCCTGCTACTGCTACTAGAGGTGAAACGTTTGAAAACCAAGTTTGAATAATGTCACAGATCGCCCGCAAATCGCTCTGAGACACAAGGATAGTTCAAGGATGTTTTATTTGCAATGTGTTGGCCCTATGGCTGCCCCTCTCTTGCCTTCCATGGGGCCTCACCTGACCGCAGGCATCCATAGTCCATGGTTAGTGCTACTGATCAGTAACACTCTATCCAATTCCAGTCACAGAAGTTCTCCCTAAAATGATGGCTCTATAAACTTCCTCCCTGTCCCTACTCTAACCAGCAGTGTTCTAAGGGAGTTGTTAAGTACCTGCACTTACTCAGTGAGTTTCAGGCTCCTTCACTCATACTGCCCACACACCTACATCCTCCCTCATCTACTCCTTCCACCTTAACTCCACCTACCACTCTTCTGGCCCTCTGATGTTTCACTCCTCGTAGCTCTAACCTCCACCCTTTGATGAGACTCCCCTCAACCCCACTCCAGCGCCCCATCTCCTACAACTACTCTCCTCCCATCACCACCAATACTACTACTATCCTCCTCCCATCACTTCTATTACTACTGCTACGCTGCTCCTCCTACCACTCCACCACTTCTATTACTACTACTGTGCTCCTTCTACCACTACTCCCACCGCTGTTACTCTCCTCCCTCCCTACTATCCAAACACTCTTCTAGAGCTCCAACAACCACTTCACATTCACTCCATGCACTAATTTACTCAAATCACTCACCACCCAAACACACACTCGTACTGTGGAACCCGTTTCACTCCCAACACAATACCTCACCTTCCTCAACAATCTCCTTCAGAAGCCAGAACTTCCTGCTTCCTCTTGCTGGTCTCTTGGCTCTCCACCACTTCCACTCAGGATGATACCTCAGGCACTAGGTTCATGCCTTGGAAGACGACACGCAGCACCACAGGTTTGATCCCCTGGGACACGCTTAGAAACCTCTGGGTATTAAGCGTGTTGTAAATAACCTATCATATCACTGCTGGCCTCACCCAAAAAAACTGCACTTCCTGTTATCTGCCCCCCCCCCCACTTACATTTCCCACCTTTTCTAGCAATTGGATAGCTTTCCCAGGCCAACCTGACCCTGCCTTCCCCTCCCAGTGTGTGTATGCGTATAGAAACTCCACCTATTTTCCCCACGTGGGCCTGCCGCTCTTCCCAACATGGTGCCAAAAAGTGTTCAGTTTCCAGTCCCTGTTTCCGGTTTCTTCCTCCAGAGGTTCGGGGAATAGCAATTCATCGCCCCCGAATCCCCCTGGTTTTTCCATGGTGGGTTAGGTTTTGGGTCCCCAAGACTTCTGGTATTAGTTGCCGGTCTCACTTGGCATGGCTCTGTGGTGGGGCTGCTTGCTGTTGCTGTGGCGCTCTCACTCTCGTGTGGTATTGGCCTTGTCACAATAATCTAACTTTGTAAAATGGGAATTGCGTTTGATTATGTAGTGTCTCAGTAGAAGGTAGAGGTACATGGCATATACACCGAACTAGCTCTCCCTCACTATCTCCATCTTTCTAATTGGGTGAGAGTCACATTGTTAGATGCACTTTTGCTAGAGAAATTCCATCCTTTGCCGACAGCTGCAAGAGCAAAAGAAAAAAAAAGAGCAGATTTCTGGGGTGTGGAGCTGTGGAGGCTGTGTTCTTTGTAAAAGCAGATATTGAAAAAAAATACATTACTTAATTGTACTACCAATGAAAACTACCTCTTTAAAATGTTAGTGTAATTCGAAGTATCTCTTCCAATATATATTTGTAGACATAAGAACATTTTTGTTGTCTTGCTCCGCAAAGCACATTATCAAAACCTAGATTAACCATATAAATAATTTTCTGATAGGTTATCATTCCAAGATGAACAGCCTGGCACACACCTACTGTATTCTTCCGAAATACCCTAAGAATGGGACAAATCGCACAAGCGACGATGCCCTCCAGCTTTGCCTAAAATCTGACAGTGTTTTAGGAACAGAAGAAAGACTGGAGATCGTTATATGTGACATTTATGTCTGTGATTGAAGGATTGTATGCTTGAATTACTAAAACTGATATTGTGCATGGTTCCCACTTCATTGTTCACAGCACTCATCCTAACATTAAAATGTTGGCTACAATGCATATATACGGACTCTGACAACCTAAGTATTTTGATGTGAAGATAAAAATGGCAGCCACATCAAACCCCATTGGGGTTTAAGCGCTGCCCATCCTCATGCAGAATTTCTGCCCAGTCTCATGGTAAAGATGGCTGTGCACATGCCCAGTTCCCAATGCGCAGATATCCTTAATCAATTTGTATGCAGTCATACACACACACCCACATATATATATATATGTGTGCACAAATATTGGATTGTATAATGGACATTGTAAGTAGAAAAACATGGTTTCAATTTTGGGACTATGTAGTGAATGTTTAGTTTATTGTTGCCATTTACATTTCTGCTTTGTCCTCGCCTCCTGGTTCTTAATTTATACAGATGCAGTTACAAGCCATGTTAGAACGAAATGTCTGGAGCAACCAAAGCGGGGGCTCGAATCCGGTTTATAGTCATAATATGGACTGAAAAAATGTTGAAAGTCATAAATTCTAGAAAAAAAAAAAATGTTGAAAAAAAAATTCGAATTTCTTTTTTAATACGTTTTATAATCGAAATGGGGGGGTTCGCCTCCCCCCACTCCCCTTTTGTAATTTTTTAAACTTTTTTTTTACATCTCGAACCCCCAAAAAAATATATAAATAAAAAAATAAAGAATTCGATTTTGTTTTTCCCGACATTTGTTTTCGAATTTATTGTACTTCGACATTTTATTTTCGATATTATGACTGACCACCCTCGAATCCATCCCAATGTAGCTTTTTGCAGAGGATACCGTTCTCCTGTCTTCGGCAAGGGACCCTCAAATGCTTTAAAACAACAGCCATTTGGGGGAACCTGGTAGTATGGAAACGGTTCATAGACGACGTGTTTTTTGTCTGGAGAGGCCAAACAGGTCTCTGGTAGCCTTCCACATGTGGATAAACTCATGCGATCACCATATTAAGTTCACAACAGAATGGAACAAAGTGAGTAAGTTTCCTGGATTTAGTGATCCAAAAGAAAGATGATCATTTGGAAACAACACTATTCAGGAAGAGCACTGACAAGAACACACTCCTTCACTATTCTAGTTTCCATCCGGTTGGTTTAAAATTAAATCTACCATATGGGCAATTCCTTCGTATTAGGAGGAACTGTACACAAAAGACAGTTTATTAACCATTCTGTGAAACTGAAGGACAGAGGGTATCCAAAGAAGTTGGTTAAACAGCACTACAAACGAGCCCTGAACACGCATCGTGAGACCGGTCTGTCACTGAAGGTCAGAGAAAAGAAAAGGCTTATCTGTGTGTCCACGTTTTCCCCAATAAGTAATCTGATTAAGAGGAGTGTGAACAAGAATTGGCATTTGGTGAAAGGCCCAGGCAGTCTGGCACAGAAACCGATGTTTGCGTTTAAACGCAATATGAACCTTAAACAAAAATGGGTTCACACGTACAAAGAACACGAAGAGAACAAAACAGTGATGAATCAATGGGGTTTGAAACCGGTCACAGGACATCACAAATGTGGTCACTGTGCGGCGTGCCAATTCACCTCGATGAGAAAATCCTTTGAATATGGCAATAATAAGGAGTGGATTTTAAAAAACACACCAATTGCCTGAGCAAAAATGTTATATACATTATCCAATGCCCATGTGATCTTGTATACGTAGGCAAAACAATGAGGTACGCCAAAGAATATTGGAACATCGTTCCTGTATAAGGAACAAGGTGCAAGACAAACCATAGGTGGAGCATTTCTCCAAATTGGGACACACAGACAAAGATATCAGGTGGTTTGTATTCCAAACAATCAAGACCCCCATAAGAGGGGGCGATATGTCCACCAAGTTACACAGACAGGAACAAAGATGGATCCATTCTCTGGACTCAGCCAAGAATGGTTTGAATATATCCATAGAATGGAACAAACTTGCCACAGGATAAGAGACACGCCATAGTAGATTAGATTATACCCATGACGGGTGAGCAATGTTTGAATTGGGTGCTTCGATCCTGGGGGCACCAGTGAGGACAGCCCCCGTGGCCAACTACACATGTTGTATATGGGATACATTACTCACCGTAATCGTATTTCTGATGCTTGTATCTGCTTAGATTCACATGCTGTGCATAGGCCGACATCTAGTGGAAGCTGCGGAGTATTACAGTTTGTTTTTCGAAACTCGAAAATGGGTGTCGGCACAGGGTGTGCCAGTAATACTATTCCTAGTGTGACGTCCACTGTACCCATGATCTCTCACGCGTCTAGGACCCTCAGATTGTATTTTTTCTGACATGAGGTAGCAGGAGGAGTAGCGTGAGTACAGATGATCCAAGCAGATAGAAGATAGATAAGATTACAAGCATCCATGCGCCTTCTCTCAGAGGGGAGGAAGGGTGTGTCGCATGTGAATCTAAGTAGATACAAGCATCAGAAATACGATTACGGTGAGTAATGTATCCCTTCTGAGGTTTGTGGAATCTGCTTAGATCACATGCTGTGCATAGATTAGCGAGCAGTGTTAGAAGGAGGTGGGATTTGAGAAGGGTCATGAGCAAATAAATGTCTTAGAACCGCTTGTCCCACTTGAGTATCTGTCTTGGAATGGGTGTCGATGCAGTAGTGCTGAGTAAAAGTGTGAATAGAGCTCCAAGTAGCTGCTTTGCAAATGGTGTCAAGGGGAACATTTGCAATGAAAGCCAGAGTGGCCCCAATGCCTCTTGTCGAGTGGGCTCCGGGCGTAAAAGGCAAAGTTTTGTCAGAAAGAGAGTAACACAACTGGATACAGTTGACAATCCAATTGGAGATGGCACCTTTAGAGACGCGATCTCCGTCTTTGCCTGTGGCTATGGAGACAAACAGTTGATCTGTTTTCCTAAGCGGTCTGGTCTTGTTTACGTAGTAAAGGACCACCCTACGCACATCTAGGGTGTGTAGTTTAACCTCAGCCGAGCTTTGTGGGTTTTGGAAGAAAGCCGGAAGCTCGATGGACTGGTTTACATGGAATTTAGAAATAAACTTAGGTGAGAACCTAGGGTGTGTTCGTAAAACCAGCTTATCCTTATGAATAGTAAAGAAAGGATCCTGCACTGACAGAGCCTGAATTTCACTGACCCTTCTTATGGATGTAATGGCTACTAAGAAGGCAGTCTTATAGGTCAGGTGTTTGAGACTTGTCTTATGCATGGGCTCGAATGGGGGACCCATGAGTTTAGATAGCACCACGTTCAGGTCCCATCCTGGTGGTGGGTTAGATATAGGAGGATGAAGTCTCTTTACTCCCTCCATGAAGGTGTTAACCACGGGTACCTTCCACCACGACACCTTGCGATGTGAGGTGGTGTACACTGACAGTGCTGCCAGGCGCACCTTTAGTGATTTGAAAACCAACCCTGCGTCCAGCAGGTGGAGCATGTATGTCACGATTGTGGAAGGAGTGCAATCAACTGGGTTGATTTGTTTATACTGGCACCAGATAACAAATCTCTTCCATTTGTCGAAGAAGCAATGCCTCGTGTTCGGTTTCCTAGACTCTTTTAGGATGTCCATACACCTCTGTGGTAAATTGAGATGTCCAAACTCTATGACCTCAGGAGCCATGCTGCTAGGTTCATGGAGTTCGGTAGAGGATGCACCTTCTCACCTTGGTGCTGGGACAAAAGATTGTACCAGCCCGGGAGTTTGATGGGATCGCACACCGAGAGTCTGCGTAGGTGTGGAAACCACGGTTGTCTCTCCCACATGGGAACAACTAGGACGAGCGTCATCGACTCTCTGTTCATCTTGTTCACCACCTTCCTGATGAGAGGAGTTGGTGGAAAAACGTACGCAAACATCCCTGACCAGTTCATCCTCAGGGCGTTCCCCAGGGAGTCTGGTTGGGGAAACCTGGATGCGAATCCTGGGCACTGTCTGTTTTCGCTTGTGGCGAATAGGTCTATAGTGGGGAAACCCCACTGAGAGAAGAGATCTTCTACGATTTCTCTGTGTAGACACCATTCGTGTTCCTCCGGAAGGGGATCTCTGCTCAAAGCGTCCGCTAGAGAATTGAGATCCCCTGGAACATGTTGAGATGACAGAAAGATGTTCAGTCTGAGTGCCCATATCCAATTTTCTGGGCAAGTCTGGACAGATTTGGCGAACAAGTCCCTCCTTGCTTGCTCAGGTAGAACATGGCTGTCGTGCTGTCCGTCCGGATCTGCACCGACAGGTTCAGCTGGTGGGGCTCGAACGCTTGAAGTGCTCTGAAAACTGCCAGAAGCTCTAGCAGGTTGATGTGATTCTTGGCCACTGTGTGAGACCAGAGACCCTGAGCTGTGTGGTGGAGATGGTGAGCTCACCATCCTGTCAGGCAGGCATCCATCGTGACTACTGCCTGTATCTCGGGATCGTAAAAGGGTTTTCCCTTGGATAGATTGTCTCTTGTCCACCAGTGGAGGCTTCGTACAAGTGTTAGCGAAACGACCACTAGATCGTCCCACTGACCACTTGCCTGAGACCACTGTTTTGCCAACCATTCTTGCATGGGACGCATGCGCAGGCGCACGCAGGGGACCAGGTAAATACATGACGCCATCATGCCCAGCAAACGCATTGCCTTGCGTACTGTTAACTGGCGACCGGTTTGATATTGCAGAATTTATAGTAGTATATTCCGAATTCTTTCCTCTGAGGGAAAAGCCAACCCCTCTTGAGTATTTAGAACAGCTCCTTGGAGGTGCTGGGCACCAGACTTGATTTTTTCTCGTTTATGGAGAAGCCCAATTCGAAGAGGAGGTCGATAGTTCTTTGAATGTTTGTCCTGCAAATTACTGGGGTCTCCCCCGTGATGAGCCAGTCGTCCAGATAAGGGTACACTGGGATTGCCTCCCTGTGTAGGTGTGCCGCCGCCACCACCTTGGTGAATACCCTTGGAGCCGAGGCTATCCCGAAGGGCAGTACCTTGAACTGGTAGTGCTGACTGTCCACCTTGAAGCGCAGATATTTTCTGTGCGCTGGGAACATGGAAATATGAAAATAGGCATCTTTCATATCCAATGTTGCCATGTAATCCCCTTTATTAGGAGGGGAATTACCTCTTGGAGAGTAGTCATGCGAAATTTTTGGGGCTCGACATACTTGTTTGCAGGCCGTAAATCCAATACTGGCGCATTGTCAAATCTTTTTTTGGCACAAGGAAATAAGTTGAATAAATACCCTTGTTTACCTGGTGTCCCGGAACGAATTCTATCGCGTCCTTTGCGAGAAGATTTTCTATCTCTTCGAGTAGGATCTTCTGGTGGTCTAAGGAGTGTATTCTTTGTCGTGGAGGGTGGTTTCGGGGACGCTCTAGGAGTTCTATACAGTATCCTGCGGACACTGTGGACAGCACCCATCTGTCTGATGTGATCCCTTCCCAAGCTTGGGTGAAGATGAAAATGAATCCCCCTACTGGGAATGCCTGAGAAGGGACCCTGAACGGAGAGTCACTGTTTTGGTGGAGGCGTGCCCCCTCCTTTATTGGGACTGCCTCTACCCCTACCACGACCTCTTTTGTTACCCCTGCCATAACTCTGGGTAGACTGCTGGTTAGTGTTCCATGGAGTACCCTGGCCTTGGGAATAGTTTGAGCCTCTTTGGGAGTTTTGTCTGCGAGGCCAACAGGTCTCCTTTCTCCCACCAATTCCTCTGCAAAGTCCCTCTCTTCCTAAGCACCTTGGGTGTCAATGTGGAAGTGCTGTGCCGCTCTGGAAAGGACCTCATTTAGGAGAGGCTGGTTGTTGACATGGGAGTCGGTAACCGCGGGCTCTTTCTCTACCGGGGAATCTACCCTGTATGTATCTGGGTCGTCCTCCTCCTCCTCCTCCTCGTCCTCGTCCTCCTCTTGGTCCTCATCATCCCCCATAATAGCCCGTCCCAGTTTGTTCTTTGAACATGCCCACGTCTGGATCCTCACCAAAGGATGGATCTTCCTGATATTGATAATAAGGCTGTATATAGAAGGGGTCTGAAGACTGGGTAGGTGCTTCACCCAAGGACTTCTTACTTGGGGGTATTGGATCCTTAGAGCCTGAGGGAGTTGACCCTTCTGGGGTATAAGAGAGAAAGGGTTCCGGGTTTTTGGTGTAGAAATCTGCCAATGATGACATCCTTGACATTACTCTGTCTATGTCATCACTGGACCATTCCCTTGAACTGGGAATAACTCTATTCTGGAGTGCTTTCCCTGTTTTATCCTGACTAGACCTACTAGTTTGAATAGGGGTCTTCGGGACAACAGACTGAGATTTGTCCTGACTAGACCTACTGGCCTGAACAGGGGTCTTAGGGACAAGAGACTGAGACTTGTCCGTCTGTTTAGGTGGAGTAGAATGTAGTTTAGGAGTGGAAGTAGGCTGGGACTGCATACTTCGTTGTTTTCCCCCCTCCCCCCGGGTGGGCCCTATCAGAGCTTTTCGATGCCTGGCGCCGAGATTCGGGGGTAGAGTCCCTGTCTCTGGAGAGTGTAAGGGAATCTGTAGCAGCCTTCACGCTGCCTGCAGACGCCGACTCCTGGAGTGCGCCTGGGGGTAGAGTTCGGCGTCGTCCTCTGACGACCGAACCTCAGACACCAAGGGGAGCGAGGCACTCTTAGCAACAGTGGAGGGATGCCTGGTGTCATGAGGCGAACGCCCAGAGGACACTGACTCGGTGGACCGTTCTCTACGTGCCTCTTTCCGAGAACTCGACGTGCGCGTCGAGTCTCGGTTGGACCTTTGTTTGCTGGAAGTGGTGTGGGTAGCGCTCGGTAAGCCGGGTGTCTTCCCCATAGCTGCCCTGCCGGACAACCTTCCGAGGTCGGGGACTTGCGCTTGGCTGTCCATCGACGCCACATTGCCCTCGCCGTCCGAAAGTACGGCGTTGCTGCCATCTCTGAAGGCACCCTCCGCGGCCATTGCCGCGGAGGTCGCCTGGCGTGGTGGGCCCAAAGCTTTGTCGAACGGTCCTTAAGGGTCTTCGGTTTGAACCGACTGCACGCTCTGCAATTCGCCTCAGGGTGGTCCCTCGGCAAGCAGAGGTTACACGTGGCGTGTCCGTCAACCCAAGGATACTTGCGGTTGCACTTGGGGCAAAATTGAAAAGGGGTACCCTCCATACGCACCCTGTGGCAGCGGGCTGGGAGTGTAGGAATATAAGTATTGTACCTATATTAATCAGAGTGTAGGATATGTGCCACCCCCCACTCTCCCTACTTGCAGGGCCGAGTACAGAGGACTTCCGAGGCCCAAATCCGTCGCTGTAGTTCCGACGGTTGGCTTTTCTCCGATCCGGCGTCGAGTGTCGATGTTCGGAGACTCGACGTATAGGTTGAATAAACGGGGAAATATATAACAATATTTGCAAAATCTGACTAAGTCAGGGAACTCCGCTCAGTGCTTCCGACCAGCATGGCGGAAAAAAACAATCTGAGGGTCCTAGACGCGTGAGAGATCATGGGTACAGTGGACGTCACACTAGGGATGGTATTACTGGCACGCCCTGTGTCGACACCCATTTTCGAGTTTCGAAAAACAAACTGTAATACTCCGCAGCTTCCACTAGATGTCGGCCTATGCACAGCATGTGATCTAAGCAGATTTCACAAGCCTCAGAAATATGAATATAATGGTGAGGTAGCACATTAACAATTGATCTTGTGTGCTCTTAAACATATGTAGCCATCGGTCTCACCATCCGCTAAATTCTCTTTATGAGACACATTGTGCATGTAGCAGAGAGGTAGAGTTGCCCGCATCAGGAGTCAAATCTGTATCCTGCCTGGATCATGCATGTATGAGGGAGTTGCACTAATTCACTTGCCAATAATAAATGAGTGAATTTTGAAAGCACGGCGCTCACACCTAAAAAGTGCTTAACTAATCCTTTGTATTCAACATCTTTTGAAATAAAAAATTCATAAAAATTCTTTGAATTAAACATGCGGGTTCCGCAAACATTTACTGTTCCAGAGAATGCATTTTGGCGGGGGAAGTGCCCATTTCTTAAGGGGAATCAAGTGCGATACTGTCTCCTTCGTAAGAAACTCTTACATCTGTAGCGTGGTGTGACACAGGATCACTACAAGTCCCAGGAATCACTGGGGGCATTTGGAACTAGTCCTTTGACCATGTTTATGGCCTATATTTAGAAAGCCACCCCCACAAACCATCGTGTATGCTGGGGCGATTGAAGAACGAGCGAGAACTAGTAACGGTAAGCAATATGTGTATGTCCGTGCCGTTTGATAAAAACTAGAGCATTAATGCACAATAATATTAAAACAGAAAATGGCGAGGGTCAGCCTGCCACATTTAACCCGCATTTGACCGATAGCGGGCGCTTGGTATGTTTATGTAGGGTTCTATCGCACGTCCTGTGATTAACCTGCAGATGCTTTTGAACACAAAAATGCGAAATAGCATATAATATCACGAGTGCATCAGAACAGGAATGATTAAATCATGGCCACATACAATATGAATAGCCAATGTGTAGAACTTAAATTCCAAGGAAAATTACGGTGCACATGTACGCCGACCCGATTTCTAAATGGTCATTAGGTCCTACTAGGTTAGGGGAATATATAGTGACCTGTGGCACGATTTAATTCGGACCCCAAATAGGGTGATATTACATGTTTTTCAGATTAAATCAAGTGAGAATACCTCTGCAACACCACACTGGTGCTTCCAGGGAGCAAGACATAAACATTATGGTCTTTGGATGTCCTAAAATTCTGGAAATGCATTGAGTCGGGTCAATGTAGGAGTATGATGTTTTGCCCTATTCATCTCTGCAGGTATGTGAACAGGAACCATTGAGGAGTGTGTGAAGTAATTTGGGAAACAGAACAGACCATCTCTGGACTCAAACACGAGGTGAGGCGACTGGATGGGCGGTTTTCCACCAGCATGTGTGATCTTCTGTGATAAAGAGGCTCAAATACACACTCTCTGTGATGCATTCTAGGCACGATCAGGGACATTTTCTCTTTGGCGACCGATTGACAGATATGCAAGATACCCCATACCTGAATCATTCATCAGGTAAGACACAGTGTCTAAAAGAAAAAATACATTTTATAAAAACATAGAGGCCGATTCATGGAATAATTAGCGCGGCGCAAGTGGGCAAAAACGTGCGAATCGCAGTGGAATAGCGAAAATCGCAGTGCAATTGCGAAAATCGCACGAAAAGCAGCGCACGTCGATTCATGGAAGGCCGTGCGCGAGAAAACCAGCGGATGTGCGATAAAAAGTGCGCGGCGCACGTTGGCGCACAGGCCATCTAACAGCGTGCGCCAGGTCACTGCGAAAATCGCACAGGCCACAGCGAAAATCGCACATAGCGCGGCGCACGCAACAAAAGTAGGCGGAACACGGGCGTAACACTCGGAATGGGGAACAACTTGCCAAAACGTGGGCGTCACGGGGGAAGTACAGGGCACAAGTGCGCGGAACGCCCACACGCTCGCCTACAACACGTATTCATGGAATAGAATAGGGGAAAAAAGCGCACGCTCAAACCAGCGCACAGGCACAAACACGACCGCCACAAGAAAGCAGGCGGTAGCGTCTCTGCGGCTGTAAGAAATGTGCGCCAAAAGGTGCGCCAACAAATCGCACCTATATACTGCCATGATGAATGTCCCATACTGTGGCCCTCCAGGAAAAATGACGTGCAAAGGGGTACCCACAAACACGGACACCCGCTGACAAAAAATACGTGTGCGTGTATACCGGGGTGCGCGGGAAGTCTAACACGCGATTTCAGCAGGGTACGTGCATCACAGGGGTTCGCGTGAAGTTTCACACGCGATCGGGTCTGGGGGAGCGGGCTACGTGTATATCAGGGGTTCGCGTGAAGTTCCACACGCGAACAGCCTGGGCGCGTGTATTTCAGGGGTGCGCGGGAAGTTCCACACGCGAACAGCCTGGGCGCGTGTATTTCAGGGGTGCGGGGGAAGTTCCACACGCGAACAGCCTGGGCGCGTGTATTTCAGGGGTGCGGGGGAAGTTCCACACGCGAACAGCCTGGGCGCGTGTATTTCAGGGGTGCGCGGGAAGTTCCACACGCGAACAGCCTGGGCGCGTGTATTTCAGGGGTGCGCGTGAAGTTCCACACGCGAACAGCCTGGGCGCGTGTATATCAGGGGTGCGCGGGAAGTTCCACACGCGAACAGCCTGGGCGTGTGTATTTCAGGGGTGCGCGGGAAGTTCCACACGCGAACAGCCTGGGCGCGTGTATTTCAGGGGTGCGCGGGAAGTTCCACACGCGAACAGCCTGGGCGCGTGTATTTCAGGGGTGCGCGGGAAGTTCCACACGCGAACAGCCTGGGCGCGTGTATTTCAGGGGTGCGGGGGAAGTTCCACACGCGAACAGCCTGGGCGCGTGTATTTCAGGGGTGCGGGGGAAGTTCCACACGCGAACAGCCTGGGCGCGTGTATTTCAGGGGTGCGCGGGAAGTTCCACACGCGAACAGCCTGGGCGCGTGTATTTCAGGGGTGCGCGTGAAGTTCCACACGCGAACAGCCTAGGCGCGTGTATTTCAGGGGTGCGGGGGAAGTTCCACACGCGAACAGCCTGGGGGCGCGTGTATTTCAGGGGTGCGCGGGAAGTTCCACACGCGAATAGCCTGGGGGCGCGTATTTCAGGGGTGCGCGGGAAGTTCCACACGCGAATAGCCTAGGCGCGTGTATTTCAGGGGTGCGGGGGAAGTTCCACACGTGAATAGCCTGGGCGCGTGTATTTCAGGGGTGCGCGGGAAGTTCCACACACGAATAGCCTAGGCGCATGTATTTCAGGGGTGCGGGGGAAGTTCCACACGCGAATAGCCTGGGGGCGTGGGCGCGTGTATTTCAGGGGTGCGCGGGAAGTTCCACACGCGAATAGCCTAGGCGCGTGTATTTCAGGGGTGCGGGGGAAGTTCCACACGCAAATAGCCTGGGCGCGTGTATTTCAGGGGTGCGGGGGAAGTTCCACACGCGAATAGCCTAGGCGCGTGTATTTCAGGGGTGCGGGGGAAGTTCCACACGCGAAAAGCCTGGGGGCGCGTGTATTTCAGGGGTGCGCGGGAAGTTCCACACGCGAATAGCCTGGGCGCGTGTATTTCAGGGGTGCGCGGGAAGTTCCACACGCGAATAGCCTGGGCGCGTGTATTTCAGGGGTGCGCGGGAAGTTCCACACGCGAATAGCCTAGGCGCGTGTATTTCAGGGGTGCGGGGGAAGTTCCACACGCGAACAGCCTGGGCGCGTGTATTCCAGGGGTGCGCGGGAAGTTCCACACGCGAACAGCCTGGGCGCGTGTATTCCAGGGGTGCGCGGGAAGTTCCACACGCGAACAGCCTGGGCGCGTGTATATCAGGGGTGCGCGTGAAGTTCCACATGTGATTTGACAGTGTGGGTCCTCCCAGGTGTACCCTGTACACCCTCCACGGCCCCTGCAGGCAGCCCACACCACAGGGGACTACCCTGCATCCCTGGTCATGTCCCGCAGGCAGCCCACCCACCATGGGCATGCCCCCCAGCAAAGGCACATGTCTCCTTGAACTAATGAACACCAACTCATGTCCCCTTGCACCCCCACCCCCAGCACTGTGGGGCACCTGCCAGCAGGCCCCCACCCATGTCCAACTCATGTCCCCCACCACCCCCACCCCCCAGCACTGTGGGGCACCTGCCAGCAGGCCCCCACCCATGTCCAACTCATGTCCCCCACCCCCCCCCACCCCCCAGCACTGTGGGGCACCTGCCAGCAGGCCCCCACCCATGTCCAACTCATGTCTCCCACCACCCCCACCCCCCAGCCACCAGGGTCAGCCTCCACCAGGCCCCCACTCATGTCTCCCACCACCCCCACCCCCCAGCCACCAGGGGCACCCTCCACCAGGCCCCCACTCATGTCTACCACCACCCCCACCCCCCAGCCACCAGGGTCAGCCTCCACCAGGCCCCCACTCATGTCTCCCACCACCCCCACACCCCAGCCACCAGGGGCACCCTCCACCAGGCCCCCACTCATGTCTACCACCACCCCCACCCCCCAGCCACCAGGGTCAGCCTCCACCAGGCCCCCACTCATGTCTCCCACCACCCCCACACCCCAGCAGTGCAGGGTCACCCTTCACCAGGCCCCCACTCATGTCTCCCACCACCCCCAAACCCCAGCCACCAGGGGCACCCTCCACCAGGCCCCCACTCATGTCACCCACCACCCCCACACCCCAGCAGTGCAGGGTCACCCTCCACCAGGCCCCCACTCATGTCACCCACCACCCCCACACCCCAGCAGTGCAGGGTCACCCTCCACCAGGCCCCCACTCATGTCTACCACCACCCCCACCCCCCAGCCACCAGGGGCACCCTCCACCAGGCCCCCACTCATGTCTCCCACCACCCCCACCCCCCAGCACTGTGGGGCACCTGCCAGCAGGCCCCCACCCATGTCCAACTCATGTCCCCCACCCCCCCACCCCCCAGCACTGTGGGGCACCTGCCAGCAGGCCCCCACCCATGTCTACCACCACCCCCACCCCCCAGCCACCAGGGTCAGCCTCCACCAGGCCCCCACTCATGTCTCCCACCACCCCCACACCCCAGCAGTGCAGGGTCACCCTCCACCAGGCCCCCACTCATGTCTCCCACCACCCCCAAACCCCAGCCACCAGGGGCACCCTCCACCAGGCCCCCACTCATGTCACCCACCACCCCCACACCCCAGCAGTGCAGGGTCACCGTCCACCAGGCCCCCACTCATGTCACCCACCACCCCCACACCCCAGCAGTGCAGGGTCATCCTCCACCAGGCCCCCACTCATGTCTACCACCACCCCCACCCCCCCAGCACTGTGGGGCACCTGCCAGCAGGCCCCCACCCATGTCCAATCCATGCCCCCCTGCACCTGGGTCCCAACATTCCCCAATCATGTCCGTAATGCCCATCCTCCCCTGCCAAAAGGCCCAACCAACTATCACACCCACCCACATATCAAAGGCAATTACATGTTACACCCCCAATTTAAATAATGCAATTTAACACATGTCTGTCACACACAATGGCTGCAAGTGAATGACAAAACACCCAACATGACATGCCTGAAAGCAATGAGATGATACGACACATTGAAGATTAAAAAAATAATATGTATTTAACAGCAAGTAGAATGGAAATGAAATAAGAAAAAACACAAAGCAAATCAAACAAAACAAGATGAATGTCCAAGAAAATAATCTGAAAAATTAAAATAAGCCAATGAAGAAGATCATCCTGGGTCCATGAGCCCTACCAAATTAAACCTAACTGACTACTAACTAAAAAGTGAACTATATACAAAAAAGTGGTGCATTGTCCAATCGCAACCAAAAAAAAATCAAAAAAACAAAGGAAACCTAACCCTAACTATACAACTATATACAAAGGCAGCGGGCTATTCGGACGGCTCACTGGTTGTTGTCATGGGCCAGGGCATCATCGAACTCCTGGTCAATGGCTTGGAGGCGGGCATGTTCCCTGGCCCCGAGGTCCCGCAGGGATAACGCAGTGTCAAGCTCAAACTCCCTGCGAAGACCCTCGAGGCACTCAGCCCGCCTCAGCGCCCTCCGCATGGAGTCCTCCGCCCTGACCATCGTGAGCCGTTCCTCCTCTGCCCGCTGCCGCTCCGCACCTATCCGCTGGCACAACCTCTCCCACACGGAAGCCACTCCCATTCCAGGGTTCTCCTGCCCTCCGGCCGATGCCTGCACCCCTGATGTTGATGGCCATGATGCCTCCCACGTTGAGCCTGCTGCTGCCTCCGACGCAACTGCCTGTGCCAGCACGACGGCATCCAGGCTGATGGAAACCACCGACGCCGTCGTGCACGTGCCCTGCCCGATGATGCCGTCACATCCTCCATCTGCTGGGGTCCAGTTGCTCTGGTGTCCACCCCTGCTGGATCTCTGACTCCCGACTGTGGCAGGGATGGGATCCCCACCGAGCTGGCTGCATTGGTCGGGGCAGGTCCACAGGGGGCCCTGGTGGCATCTGGGCTGGAAGACGGCAAGGAGAACGACTGGTGGATAGCCTGCACAGAGGAGGAGAGGGCCGCCGCATTGGCCAACACATGCAGGAAACCCCCGAACATGGCCGATCCCAATTGGGCCACATCGGCACGGTGCACTTCGTGATGACGTGCGTGCTCCTCCCGGGAAGCACGCACGGCATCACGAATCACAGCCGTGCGCATCGCGACCCCAATCAGGACCTTCTCCGCACGGCCAGGGGTTCCCACGTCCGCAGGTGGAGGGGAGTCAGGTGACATGGACATCCCCTCTACCTGCGGACAGGCCTGGGACGGGGCATCCCTGCTGGTGCATGGTGGTGCACTCACAGGGTCAGGGACAGCGACATGCACAGGCCCCTCCACGGTGACCTGTGCTGCCTCCTGCCCCTGGCCCTGGACTGCACCACTTGCACCAGCAGGGATGCCCCCACCAGGCCCCATGTGTGCCCCAGTGGCGGCCTCCTCCTCCTCTGTGCAAACCACCAACCTGGATGGCTCCTCACCGTCTCCCACCGTAGCAGGCCCCTGTGGGGGCTCACCCACCCCTTCCGCTGCAGCCGTGGGGGCATCCCCGCCGCCTTGCTCCACAGCGCCGTCTCCGCCCTCTTCTTCACTAGCCGCTGCGTAGAGGGAGACAAAGAACACAAGCATCAGGGTACTGTACAATGGTCCCCTAGACAGGAAGCAATAGCAGATGAGCACCACTGTCAAAGTACACTTCCATCATGTCCCTCCACAACACATGGGTCAGTCCAGGCAAAACACACACAGTAACAGGCATGGTGCATGCCATGGACATTTCCATGCATGTCCAATGGACTCTTGAAACATTCAATGATATGTAACTCACATGCATCATGGCTCATGCCCATCACATGCACACACTTCACCTCAGTCACATCCATCTGGCCCCAAACACACCAAACACAGCGGATACAAGGGTAATTTGGCTGCTTTACTGAATCTCTGCATTGTCACACACATGTGTCATGCATCCATGGCATGCACAAGTCACAGACACGCAGGTCAGGCACACAGACATGGCTACCATATATGTACCTGGCATCAGCACCCATCCCTCACCCCCACCCATGTCCAGGTACAGAGACTGGCATGCTCTCATGTTCAAAATCTGAATAGGGCTCCCCATGCGGCATTTCAACACATGCAACAACCATGTGCATCACACATCACTGGTCGCACATGCATTACCATGATGTCCCTGCACACATACATGCATACATGGCCTATGGCACACATACAGGCAAGTATCATAGAACCAGCACACCGCAACATGCCCTGTCTCACACAGTAATGCATGGACACTTACCGCTCAACTCCAGACGGGCCTCCCTCTCAAGGATCTGGGCGTGGAGCGCTGGGCGTACGCGTTCCAGGACCCTCATCTGGATGGAACTCATGCGGCCCCGGCCCCCCTCCACGAGGCGCCGGGCCTTCACAAGGGTCCTGGACCTCAAGTCCTCCCAGCGCTTCTTGATCTTCAGGACGTCGCGGGTTGCCACCCCCTCCGCGTTGATGGCAACCATACAGTCGGCCCAGATCCTCTGCCGTCCTTCCTTGCTGGCGCGGGACGATCCAAAGAGGGCATCATACTGCCCCAGGACATGCTCCACCAGGACACCAACTTCGGTGGCAGTGAAGCTGGTGCCCCTCTGCCCCTCTGGCCTGGGGTTGCCACTGGTGCCAGATGTGGAAGTGCCCGACATGGCAACCCCAGAGGCAGGTGTGGGTGGGCAACTGGGTCCTGGGGCTGGGCTGTGGAGCGATGTAATCCCAGTCGGGAGTCTTCAGTTCCAGCAGGGGTGGACACAGCAACTGGACCCCTGCAGATGGCTGATGTGCAGGCACCAAATGGCAGGGCACGGTGGCAGCAGGCAGGCAGGCAGCAGCAGATGGCACGTGGGAGGCTGCTCGGGGCACTGGGGGGCAGTAACTCGGCCTTCTGGGCAGGAGCGTGGGCTTCCGTGTGTTTTCGCGTGGCCAGCTTGATACGGAGTGATTTGGCACGTGAATATCCTGCACGTCAGCGTGAAATCCGAGGAAAGGCCCTTAGCGCGTAAGCGCATCAGCACGCATACGCGATTCTATTGGACCAGAGTCCCTCAGCGCGTAAGCGCGTCTGTGACGTGACCCGCACGGGTGTTCCCCACTCAGCACGTGATGACGGGGCACACGTGGAGATACTGCACGTCAGAGTGTCATCGCGTGTAATTGGACAAAAGTGCGCGTACACGCGATTGGCCTATGTACGTGTATTTAATGGGTGCGCGTCCACTTACACACGCAAGTACGTCAGCGAACCTGTATCCCGTGGTGCGTGTGAATTTCCGCACGCTATTGGACTGGGAACTGGATTCCAGGGGTGCGCGGGTCACACGCTGTATCCCGTGGTGCGTGTGAATTTCCGCACGCTATTGGACTGGGAACTGGATTCCAGGGGTGCGCGGGTCACACGCTGTATCCCGTGGTGCGTGTGAATTTCCACACGCTATTGGACTGGGAACTGGATTCCAGGGGTGCGCGGGTCACACGCTCGCCTAGAACACGCGCAAAGCATAAATTGCGGACTTTAACAATAACAAGCTCAGACGCCAGGATGAACATACCGTTCCTAGCAGCAGTGGCAGTGGGCTACCAAAGGAGGAGGAGGAGGATAGTCAGGGCCAGAATATTCACACCCAGAACCAGCCTTTTCGGGATGCCTGATGACCAGGTGTATGGGAGGTACAGGTTTCCACCACACATCATACTGGACCTGGTGAGTGAGTGGGAGGATGACCTCACATCACCCACCCTGTGCTCCCAAGCACTCAGCCCCCTGGAGAAGGTCCTCAATGTACTGCACTTCTTAGCCACTGGATCATTTCAGCGGACAAGTGCCATAGTGGGTGGGGTGTCACAGGCCACCCAGTCACGCTGCCTACACCAGGTCTTGAACATCATGACTGCACGCCCATCAGTCCGCAGGCACATATACCTGCCCAGAACACCTGCAGAAAGGCATGCTGCCGCCCTGGATTTTTTCGCAGTGGCACGATTCCCCAAAGTGCTAGGTGCCATCGACTGCACCCATGTGGCTCTACGTCCCCCCAGGGCATCTGAGCACATCTATAGGAACCGCAAGCACTGGCATTCCATCAACGTGCAGGTAGCATGTAATGCCAAGGGAATCATCACCTCAGTATATGCCAACTATCCCGGCTCCACCCACGACAGCTTCATTTACCGAATGTCCACCCTAAGCCGGGACCTAGAAGCTGGGCGGCATGGCGATACATGGCTGCTTGGTGAGTATGTATGCCACTGCACATGCATGCATGTTGGATACTGAGCAAGGTCACAACCTCACCAATGATACCAATCCCCACCTCCACAGGGGACAGTGCCTACCCTCTCAGCCCCCACATGATGACGCCAATTCGGAACCCCACCATGCCACCCCAGGTAAGATTTAACACAGCCCACATTACAACCAGGGGCATAGTGGAGCGCACATTCGGAGTGCTAAAGTCACGCTTTCGCTCCCTTGACCGTTCTGGCGGGCAGCTGTTATACGCTCCCCCAGTAGTGTGCAGGATCATAGTGGCAGCATGTGTCCTGCACAACGTTGCAACACGTCGGGGCCTGGCCGTGGACATGGTGGTGGCCCCACATCCCCAACCACATGCACAGCCGCTGCGCATGGGAGGGGAAAGGGCACGGGGGGAGGCAGCCCGTACACAGCTAGTGGCTAATTACTTCACATAGAAATCACACCACTGTGGAGTGCACACTGCCCTGGCACATTCCATCTGACAATCAATGATGACTCAACCTGACACTGATCCTGAATGTCTGGAGAATGAACCGGGAATTCCATGTCAGCCTGAGATTGTTCACCTGGAAGTGTCACAATGTGTGCATCCCTACCCACACAGACACCACCAATGCAGTTTTGTGAAGTTACACATTGAAGCAGCTAAAATGAATACCCACTTGCAAAATGCAACAAGAGGACAGTGCCATGTCAGCCAACCCAACCCCAGCACTGCCACACGACACACCGTGCCATGTCATGCTAATTGCAGGTAAACAAAGTAATCCCCACAACATGACATCACTCTCACTATGTACAGTGGCACTATTAGAAACCTGCAACACCTGAAATGCTCACAGCAATGCCGGACCAACAACATACTTGAGCATGTAGTACCATTAACATGACATCACAAATGTTACATATTAGTAGTCTCACCACCTGGAAATGCCTGCACTCCCACCACTACCAACTGTGCAGTGTTGGCGCCATGTAGAGTTGTAGGTGCACTGCTGCCAACATGGTCCCCATCTCCAGACTAGAGGTTCTTGTGTGGACTTGAGGAAGGGACCTGCAAATTGGGAGGTAGACACAGAAGAAGAGTTACACATCAATGCAACATGCAGTGTACAACACAACAGCAATATGCACTATGAATGTATACACAGTATTGACTACAGACTGGCCACACAGCTCATGGGAGTCCAACGTCACTGTGTAATTCACTGTCACTTGGGCACACCCTTTGCAAGCCCATGGAAACGGGAAGCAGGAGGGGTGTGTGTGACTCAAACCCAAGCATCTGAACCAAATACATTACAAGCCTGCATGTGCCCAGCCACAATGCAGCGTATGCCCACAGGAACCACGGAAGCCAACAGATCGAAGCCAACAGATCGAAGCCAACAGATCGAAGCCAACAGACCGAAGCCAACAGACCGAAGCCAACAGACCGAAGCCAACAGACCGAAGCCAACAGATCGAAGCCAACAGATCGTCCCAAAAAAATTGGGAATAAAAGAAATCAAAATAAAAATAAAAATAAGAAACAATCAAAAATGGCCATTGATGGGCCCGGGGGGGTTGGGGAGGCCACCCAGGAGGTCCGAGGACAGGATGCACACCAGAACCCACCTGCGTGGATCCTGGGAAGATAAAACACCTCCATGGGCTACCCTATTGTGGGAGTATCACTGCTGTCGCTATTATCACCCTGTGCAGCTGCATCCGGAGGTGGTTGCACTATGGGAGGCAGCCCACGCAAGGCCCTAGTCTGCTCCTCCATGGCTGCAAGCATGCGGGTGTGGTAGGTCTGGTTCTGGAGGATGAGTGTGCGGAGGTCCCCATGCAACAACTCACGGGATGCCCGGACCTCCGCCCTCGTTGCCTGCATCTCAGCTGAGAGCGTACGGGTGAGACGCTCCAGCTGCTGTTCTGTCCTTTGGTGTGTTGAAGCCTCAAGCTCAACAAGAGTCGTCCTGAGGTGTAGGAGCTCCTGCCTCAGGGCTTCCCTGTGGCCCTGGGACTCAATGGAGATGGCCTCCTGCAGAGTCGCCAGTGCCGCCCGCCTGTCCCTGTTGGACCCCAACATGTCCTCCCTGTGTGACTGGCAGATGGAGTCGGTTGCCTGCTCTAGTCGCTCCATCAGCCTTTCTGGGGGGACAATGGAAGTGGCCACCCTATCCATGGCCTGAGCCATCATCTCGGATGATGCAGCCTGTTGGGTAGCCATACCGTAAATGGATTGCTCCCATGCGGTATTGCCGGGTGGCGTACGGCCACCACGTCGGCGGGCACCACACCTGTCCGGGGCAAGGCGAACTGCGCCTTGCTGTGCCGGCACTGCCTGAGGCTGCAGGACTGCATTCCCCCTCTGATCTGCTGGCCCAGGAACAGGATCAGATGTCGCGGAGTGTGACCCTGCATCTGTAACCACCGAAGGCGTAGCTGCCAACACTGACATCCCCATGGAGGGTACTGACCCTGGTGCAGGTGGGTGAGACAGAACAGAATCCCTCCCTGGAACACTCACCTGCGACGGCACGTAGGTCTCATCCGAATCAACACCTGAGTACAGCTCGGGGGAGGTGCAGCCAGAGACACCCCTTGAGAGCACGACCTGCAGCACTTGTGGGTTCTCCCCCACCACCACACCACGTCCCTCACTGGTGGTTGGTCGGCCCTGGGACACCTCCTGGGTCTGCACCATCTCCACAACCCCAGCAGTATCAGGTGCGTCTTCCCCTGCAAAGACATGAAAACAAAGAAATGGAAACAGGCATTAGCACCATGGCACACATTGAGGGCTGAGAAGCAAGAGAACCAGTACTTGATTGACACATGTCCCACATGACTAAAACCCTCCCATGCATGCACCCTCACTGCGTATGAAGTGCAGGCAAATGGCACACACTGATGACACCAAGATGGAAGATGAACAAATTTTCTGCATGCTGCCTGGCAGTGGCATCACACATTGGCCTGTGATTGGCAGGTGAAACACACATGCCATCACACAGATGGCATGTACCATTGCTATTGAGTAAAGATGGAGAGGAGGGCAGCACCTATTCATTCAGTCCAGTTCCCGCATGTAATAGCTTTTCTAATTCTAACAGGTCAGATTTTTCACCTGGAGCTGCCAGTCTGAAATGGTCAAATTGCACAGGGACATGTGTGTACAAATGATATCCAGGTAACAAAGTCACTCCACTTTACCATACCCATGTCAGACATGTGACTAGTGGACAGCGACATGCCTAGTGAAAGTGGTGGAATGCAAACAAACTGACTGAATGAACAGTGAAAAATAAGCAAATATGTTGTGTCAAGGTGACACTTCAAGGGCAACTGGCGTGCAGTTGTGCTAGATGTCTACTGTTGGCAGAAGGGATACTGCTATGGCCAAATGCAGCTGCGCAGGAAGGATTGCATGAAGCACATGGCTGACCCATACGACTCAGGCGCACACACTCTCACCTGGCACCCAAACAGAAGCCCTCACACACACACCATGCACATGGATGACACACACATGCATGTGCACTCACCGGACAATGCCTCGTAATCAGCCAGATCTCCCACGCCTTGGATCTGTTCCTCCGTGACGTAGGTCCCAGCGACTGACTCATGTGGAGTGAGTTCCATGTCTACTACTGGAGACCCACCTCCAGTCACTAGAGTTGCGGCATGACTTGAGGCCAGCTTACTCTTTGCCCTGCGCTTTAGGTCATTCCAGCGCTTATAGCAATCATTGGCTGTGCGCCTCACGATTCCAAGGGCACTTACGATGTCCGCAACGGTCTGCCAGTGTGCCTGGCGTTGTGCAGGTGTGGTCTTGGATCCTGCAACAATGACCATCTCGTTGTCATGTCCGGACACATACTCGACAAGTGCATTCAGTTTGTCATCCGTGAAGCTGGGCTTCCTGGACGGGCCGGACTGTGTAGCCGTGTCTGGGGCATCAGCCTGTGCCGGACGAGCACTCTTCCTCTTCCGCTTGGAAGGTGGTGGTGATCCTGAGTGTCCTGCGCCGCTCTGGACACTAGGGGCAGGAGCCCTGGTGGACTCTGTATCAGGAGTGTGGGATTGCACACTCAGCATGGGAGTTGGTGCAGGCATTGGCTCTAGTGTGATGGTGTCAGGGGGAATGTCAGCAGCATGGACTAGGACCGACACTGTCCTGGCTGGGTGTGTGAGGGCTGGGGTGGATGGAGCCGCAGCTGCCCCTGCAGCCTCTCCGCCCTGCCTCCTTGGTGCAGCAGATGACCTTGCTGCCCCAGATCCACGTGGCATGATGGCATCAACGTGCACCAGCGCACGTGTCGTAGCCCTGCTGACCTGGAAGTCAGCCATGGAGTCAGCCAGGTCTGGTGCCACAATGGGCTGGTCCAACAAGGGCTGAGCATGGATGGTGTCAGCCACTTCAGCCTCAACGGGAGGGGGGGAGGGGGGGGATGATGGGTGCCCTTGACTGGTCCTCCACACATGGGGGGACAGGCTCACCCTGCAAGTTACGACCACGTCCCCTACCGGATCCACCACGGCCACCACTTGTGGCTCTTCCACCTTTGCCACCCTTACGGAATCCTCGCCTCCCAGCCATGGCACTGATATTAATGTGCGTATGGGAGTGGCTGTAGACAATTGTCCTGGGCAATTGGGGGTCAAAGGGGTTGGGTACCAGATGGTAATTGTACCCTAGTGCTCTAGCACGGCTGATTGTAACCCCTGGGGAAAGATGACGGGTCACGCAACGCACAGGAGGCCCAAAAAAGGGAGATGACGTGCACGCAACCCCTCCTAGACCACGTGTGCAGTAAGAAAAACAAGAATGAACGTATGCGTGTCACACGCAGCCTAGAATGACCTCTGAAGGGGTAGGCTACACACGGGGCAAGCACAGAAGTTGGATACGTGCGTGACTCACCGTCTGCCAGGTAAAAGAGCGTGAAAAATGAGCGCGTTTGGCTGGCTAAACCCCCGCCAAAAGAAGATGTGTACGCTGTCTGAGAAGACAGGACAACAGTAGAAGGGGACACTGTTTGAGGGAACAGGCCCAGGTAAACCAGTAAAAGAGAAAAAAGAGAAAAAGCTGTCAGAGGTAACAGGGAATACGAACTGGAAACGCCGTGAAGTAAATCGCGTGTGAAACGACAAGAAGTACAGAATTCACCCACTCGCTCTCCACGAAAAGCACGTACAAGGAAATGGTGTTCTACATGTACCTTATATACAGGCCCACACGTACAGCGTCACTTACGCGGCGTGTACGTTCACCAATCACACGCTTTGTCACTCCTGCGTGTAGATCCATTTTCACCAATCACACGCTTTGTCACTTCTGCGTGTAGATCCATTTTCACCAATCACACGCTTTGTCACTTCTGCGTGTGCGTGTAGATCCATTTTCACCAATCACACGCTTTGACACTGGGACGTGTCACGCAACAATTTCCTGCACGTGCAGGTGACTATAGGCGCGCATATGCTGTTGACGGGTTTACGCGCTAAGGGCCTTTGCTGACGTGTGGGATTTCACTCCCTATCAGGCTGTCCACGCGTTCACACACGAGAGACGACGCTCCTGGCCAGGAGGCCAAATTACTGCCCCCCAGAGCCCTGAGCACGCTCCCACCTGCCATCTGCTGCTGCCTGACTGCCTGCTGGCCACGTGCCCCACAGTGCTGGTGGGTGGGGGTGTTGGGAGACATGGGTGGGGGCCTGGTGGAGGGTGCCCCTGCACTGGTGGGGGTGGTGGGAGACATGGGTGGGGGCTTGGTGGAGAGTGCCCCTGGTGGCGGGGGGGTGGGGGTGGTGGGAGACATGGGTGGGGGCCTGGTGGAGGGTGCCCATGCACTGCTGGGGGGTGGGGGTGCAGGGGGACATGAGTGGGGGCCTGGTGGAGGCTGCCCCTGGTGGCGGGAGGGTGGGGGTGGTGGGAGACATGAGTGGGGGCCTGGTGGAGGCTGCCCCTGCACTGCTGGGGGGTGGGGGTGCAGGGGGACATGAGCAGGTGTGCAGGGTAGTCCCCTGTTTTGTAGGCTGCCTGCAGGGGCCGTGGAGGGTGTACAGGGAACACCTGTGAGGACCCACCCAGCCTAATCGCGTGTGACTTCCCACGCACCCCTGTAATACACGTACCCAGCGAAATCGCGTGTGATGATTCCCACGCACCCCTGTAATATACGTACCCAGCCAAATCGCGTGTGATAATTCCTGCGCACCCCTGTAATACACGTACCTGGCCAAATCGCATCCCTGTAATACACGTACCCAGCCGAATCGCGTGTTAAACTTCCCGCGTACCCCTGTAATACACGTACCCTGGCTAATCGCGTGTTAAACTTCCCGCATACCCCTGTAATACACGTACCCTGGCCAATCGCGTGTTAAACTTCCCGCGTACCCCTGTAATACACGTACCCTGGCTAATCGCGTGTTAAACTTCCCGCATACCCCTGTAATACACGTACCCTGGCTAATCGCGTGTTAAACTTCCCGCGTACCCCTGTAATACACGTACCCTGGCTAATCGCGTGTTAAACTTCCCGCGTACCCCTGTAATACACGTACCCTGGCCAATCGCGTGTTAAACTTCCCGCATACCCCTGTAATACACGTACCCTGGCCAATCGCGTGTTAAACTTCCCGCGTACCCCTGTAATACACGTACCCTGGCTAATCGCGTGTTAAACTTCCCGCATACCCCTGTAATACATGTACCCTGGCCAATCGCGTGTTAAACTTCCCGCGTACCCCTGTAATACACGTACCCTGGCTAATCGCGTGTTAAACTTCCCGCGTACCCCTGTAATACACGTACCCTGGCCAATCGCGTGTTAAACTTCCCGCGTTCCCCTGTAATACACGTACCCTGGCTAATCGCGTGTATAACTTCACGCGTACCCCTGATATGCACGTTACCCGCTTTGCGTTCCTTGTTTGGCAGCCCTGTAAACTGGTCCAGGGTTAGCGCAGCCCTTTGCGATGATTTAGCGATTTTGATGGCTTTTCCTTGCGCGAGGGCGTTCTTGGGGGCGTTACTGGCGCTGCTGCAGGGTCGCTGCGATACTCTGCGCCACGGCTGGTTTGGGAGCCTAAAATCCATGAATACGCTGTGCGCGGAAATCGGTTTTAGCGCACGTGCCTGGCGCAGTCAATCGCACGCGGACACTCTGCGCCAGCCGCTTGCGACACTTTTCTGCGAAATTCTATGAATTACCCTGATAATGTTGAGATGTTTCGACCATGTTTATGAGGGAGGCTGATTCAGATGCCTTGTCCCTCTCTTCCGTTGCAGTACATGTGCAGACTAATCCATCACCACTGTAGGATAAATTCCATCATTGACACGCGACTCCATCATTTTGTGTGGAGGCGAGTGTCAATCTGTATATACATTAATTGAGATATACACACAAGATGTATCTGTGTCTACATAAATAAGAGATCGGAATTCTGATGTTTTGTATATTGTTTATTTGTAGATTGATGTTGGACGACATCCCCCACCTTATTGACATTTCGGAGTGGTTGCAATTGAACCATCCGTTTCCTGAAGAAGGTTGCTTATATCAATTGGCCCAAATTAGGGGCCCACCCTTTGACGATCGAAACATATGTTGAGTTATATCAAACAAGCAGGATGCCATTTGATGTTGTGTATTAACACTTACTGAAATTACAAAGAAGAGTTGTGATTTATGTAAATATATTTGTTTCTAGGTGGATATAGTACCCTAGTTTTGGAATATTGACATGTATAGTGAGAGTGTGAATGAATGATGGAATGAATGGTGGTGTATAAATGTGGATGTTGAGAACAATAAAAAAGATTTGAGAGTTATATATAAATAAATACATTTTTTGACAAGATTTGGCGTTGTCTATTGTAACAGATGTTCTGATCTCATTTCACCCAGGTTCATTTTTTTGTTGTTCCACAACTTCGGCAAGGGGCCTGGAGATCACCCTAGAAGGATTTGTGGAGAAATGCATCAAGCTCCAGTTAGAGGTCAATATTAAAATCCCTAATTTTCAGGCCTAAATTCAAACAGTACAATACATTTAAGCCGCATATCAATGGCATTGCTTTAGAACAGGTTTGATGTTACGACTATCTGGTTGTCAGATTTAATGATCATGGCCTTTGGACATCCCATTTGGTTAAATCTAGCCCTATTTTAGAAAAACATGGAGGGGCTATCTGGAAGTTTCTTCCTTGGCCAGGGCCGGGGGGCTGTCACACCAGCACTCAGTATGTATACTGCACAGGCAAAATCTGCAGCCCTGTATGGAGCAGAGACTTGGGGGAATTTTATGATTGGATAGGATAGGTAATTTATAACGCGCCTGTACACAAGTAGGCACAACAAGACATGGAAGGGAAGACAGAGTAACAAAACAAACAATCTTACTAGGCCTTGCGTCATTCAGATCGTGCAAGGGGCAGTAAATTGGGGTTAGCTGAAACAGTCCTTCCTCAAACGCCTGCTTGGTATGCCCCCTGCGTGCCCAGGCCTTCCGCTCTATTTAGAGTTGGGACTCAGACAGATTAATGGCGATGTTGCTCTCAGGCCAGTCCTTTACTGGCTTAGAGTGTGGACAACTCCCGAAACTTGCAATCTATTGAGAGGTAGCAGAGGCGTTGCTAGGGGGGTGGCGGGTCTGAGGGGGCTATAGCCCCGGGACTTTTGGTTGTAGCCCCGGATAGAAGCTCAGGAGCTACAACCAAAATGCTAGCTAGCCCAGAGTCCCAAGCGTTCCCAACATTAGAGTAGCCCTAGATCTTATCCAGACCTAGCAACACCTCGCCGAGGTAGTCACACACATTTTAGACTGAGGGTGGCAGACCCTTGCCTTGGTTTGCACATGTTAAGAAATGCCTGATCAAATTGAGCCTTAGTGAGCAATGGTTCAACCCCATGGCTATCATGAAAGGTACTGCAGAATTAAACAGAGCTTTTTGCGAGGCAGCAGAAATGGAACTTGTGAACCCATGCTGTGGGCTAGCAATGGGTGACCCATATCTGATTGGTAGGCATTCGGTAGAATTCGAAATATTTGGATGTGGTAAACCCACCCCTGGCACATAGCTTGTACGTGAAATTTAGATTTAGCCTTTTGAATCTGGAATACCGCAAAAGCAAGTGGCTCCCAACTGGAAGCAAACTATGCCCAGTGTGCGGTTGAGCAAGGGAGTCACTTTTTATTTTGGCAGGGCTATCGCGTGGACAGAAGTAGTTACTTGAAAACAATCTGCAATGTACATGGTGTACGACATAAATGAAGCAGTTTTGCTGTTCAAGCGTTGTAATGGCATGAATATTGTATATTGTGTAGCCAACTACATTCACCAGGCATGGTGTATAAAATCTAGAACATTGAAGATTGGGGAAACAGAGGATGAATCACTCTTGGCCACTACTTCAGAGTATCTAGCATATAACTCAAAGCAAGAAAAAGGCAGAGATTACATCTACTTTCCGGCCCAAATGGGTCCCGTCTTTGTATTCCGTCTGCATTGCTATTTTGCAAATGTTTATACTCTTGGCAACCCCCAATGGGCATTGCCTTTATTATTTAATGAAATTATGTAACCTGGAGGTAATGTTTAGGATATAACTGAATTGATAATTGTTCTTCTGAGAATATTGGCATAATCTCTCCCTCTTTAAGCATGTCGTTTAATCCACTTAAGAACTGTATCCTGATTGTATTGCTCTTGTGCACACTTTTCTTTTGATCACGTCGGTTAACTTATTTAAGAAGTGCATTTCTTTCTCTATTGCTATTTTGCACATTTTGCATGGGGTCAGCTATGAAATTTGTGTCCGTAAATGACATAACCTGGAGGCCATGTCTAGGATAGACTTGAACTATCGAGACCTGTTTAAACAGTTCCTTTTTGCTATATTGGAAAATATTAGGTCTTTTTTAATGCTATTGTATCTTAATGGTTATGTTTTGTAGTATTGCTCGTTTTGTAAACTGTGTTTTAACCGGCATTGTCAAATGTTTATGATGAATCTTTATGTGCTACTGGCTAAATGACAAAGTCGTGATACATGCCAAATTAGAATGATTTCTGGTTCATATGCTATATTGTGTCCACTTCTTTTAGTGTGATCCTTGCCCAGTTTTCCAATGATTGAGCTGGTTTTCCGGAGCATTCTGGAGAGACACCCCCATAAACCCAATTTTTTTACTTTTTGCATTTTGGCTTTTTCATTGCCTGCTGTCCTATTCCTTTTTTGTGTTTTTGATTTATGTCTTTTCTTTTAAATGGGGTAAACCTGCATAATCCACCCTGCCTTCCATCGTTCAATTGCTTCTCTTCTCCGTTCTTTTTCTCCTACATGTGAGGCAGTTTTATTTTTTAACTGTGGGCATTTTGTTAGCTTGAAAGTTTTGTTTTTTCAAATTTGTATTTTCAAACATTTGACCGAAATATCTCTACTTCAATCCTCTTGTACTGTGTGAAAAACACAAATAAGGTCACAGCAGGACTTTACTTAACAGGAACCTGTCTCCTAAAAAGAAATCCAACCGGAGAATAAACAAAATATTAAATTATTCAACCTAAATCTGGCCACATTAAGTAGAGAAGCGAGTAAACTAGAAAGGAAGGGGACAACCTCCAATTCCAGTGTAGACCCAATGTTGTGTCTGAAATACGCTAGAGGGCACAGATTAGCGATCAAGGGGGACAAAGCGCCACTTCTATGCAATCCGGGTCTTTGAATCACAAAGCAAAATAAGGAGTTATCTAACGTAGAACAAAAAGTAAAACCACAGAAACTCACTCACTGATGACGGGTCTTATTTTTTGTCACAAAAATGAATACTATTCAAGCGACAATGCACAAAATAAGACACACAGGGACCCAACTCAACTCACAGCAGAAATGGGTACACCCAGCTAAAAGACTTGCTGCCTAAACCAGTGGCCAGCATTATAAGAACAGCAAGGAAAATGAAAGTCCATGCAACATTGTCAACTACAAGACCACATCAATTATCAAAGAACAAATTTACATTTAAGCACTAAGCCCAACTATTCGTTTCAGTGCATCACTGCAATCGGGGATACGCCCCCCAAAAACCCATCAGATCCCCTCATTAAGAAAAGTACGAATGACCCAAAGGTCTTGGTCGACTGCAGGCTGAGTGTCAATATAACCTTATAGACACACATTCTAGAAAGGTTAGTGAACACCAATCTGGAAACTCCTCCACGAAACGCAATCAGGCTCCTGCCCGACCTGTAGCACATCGGCAAGACTCAGAGATACATGTAGAGATCATAAAAGTAATGGCAAAAAAAAGAATCTAGTGCACATATATTGGACAGCTGAATAGGATACAGTGGATCACAATCTTGCTAGACAGATTACATAAAATCGCAGGAATAGGAGTCAACGCACACAAATGGCTGATTTTGTTCCTTCGCAATAGGGCAACAGGTTCCAATTTGTCGCACAACTACAATTTGGGCTTCACAAGGCTCATCTCTGAGGGTGGCCCTTTAATGTCTGAATGAACCAAGTGGAAGATTAAATTAACAGTTATGCACAATACTACATGCGGAAGGCATTCAACTACTTTTTTTCGGACAAACGACAACTCAACACAGCATCTAAAGCTCACACACTGCCTTAAATAGATCCAATGAGGAATAAACACTGCCTAGCGCAGGAAATAAAATCATCCTCAACTATGGAAGCAATCCCAGAATGGAAATGCCATTCACATTGTCAGACAATCTTGGGTCCACACCCTCCCCCATAATAAGTCATACACCTGTGCATTGTATTTGACACCAGCCAGTCCATTATTGAACAAATCAAGTCCCGACAAACGCATACTGCCAGTTCCATTCCATTAAGAAAATCCTCCTATTTCTAGCCACAGACCATAAGGCCCAACTGGTACAGGCCTCAATAACAAGCACACTCAATGACTGCAACACACGTTAACTGGGCCTCCCCAAAGTCCTCTACAAACCAATGCAACTAGCGCACAGCAGAGCTCCCAGGCTAATTTCTGGTCTAAACAAATGGGGCCAAATGTTTTCAGCACTAAGAGCACCTATATTGTTTGCCGCAGAAAAGCATATTAATCTAAAAACCCTTTTGACCGGACACAAAATATTCTGGGAAAAATGTACACCAATACTCTGTAATCACCACAAACATTACATACCTACCAGAATCACGAGACCCTCAACATCCACAAAAATTGAACATGTCCAATATAGAACCATCCCTCAGAGCTCCAGGACAAGGATCACCACTCGGGAATATAGACAAGAACAAAACCCCCAATAGGTCTCTGGAAAGAGAAATTCCCTGAGAAACCTAGACATGTCAATAGGATGTCACTTGAATGCCTGCACTTGAGACACTGAGAAATCCATTCAGCAGCACCAGACACCCAGGAAAGCAACATTGACAACGAAGTGGCCCACCTGCCTTGACTGCATTTCCCACCTGTATGAATTTATTCTGCAAAATGTCCCTGGTAATGTTATGTGAATGTAATTGTACCTACTCCCTTTTCATGCAAGCACTCTGAGGCGAACCACTTTGTGTGTTAGCGCTCACACACATTCAAATAAATACATTGATGTAATTGGAGCCCCACAGTATATTTCCACATGCATGACCTCATTCATACAAAGTAGTAAAAAAGGTGTGCTAGACCAAACAGTCTTGAACCTGACCTACGACAAATAACCATCAACCTTTATAAGTAGTTCATATTACAAAGGTGTGCATACAGACGCTAGAAAATAGCACAATTAGACGGTGCCATCTTTGGGAGGGGTGTTGAAGAGGGGGCGGGGGAGTACGCCAGGTTGATAACATACAGTCATCAGAGTTAAAAGACACGAGCGCAGCAAGGTCGTTTAATAAGGCTCTTTCTTGCTGTCTTTCCCCTGTGCCTGTTGCTACTCCTTGTAAACAAAAGACGTACAACATGAAACGTTGGATAGCGTCGTGACCACACAGAACCAACAGGGTCTGCTGACCAGGTGGCACAACAGCACTTTTAGGTGCAGCTCCGCAGCTCCTCTCTCGCATAGTGAGAAGAAAAAGTCTCTTATACACTTTTTAGATTTTTAACTTTCTTAGAGGGCCAAGCAATGTTTGTGGTGGAGTTTGTTGGTGCCACTGATAAGTTCCGCTTTTGTTGGGTTGTGTTTTAATCTATTGCAGTCATCCATACGTCTATAGAGGCAGTCCCTAGGACCAGCGGATTATCGGCTGATGGTTGGGTACATTTCTAGATCATTTTGGTTTATTTGGGTGCGGCCCAACTTACTGATTTCGAGGGAAGGGGGTTTAGGAGATCATGTAGATATAGATATATGACAATCAGAACCGTCATACAGGACCCTTGAGGCACTCGGCAGGTGGTGACAGTGCAGTGCATAGCAGAGAATGAGTTTTCTCCCTTCAAAACAGCAAATCTTTGTGTAGCAAACAGAAGAACAAGTTACTTACCAACTGGTAACGTTCTTTCTATTGGATGTTACTCAAACATATTCCACATCTTTGACATGTAATGTCCATAGCTGTGGACATTACATGTCAAAGATGTGGAATACGATGGAGGACACAATCCATTCGAAATATAAGTTGTATACAAGTACTCTTGTTCTATCACCTACTTTTTATCAGCACCCCAGGGATTGACATGACAGTGCAGCATTGCCTTAACTCTCATCTCCATTTCCTTATACGGGCTGAAGTTTCAGCCAAGAAAATCCTCTCCAGACACTACCACTCTGCATTGCTGCTCCCAACAGCGGCTGCCATCTGAGCCTCCTCGGCCAGCCTTCTCTGCCTCTTGGTTACCAACAGGCTCCACGTGCTATTGGATGGGATGCTCTCCACAGGCATGACTGACTTCCACGTTCGACCACCATTAGCACCCCTTGCCACACTAGGACTGTCCCAGGGTCACCAGCAGCTTTATGGTTCTCCCTCACAGGTCACCATGGTTGGTAATGTCCATGCGCCTGCATTTAACGTGGGCTTCCGGCCATTATCCAAATGTGGCCCATGCAGAGGTCTTTGAAGCTTAAATAGTTTGAGATCAGCTGGATTTACTATAGTGGTTGGGCGTTCATTTCAACATTCTTGAACTAATGAAAAGCCTGCCCTGGCCTAAAAATTTCCCATTCCACCTTTTCATTGAACAATCAAGGCTGCCTTCTTCATCCATAACCTGGTGTCCTCCTTATGTGATCAGGTCATTTTACTGTGATATGGTTAATGCAGGACTCAATCGCACAGCCATGGTTGGTGGAACAAATAGATGGGCGATTGGGAGGTTTGGAGGAAGTTGGTGTCAGGGGGGTGAGCAAGATACAATGAGGGAAAGGAAGCACTAAAAAGAAAAAATAATTTGAAAAGAAACAGGAGTTGCTGAGGTGTCTCCAGTGTAGAGCAAATGGAGAGTATAGGCTGCAATAATAATTAGTACCCGGCGAGGGACAATCAGATTGTTAAAGTCAATCTGATTGTCCCTCGCCGGGTCGTTACGCAGCTGGGTAAGACTTACCTCTGTGAGGGACACGTGCCCCCTCCCTTGCTGTTCCTTTCTTTTCTCCATCTGGCTGTCTTGGAAAGGACTACGTGTAGTCCCTTCGTCCCGATCCAGGGCGGCCATTTTCTTTATTTACTTTTTTCCTATGTTTTAATGGCCTCCATGGAAAGGGAGATCGGACTACATATAGTAGTCCCTTCTTCCCGATCCCTGCCATCCATTTCTTTTCCATTTTTTTCCTCGAGTTGAGAAATGGTCACAACGCTGTGTCTGAACTCAAGAAAAATTGCTATTAATACCCCAGTACAACGTGCCGGGGTACCTACGGCATTAGAGGTACGGAAGGGAGGCATTACCAGTCAGGTAATGCCCCCGGAGTTAAGTTGAAGGCTTCCCTTAGATTGGGGTTCTAACTATCGCCATGGGGACATTACCCTGCCAGTAATGCCCCGGCTCTGGGTATTGTATTGTTTCAATATTTCACCCCCTCCCACACAATGTTCCCCCCTCCCTTTCGTCGATGGACACAGTTGTGCCAAGTGCCCGACTCATTTATGATGCAGAGGGAATCGGAGAGCACCAAGTAGTGATGGATTTTGGGCTGTAGAGGGGTAGGGGAAACTGTATATAGTTGTTAAATGCGTCACTACGACCCACTTCAGTAGATAACTTGTTATTTTTTTTATATTTAATTTTGACCCATTGATCAGTCATATCACAAAGCTGTATACTCAAGCACACCAATGCACTGCAGTAATACGCATTTTTGTTTATACAATGGATTTTATGGAAAGAAAATTTCACATGTATACACAAACTATAACATTTTCTAGGGGTATGCTGCACTTGTCACAGTTGGGTATTTTAAATAATATAAGGCCATAGGAGGTGCAAAAGTTAAAGCAGTCACATGTAAAAGTGCCTGCGTATGCGATTAATAGAAAAAGGAAATTATTATGACGTTTGCACTGAGGTTGCAGTCAAATCAAAACAGGAGAAACCAGAAGTTCTAATGACATCTATACAAATTACATTATGTTATAAATAAATTCAATAGAAGGAAAACACATTTCTAATTGTAGCTTTTAAATAGTGAAGTCCTCATGACCGGTTTAACATTATACTTGTGTGCCTTTGCAGATTAGCTTTGTGCGTGTGGAGTTCTTCACTCTGGGCCTCAATTTGGCAAAAAGTTGTTTAATCCGATATAGAAATTACATTTCAGTCATACATTTCATGTTTGGTATGTTGTTTAACGTTAATGTCTTGCTTCTGATAACGCAAGCACATCATAAAAAACGCACAATCAGTTTACACTTTACACAAATAAGCAGTGGTGGAGTGTATGAAAAGAAGTAGTGGAACTATGTTCCCTGCTAGCTTGCCCCCTCTCCCCACAAAATCCATCCCCATGTCCACTCCCACGCGTATTCCAGAATGGGTTTTTTTTTAACAATAAAAGTATATTAACAGAAAAAAAACGTCATTTAAAAAAGTAGAGGAGCACTGCTCCCAACTGCTGGCGCCCATTTCGACCACTGCAAATAAGTCATTATACAAACTAGGCGCCCATCTAAAGCCTACGTCTGAGTGAAAACAGGCAACAAAGGCTTATTAAAGAGTGGTAGTGGCAGCGCATAAAAGAGAGCGTGTGTACTTTCAAATTAAGTTTCCTTTGTTCTTACTTTCTAGTAAAAGGTTCCAGTGTGCCGATTCACCCCTCCCTGTAAGTTTCGTGTTAAGTAGGTTATGCAGTAAATCGACGTTGCTCATTCACGATCATGTTGCTCATTAATTGAGGCGGTGGCCAGTATGTGTGTGCATGTTTTTGTTTTATTTACATCGGATTTAACCTGGTCATGTTATTCGCCATATGGTCCAGTCTTCCTCCTTCACGTGACTTAACATCTAACCACAGGATTACATATTTATCGTGTCCAGTTTCTCTTCCATTACAAAATGTTCATGATGCCATGTGCAGTACCACCTTTCGACCAATCTTCTATCAGGGTTAGCTTTGTCCACAATCGTCAGCCTTTTGAAGGAAAACCTATGTGAAGCTGGGTTTGACCACGAGTAAATACAGATGGCTGTGTAAAATCCAGGTATGTTGTCCCATCTGCCCTAGGAGGAGCCACCCTCTTTGGGACTATGGAGGTGAGCCCGGTCAGCTGAACACCCCCTATGGGACAGAGCAAGTAGTATGTATTTCTTACATTGAACTCTATACCTTCTCAACAATCTTAAAAACATTTTTTTTTAAAGTGTACAAACCTATTCTATTATTTTTGAGTTTTCTGGAACTGAATAAAATTATTCAAGTAAACTAATTTCAAACATTAGGAATCGATGGATTTGTCGAGAACTCTGATAGACAAGGAAGGAAGGTGATATTAATATTTAATAACTTCCATCAGGGCGGAACTTGCAAGTCCGTATTTATAAAAAATAAGCTGTCACTCACTACAGACGTTTATTACATTTTTTAAATATCTAATGTAAATTAACAAATTTTGATGTTGGGATTTATGTATGTGCTTGAATCCTATAAAAAAGGTCATTAACATTTATCGCCATGGTGCCAATACTGCATGTATAGATGAATACAAAGATTGCAACATTAATACTGATGGGTGAAAACTGAGTTATCAGTGAGTTCCAATATATAGATGAAATGTGTAAGAGGAAATATAATAGATGACCACTGCTGCGAATAACCTTTTAATTTATATATTGTTCTTCTCTTAATTACTAATCATTTATTCTTGAAAAAGAGCTAAGGGGAATCAAAACACGCATCAACACCAAATAAAGTACTAAGGATATTGCCTGCAAGAAATTAATCACATGAATTTTAAAGAAATGTGTTCGGGGAATAAATGCATTTCCTATAAACATGAAGAGTTGGACATGCCTTTTTTCAATGATGTTCTTATACTGTATTTACTACTGAATGACTATGGAATTGCAAATTGTAACTAATTAGGTGCTGTGGTGAGTCAGAAGAAGGAAAAAGATGAGTTTACTAAAGAATAAGGCAAAACTTTCTCTACCCAACAAAACTAGCTATGGTGCTCATCAGTCATCAGTGAATGTATTAATAGAATCTGAACACCATCCAAACTAACCCTTTCTGTCCCTACCACTATTTTAACTAAAGTTAGGAGAATGTTTGCCTTCTCCCGAGGATTGGGCTCTTGCTAAAGTTCAGTTCAATAAACTAACTTCCGGTGGTCTCTGGTGACTGTATTTATCAACTTGTAGAGTTCATTCAATGTGTTATTGGACCTTTCTTTCTCTCTTTGGTAACGAATTGCATTTCCTTTCTTGTTCTCTTTTTGAGCAACTTTACAAATAGTCCTTCTCTTTTCCAAAGGTAAAATTATCCAATACCTATATCTTCCTCTCTGACTTTCCTTTCATTGTGGTACAGTTGATGTTCTTTTGGTCACTCTAAGAGAGTAGTCTCTAAATATATTCTGTGTTTCAACTTTATCTTCAGGTTTTTATTTTCTGTTTGGTCTATTCTTTTTAAATAGACTTTCTTTATCCTGACTGATATCAGTATGAACATTCCAACAGTGATTTTCATTCACTCTTCTATTTTTCAATATGCAATTCTCTAATATTTGACTGGGACCAGTATGAGCACTCCAATAATGGTCCTCAGTCTACCTGCTGGGACTCCAGTTTTCCCGGTTACCTGTAGTTGTAAGGGCTAATGTCACTGGGTTTGTTATTTATTTGGGTTCTTCTGTGTGGTCAGGTTGACCTCTTGTGCTCCTTCATTTGCCTTTTCTTCATGCCATCTCATCAGCTGGTTCTGCTATATTTTATTTACCGATTGGCTCCACATTTGCCTTTGTGGCGTGGTATCAGCATTCTCGGGGCTCCGGGTCCCCGATGAATTTGCTATGGTCATGCCAACACTCTTTCATTGTCTTTCCCTCTCGGTATTGGGATGCCACGCACCACCTTGGTTGCTCTCTCTCTCTCTCTCTCTCTCTCTCTCGTGACTTCTAGACGCTGTGCGTCTACTTCTACTTCTTGCCTGCTCGCAATAACAGGATGCGGCACATCCAGGCTCTCCTCTGTATCAGCGAAGAAGCAGATTTGTATCCAGTCTCTTGCCCTCTCATATTACGTAGCCGTGGGACTTCACTGGTGCAGTTTCTTGTTCCTTTTTCTCTGTCTAGGGAGGCTTCTGTTTTCCTCCACCGGTCATCCTTCTCGTCCCATTAAAAGGTGATTCTTCAATTAAGGAAATAGTCTCAGCTTTCTGCTGGAAAAACTTATTGGTACTTTCCACATGTAATTATTTACTGGACGGATTTGAAGAGTTATTCTTGGAGGTATTGTTGGAATGTCCTCTATGGAATCATTGTCCCCAAAGGGAGAGTGTCACAATTAAAGGCGGTCAATCAAATATGGTCACTAACCTGTTCTGATGGCAATCTCCTGGAGCAGCTAGGGAGAATCCCCCGGAGACCTCTGCCTTCCCCAAATCTCGGGGAATTTGAATACCAGAGAGGGAGAGACAGGAGCCCCAGGGAAACCCTCTGGGGGAGAAAACACTGGGTGGTTTTGACGAGTGCTTCTGGCTAGCGATCTCCTCTTTGGTGCAAGGTTTGTAGCAGCAGAAGCGGAGTTCTTGGTGTAACCTTTTCACTGATCTATTCTTTAGGAGGGAGATGGTGTCAGGAGAATGGGCTCCAAAAAGACTGTCTTGAGAAAGAAGGCTGGCCCAAGAGGGATTCTGCACGGGAAGGCGAAACCTGAATGGGAAGAGAATGCTGAGACTGGAAGTTCGGGAAAGGGGTTCTTGTGGGAAGGACGGGAGGCGCTGGAATACTGAGAAGCTTCGTACTGAGCAGAAGCGACGCACTGAAGGGAAGATTTCTGGTCTTTTGAAGCAATCGCGTGAGTGAAAGACGTGCAGCAACTAGACTGTTAATCCTCCAATGCCGGCGATTCCCCGCCATCTTGGAATTCCCGCTAAGTGCGGATCTGTATAACGACCAATGCCGTCTAGACTGCCATCGTTGGAAAGGTGTAACAGTATGTCCCCTCCTCAGAGGAGGCGATCCTGGCTTACCCGGGTGAAGGCGAAAAAACCGCCGCACCAAACAAGGTGCGTGTACCCCCGAGGCAGGTTCCCAAGTCCTGTCCGCTGGGGAATAGCCTTTCCAGTCAATCAGGAACAGGAGACGGCCGCGGTGGTACCAGAAGTCACAAATGCTGGCCACCTCATATTCAGTCCCAGAATTAGTCAGAACAGGAGGGGGAACAGGTTTGGAAGATCAATGAAAGCGATCTGGGACTGCCAACTTAATTTGTGATAGATGAAAAACTGGATGAATCCGGCTCCATGAAGGAGGTAAGGACAACTGGACTGCCAACTCGCCCACCTGCTCTATCACTGTGAAGGGTCCAAAGAATCTGGGGGATAATTTAGAGGGAACTAGATGTTTCGGAAGAAACCGAGATGCCAACCACACTTTGTCACCTCTCCCGACTGGTGGGGAGGCTCGGCGGTGTTCATCAGCATATTTCTTGGCTCGGTCTTGTGCTGCTTGAAGGGCTAGAAGGGCCTTCTTATGACCCGCCTGGATATCGGCTAGGAGGTGGTCCACTCCGGGAAATCTTGAAGTGATGGAGGAAACTGTAGGGTTAAAGGAAGGATGATATCCATAGGAGCAATGAAAGGGGCTTGTATTCAGAGCAGAGTGTTTGGCATTGTTATAGGCAAATTCCACTAAAGGTAAGAGTTCATACCAATTGTCCTGGGCTGCCGAAACAAAACATTGTAAATAGCACTCCAAGGTCTGCTTCAGGCGCTCTGTCTACCCGTTGGTGTGGGGATGAAACACAGAGCTAAGAGCCCTCTTGATTCCGAGAATGTGGCATATCTTCTTCCAAAATAGCGAGGTGTACTGAGGACCCCTGTCAGAGACAATGGGCCTCATTACACGGTAGGCAGTAAGGATTTACTGGTACCGGTAAGGGCACCGCTACCGGTAAAACCTTACCGCCTTACTACGAGTTCCCTTTGCGGGATCCGACCTTAACGGCTGGTTTTACCAGCCGTTAAAGTAGGGTGCCGCAAAGGTGCAAAAATGGGAATGGGGAAGGGCCTTGGTGAATGGGGAATAACCGCCCCCTGCTCACCTTGGAGTAGCTTGGTAATTCCGCCATCCACCAAGGCGAACACGGTAAAATATCGGCGGTTACCGCCTACCGTGTAATGAAGCCCAATGACATCAGGAAGTCCATGTCGAGAGAATATTTCAGAAATGAAAACCTTGGACATTTGGTCTGTTCCAGGTATCTTGATCAGTGGAGTAAAGTGGGCATATTTAGTGAAGTAGTCTATGGTAACCATGATGGTAGTAATGTGTGATGAGGGTGGAAGCTCCACTATGAAATCCATAGATATTATTTGCCGTGGTCTCTCAGGGATGGGCATACGGGCAAGGAGTCCTAAAGGAGGAGCGCGTATAGTTTTGGATTGAAGACAAATGCCACAAGCCTTGACATAGTCGATGACATCTGACTGGAGAGTGGGCCACCAGAAGTGTTGTTTGATAAGGTTGAGAGTTGTTTGCATACCTCGATGACCGGCTGCTGGGGAGTCATGGCACATTTTGAGCACTTCCAACTTTAGGGCAGATGCAGGAACCAATACCTGTTCTGGACGGAAGTATAAATCCTGATCTTTTGTCAGATGATAAGTAACCGCTAGTTCTTCGCATTGTTGCAGGCGGCGAGAGGTTTCATGTCTGAGATTCTGAAGGAAATCCGAGATAATGGAAATTAATCGGGCATGAGGGAACATCTTCTCCAAACAGAATCTAGACATCTGAGGGTTCTTGCGAGACAAAGCGTCTGCTCTTAGGTTTATAGTTTCCCAGGTACAAAAGTGAACTCGATATTGTAGAGTAAAAAGAAATGGGCCCACTGTGCTAGTCTGCTGTTAGTGGTCTGGGCTTGTTGTAGGACTTTGAGGTTGTGATGGTCCGTGCGTACCTCTATTGGAAAGGAAGATCCCAACAGAAGATGTCTCCACTCTTCAAAGGCTCTCTTGATCGCCAAAAGTTCCTTTTCAAGGACAGAATAATGTTCTTCTGACGTGGCGAAAGTCTTGGAGAGATATGCGACCGGTCTTTCTTCTCCTTGTTCCGTTCTTTGTAGAAGAACCGCCCCTAATGCCTGATGGGAGGCATCTGTTTCCACATTGAAGGGCCGTGTCTGATCGGGATTCATCAAAATCGAAGCAGAAGTGAACAACTCTTTTAAGGTATCAAAAGCTTGTTGGGCAGGCAAATCCCAATGGAACATGGCTCCCTTCTTTAGAAGCTTGGTGATTGGCAGGATGGTTTCAGAATAATCAGGGATGACTTTGCGATAAAAATTTGCAAACCCCAAAAAGCGTTGAATCTCTTTAACGGTCGTTGGGGGTGGCCAGTCTACAACGGCTGACACCTTTTTGGGATCCATGGATATGCCGTGAGCTGATAAAATGAATCCTAGATAGGGGACTTGAGTTTGATGGAATACACACTTTTTGGGTTTGCAATATAGCTGGTTAGTTTGTAACCGATCCAGGACAATATTGACATGACGTATGTGATAACTCTTGTTTGCAGAGAATATCAGAATATCATCTAGATAATCACAAAATGCAGAACAATATCAGAAAACAAATGGTCCATGAATCGTTGGAACACCGCAGGGGCGTTGACTAATCCAAAGGGCATGACTTGGTATTGGAAATGGCCGAAAGGAGTATGAAAAGCTGTCTTCCACTCATCTCCTGCTGCATTCCGGATCAAATGATAGGCCCCTCTAAGTTCTAACTTGGTGTACCACGCGGCTCCTCGAACTGCTTCCTAAATGTCCTTGATTAAGGGGTATTCATGGGGTATCATGGGGGATTTGTCAGGGATAGCGATTTTATTAAGTCCCCGATAGTCTATACAAGGACGGAGTTCCTCAGTGTCTTTCTTTGAAATATAAAATAGAGGAGCCGACAGGAGATTTGGACTCGGTAATCAATCCGTTCTGTAAGTTGGAGTGGAGATAGTCTTTAAGAGCTGGCTTTTCTTTTTAGGACAAAACATACATCCGCCCGAATGGAAGAGGCTGGTCTGGAAGTAAAGAGATACGACAGTTATCCCTGCGGTGTGGCGGTAATGTTGGAAAGAGAGGACTTGAGAACACCTTGCAAAATTGTTGATGACATGGTGGGATCAGTTGCAACTGGTTGACAGAGGAGACATCTGGAATCTTAGGATTCTCGGAAGGGATCCACAATCCGACCGCGTTTTGAGATAGGCAATGACTAATGCAGTACTCAGAGCCCAAGAAGAGTGTTCCTGCCGTCCAATTAATGAACGGATGAGTACGGAGCCAAGGGAGTCCTAAAATCACCGGGAATATGGGCCGCTCTTACCAGGTCGAACACCAGTTGTTCCTGGTGGGATGCAATCAAGCATGTCACTGGTTGGGTCTGTTCTCGTATAGGCCCAGAAATTAAAGGATTTCCATCCACGCCTTGGATCGGAGTGGCGCAGGACTTGGCAATCCTCGCTATCCCATTTATAGCCGCCCATTGATCATCCAAAAAATTTCCAACGGCGCCACAATCAAGCAAGGCTGGAATACCTGGAATTACCCGATCAGGTAGTCGAAGCTTCAAAGAAAGGATTACCATAGAATGGTTGTGATCTGCTGGGTCTAGAGACAACCCTAATCTCTGGGGGGAACTCTTGGAGGGGTCCCTTGCCGCGGTTCCCTCTACGGCAGGGACTTGGCGTTTCACGACAAAATTGGTCGAGGCCTGCGAGTAGGGACAATGGGACAATCAAGCAAAATATGTGACTAGGACATGCACAATCCCAGGGACTTCCTTTGCTCTCTTTCAATACTTGATAACGGTCCTTTCACAGAGCCGATCTGCATAGGTTCCTCAGTTGTCGTTGGCTTATTTATGGAAGGAACTGAATCTGTCTGTGGGCGACAGCCCTTAGATCTCTTCCTTTCATGGCTTCTTTCTTGAACCCGATACTTAATCTGCATAGCAAGGGTAATCATTTCTGCTAGATTCACAGGTCTGGGAACCTTAGCAAGCTCATCCTTCAGTTCTTCCGAGAGGCCTCTGCGAAATAGGGTCCCTAGTCCGTCATCCGGCCACCCAGTTTCTGAGGATAGCTGCTTGAACAAGGTGATATAAGACATTAGGTCCTTAATGCCCTGCTTAAGATCTGGAAGTCTCTCTTGTGTGGTAACGGAAATTTCTTGACGACTAAACATTGATCTTAGACTATTGACAAAGGCAGGATAGGAGTCTAGTATAACATTACCCGATGTGACTAAGGGGGAGGCCCAAGCCAGATCAGGGCCTGACAAATGGGAAATCAGAAAACCGACCTTGTCTTTATCCGTGGGAAAGAAACGAGATTTAAAAGTGAATTGGATAGTGCAACTGTCTAGGAATTCCTTTATCTTATGTGGGTCCCCATCAAATTTACCCATGCTAAGGGTACTTGGGGGTGGTTTCTGAAACGGCTCGATTGACCGGTTGTCTTAGTTGGGCATTATCTTGCTTAAGGTTTTGCATTTCCAAAGACATGGATTGCATTGTCGACATTAGTTGCTGCATTTGTTGCTCCATGATATAGCCATCAGTCAGGTAAGCCCTACTTCTCTTTTAGGTGTCGCTTACTGTCACAATTAAAGGCAGTCAATCAAATATGGTCACTAACCTGTTCTGATGGCAATCTCCTGGAGCAGCTAGGGAGAATCTCCCGGAGACCCCTGCCTTCCCCAAATCTTGGGGAATTTGAATACTAGAGAGGGAGAGACAGGAGCCCAAGGGAAACCCTCTGGGGAAGAAAACCCTGGGTGGTCTTGACGAGTGCTTCTGGGTAGCGATCTCTTCTTTGGCGCAAGGTTTGTAGCATCAGAAGCGGAGTTCTTGGTCTAACCTTTTCACTGATCTATTCTTTAGGAGGGAGATGGTGTCGGGAGAGTGGGCTCCAAAAAGACTGTCTTGAGAAAGAAGGCTGGCCCAAGAGGGATTCTGCACGGGAAGGCGAAACCTGAATGGGAAGAGAATGCTGAGACTGGAAGTTCGGGAAAGGGGTTCTTGCGGGAAGGACGGGAGGCGCTGGAATACTGAGAAGCGTCGTACTGAGCAGAAGCGACGCACTGAAGGGAAGATTTCTGGTCTTTTGAAGCAATCACGTGATCGTTGGATCGCGTGAGTGAAAGACACGCAGCAACTAGACTGTTAATCCTCCCGTGCCGGCGATTCCCCATCATCTTGGAATTCCCGCGAAGTGCGGATCTGTATAACGATCAATGCCGTCTAGACTGCCATCGTTGGAAAGGTGTAACAGAGTGTCTCCCAGTGAGGTCCTGCTTGCTTCTACCCCCACGGAGGATATCGTCGAGCGGACTCCCCTCCCTAAACTCACAGGATGGGGGTTCCAACTCAGAGAAGGGACACATTCCTGTGATTCGTCACATTGCCCCTACAAAAGAGGTGCATACAGTCATATATTGTTAGATTTTACGTGCATCACTTGCACAAGGTGCCCTCAATGAGATTGCCCTCTTCATTCTGTTCAGATCAGTGGTACCAGAGGAGGCAGCGAAGTACCACAAGAAGGAGAAGGAGCTCTAATATAGCCTGATCTAAAGAGGTAAATTAAGATATGAAATATTAGTGTATAGGCACGTTACAAATGCCTTCATATCATAACCATGAATGTTTTTAATTCATGCATTAGTGCACAGTAGCATGGATTACATAGTGATATCCATTTATGAGTTAACATATATGTTTACTTCTGTGATGTTTTCCAATTCTGTAGGGTTATTTTCTTCCCAGTGTGAACTTTCTTGCTGCTCCATACGCGAGGTGATCTTGGCAACCTGTTGTTTACTGGTAAGTCATTAAATACAGTCAGAATGGCTTATTTCTTCAGTTTGCATCCATGCATCAGCTTAACCGTCACCAGGACCTCCACCAAGAGGTCCGTAAGTAGCTGTATGTCCCTTTCCAACCAGGATAGTGGGAGTAAGGTAGTTTTAATTTGTTCTGTATTACAGTAGATTTAGTAGCAGATAATTGTTCTGCATTAGTCGCCCTTCCATATCAGCGTTACTTCTTAGAATGGCTACCAGAATTCGTGCCCATTTATCCACTGAAATCTCAAAGCACACGTCTTTTCTCCAATAAGTCAGGAGGTTATGATCGAAGTGACTTGGTTGGCTGCTTATGTAGTTTGTGCGGCTGGCTCACTGTGAGGGTATGACCATTTGCTGAATGTATCTGCTTTAGTTCATTCATCCGTGGGCTATTCGCTCATTCTGGCAACCCTTCAATGGAAGATAGTTTCAGATTTCAGTTTTTGGAAATCCAAAGTCAGTCTTGATCAGTTCACAACAAATGGGATCATAGTGCTGCATTCATCACCTGCCTTACCATGGCAATAGCCATTTGCGTCAAGAGTTAATGAGAAAAAGGTGCCATTTCATCGTGCCTTGCTTGTGTGCCAAACAGATGCAACATCAATAACTTTAAACCCGTCCATAAACCGCCCTGGCTTGCTCAGTGCTTTCTGCATGAGGAGCACTGTTTTCAGTGAAGATTACTTCCCTCACATATTTACCCCAGTACAAAATATTTTGTTAGCGTCCTGGCATTGCAAGCTTTTCGGGTTTCTGGCCAAAATGGGTGCTTATGTAGGACATCTTTCAGAAGCAACAAAGCAGCTGAAAATGGATGCGTGGCTGGGGGAAACGTCGAGGGTGAACACTCTAGAATGGATGTCCCTGAACACAAGTGGCAAGGAAGAGGTCATGCCCCTGGGAATGACAATTGTTTTTTATTACCTAAAATAGTTTATGCTACTCCCAAACAATAGGAATTAAAATGCACCCACTCCAAAATCCTACCTGGAGACCATGCCCACTCGTCAACTGCTAGGACTAATGCATGTCCCTAAATTGAACAATGAAACCACTGTCATATTTGCCATGACTCAGAATTCTTCTGAAACATGTAATAATGTTAACATTTCCCAACCCATGGCGGTCGTGCCAAGAGAAGATGCCAGCACAGATGGGCACGCGCTTCCACTTATCAGCCGCCCACCATGAACCAGATGCAAGTTGCCTTTTACAAGCCTTAAAGTCTAGCCACACATTAACCTTAAGGATAACACATAGGCGCATAAAGTGCTTAAGTGGCTTTAAAGTTGTTATACGGCCTTTCTTTAGTAAATTCAAGCAATTGAAACGGCACATGACACATCATGTTTCCAAAAGGTCACACGCAATACGTACTGTAAAAAAAACTAAATGTAAATACATGGTAAAAAATGTCTGCGTCTTTCTTATTCTTTATTATTAACCGCGTCCAAGACCATAAACTTCACATCCTTATTTCCCTCCAGTGAATGGTTGCGCTTCTATAACACTGGTGCGGGCAAAGCAGGCTCGTGAATGAATGGTACAGGCACAGCGGCTCTGCATTTGCTCCCATTACTTCCACTCTGAGAAATTATTTTAAAAGTAAACATTGCTGCCACCGTTAAAGATTACTATTGTTTCAATGCAATGTTCCCTTCTTAAATCAATTGTCATTACAAATGGGGCGCCTTTTAACCACTGTATGATTAAACAATGCATTCTGAATGATAATAGGTATGAATAGCCAGATGCCATTCTAGGAAATGAACGTTCAGTGATTCTAGTTATTTTTAGATTTAGCCATTGGTGGTGCTGTAACTGCTTCCTATAATCTGAAACTACTAGCGTGGGAAGTGAAGATAGGAGAGATATCGGACCTGAGGAGGGACACAGACTGTGGGTGTTTGGCCGTTTACCCATCCACTGACTGCCCCTAGCCATGCTTGCCCATTTCCGCCCGCTGAATACCTGTCCCCTTCCCCTATCCAAAGCACATTCGCCTGGCATCTCTTCAAGCTAGGTCTGTAATTTTAAGGGGATGTCAGTGTTGATCCTAAAAGTCAGCTAATTGCAGCTGTAAACCAACTCTCAGTGTAATAAAAATAAGTGTGCCTTCACCCACTTAATTTATATGCAATGTGTGAACCCTTGCATCTGCTCCAGGCATTCATTATTCCTGTTAAAAGCAAACCTTGAGAAAGCCACAAATTGGGCTCTTGTACATTTGTCAGTGCTGCAACTAACACCATGTGCCTCCTGTTGCTCTCTTATGGCCAGGGAGTGTCACTACATTAGTACCTGGGAAATGGCTATCCCCTAGCTGCACAAAAGCCAAAACGGTTGGCTTTTGGGATTTACCAGACTTGCAAACCAAGGGTTGATCCTTCATGTGTCTACAATCAGTAGAGCGCCTGCATTTGCACAGCCTAAACCTCCAATAAACGCATACAATTACTGTGTTGCAAGTACCCTGTTAATCCCAAACAAACTTTGAATTATTAAAAATCTGCGCTGGGAATGACAATTGTTTTTTTTATTACCTAAAATAGCTCATGCTACTCCCAACCTCATAAAATAGGAACTAAAATGCACTCACTCCAAAATCCTATCCGAAGACCATGCCCACTCGCCAACTGCTTAGGACTAAGGCATGTCGCTAAATTCAATAATGAAACCACTGCCATATTTGCCATGACTCAGAATTCTTCTGAAACATGTAATAATGTTAACATTTCCCAACCCATGGCGGTCGTGCCAAGAGAAGATGCCAGCACAGATGGGCACGCGCTTCCACTTATCAGCCGCCCACCATGAACCAGATGCAAGTTGCCTTTTACAAGCCTTAACTAGGCATCATTCCAAATTACTATAAAATGGTTACAATTCCGAATGTTACATAAAAGGACATCAAATTTGCATTCAGTAGTCCACGTCTAGCCACACATTAACCGTATGGATTACACATAGGAGCATAAAGTGCTTAAGTGACTTTAAAAGTTGTTATATGGCCTTTCTTTAGTAAATTCAAGCAATTGAAAGGGCACATGACATCATGTTTCCAAAGTTCACACGCAATACGTACTGTAAAAAACAAAATGTAAATACATGGTAAAAAAAGTCTGCGTCTTTCTCGTTCTTCATTATTAACCGCGTCCAAGACCATAAAACTTCATTCACATCCTTATTTCCCTCCAGTTAATGGTTGCGCTTCTATAACACTGGTCCGGGCAAAGCAGGCTCGTGAATGAATGGTACAGGCACGCTGGCTCTCGCATTTGCACCAAGTACTTCCACTCCGAGAAAGGGTTTTAAAAGTAAACATTGCTGCCACCGTTAAAGAGAACTATTGTTTCAATGTAATTTCACTTCTTAAATCAATTGTTGTCAACGGACTGAAATTAACTGCTGCACTTGTGTTAAGAGATTGAAAATGTGGAGAGTATCCCAGCGCCATCGCACAGCGGCACACAGTTTACAGAATCCCGCTGCCAGGGCCGTGAAGCAGACCCAGACAGACTGACCAAACCGCAGTGGCGCAGCAAACAACTGAATTCAGCTCAAACGAATAGATTCACTTCAGTGAGTCTTTGCTCCGCACCAAAACCTGCTCTTCAACCTCAGGCTCTTAGTCTTGTCACTTCATGCAGAGAAAAATGACCAATGCACAATCCAACAAACACGCGGAAAACACTGAAATGCTCATTTTAATACATATGTTGGAGGTGCGTTAGCTCCAATGACACCTTTGGCCAATAACATCAATTCCTTTTCTGTTATTTTTGGGCAATGAGACCATTGTGTGACAACTATAAGTGTCCAATTATGCTTCTTCTTCCCAGGTAATTGACACTAGTAAATATTTTAGTGGGTTAATGGTCTGATTCTGTATGCTGATCATTATTAAGGTCATCCGGATACAGTCCTTACAGAATAAAGGCCACTGAGTCCTGATCAGAACAGACTATCAGGTTGCTCAGGCATACGTCAACTATTAGCAGGGGCACGATATCCTCACACCTCAATGTTGTCATCAGTCACATCCTGGTATAGGCAGAGCAGCAGCTGGTGGATCTCATAGCAGCCCATCTTTCCAGGAAGGAGAACTAGGCAGTGGAATGCTTTGGAAGGTCCCTCCCATCGTCAGTGGACCTCTATCTGTATCAGGGTGTATTCAGTTGTGTCTTCCCTGCATAGATAATTTTGCTTTGCAAACCAACTCTCTTCTACTTTGGTCTCTCCAGCCGTGTCCTTTGTTATGGTCTCTTCAGCTGGGCCTCATCTCAGGTCTGGTGCACCAGGAGAAATTGGCAGCCCATTTCAGTGGATGGTTGGAGGTTTTGACTGTTTCTCAAGGACTGTTTTGCTCTGGGTCTGTCCTCATCTACACTGTGGTCTCAGTGGGCATCTCATCAGGCTTTCAGAGGCCATGGGGCTAACTTGGAGGGTTTGTGCACCTGTGAGGTGCCTTTTCAAGGCTCTGGGGTTGCAAAATCCTCCAACCAGGCATCTGGTGCCGACGTGCGACCTTATGCTGGTGTTACATCAACTGTAGAAGACCCACTTCGAACCACTAGGGGAAGTGGATATCAGATTTGCCATCTAGAAAGTGTTCTGCCTCGTGGCCATTACACTGGCTTGGTGTATTGAAGAGCTGGGAGCCCTCATGAGGAGGGAGAACTACATACAGTTTACTCAGATGGTTATTCTGCAATTGGATCCCACCCATGTACCCAAGGTCGCATTCTCTTTACACAGAACTCAAGACATTATTTTGCCAGACTTTTTTCCATCACCTCAGTCTGCGAAGGAAGGTGGTCTCCAAACCTTGGAGCTGGTTCGAGCCCTAAGAATATAAGTGGATCAGACATTGTTTTTATGACATTTGTATTACTGGTTTGTCAGCTTTGGTGTTGTATGAAGTGTGCATCCTTCCCCCTTAACAAGTGGGTCCAACCGGCCATATTTACTACAGACTCACGCAGAGGTACCTCTTTTCAGCCCTCTCCCAGGGCCGCTCAACAAGAGGAATTCCCTCTTCATTGGCTGACGTCCAGTGTGTTTCCCTTCAGGAAACATGCCACACAGCCACTAGGGAATCACCTCACACATTTATTAAGCATTATCGCTTATCAATGGGTGGTGATCAGTCTTTTTTCAAACTTTATTTTTTGATTTTTCCAATTGAATACAAAAACTACCACCCCAAGGTGGGTGTGACAACAAAAGGGCCCTGTGTGTCCCCCACTCCCACCTGCCCGCACCGGTAATATGTAAAGGATATTGTCTCTTTGTCTAGTCCCAATGTTCAGATCTTGTCATCCGTAGCCGGGTTGTCATGCACACTTCTTTGAGTGGATTGTTGAGCTCGGGTTGGTGAAGCGGAATCGTCAGGAACAGCAAATAGGTAAGCGATGTAGGGTCCCCAGATATCCGGTGGATGCGCGTGTAGAGGTAGTGTCTTGATGAACTCTGTCTCTACATCTTGGTAATAGAGTATGTCTTTTAGCCAGTTGGCTAAGGTAGGAGCTGGGCCACGCCCCCCAGGACATAGCGATTCTCCTACGTGCAAGCACAACAGGAAGCCTGCTAACTTCCTTGTTGTAGGTTTCAGAAGTCTTGCCATCCCAAGTAGTGCTACTGTGGGGGTGGGTACTGGATCCTCTCCTATTATTGCAACCGTTGTCCGAAGAACCTGATCCCAGAATTGGGCTATGTCGGGACACTCCCAGGCTAGGTGGAGAAAGTCCACTGCCGGGGCACTGCATCTTTTGCAAGACGCCTCCAATTCTGGTCTTTGTAAGCATTTCTTGGCTGGAGTATAGTAGGTTTGATGGAGGTAATTAAAGAGGATTTCTTTAAACCGAGTATTCAGTGCTACTTTCTGGGTCTGCCTCAGGATAAATGCCCAGTCATCTGGAAACAGGGCTTGCAGGGATTTTTCCCCATCTTGCTTTAGCGCATGTACATGTTGGGTCGGTATCATCCAAGAGGGATTTATATATCATGGATACTAGTCTTCCTTCGCCCTGTGCTTGGACCACATTTTTCAGTAGCTGCCACGTGGGTGGTTGTTGTGGGAACGAAGATATGAACGCCTGAAGAGTGTAGCAAAGTCTAAAGTATACAAATGTGTCCAGGGATGTGACACCTCCCTTTTCTCTAGCCTGCCGAGGGGGGGTGCGGGGAGTTTAGAAGATTCCTCCGGCAAACAGGTCTCCTAGTGTGTGTTTATGCCGTTTGTCTGCCCATTGGTGGAAAACTTTCTGCGGATAAAGGTAGTCCTGGTATGAATTTAACAGGGATCTGTGGGGTGAATCTGGTTTGAATGCCGTATTTCTGAGCTAATCTCGTCCAAATTGCATAAGTAGAAAGGACTACATTCAGCGTGTTGTGGGGCACCAGGAGTTGGCCTATGACGATTGCTCTTAGCAAGTTGGGTGATACAAGGGCTCGATCTATCTGGACATGTGGTCTTATGAAATGTGTGGTGTAGCAGTAGCTAAGAAATTGTGCTTGGGCAGCCCAGTAGTACCTTTCCAGGTCAGGAAGTGCTAAACCACACTTGGACACTAGGACGATGAGTGTTGTGTAAGCCACGCTTGCGGGTTTGCCAGACCATTGCAACTCGAGGACCAAGCTCCTGGCTTTTTTCAGGAAAGTGCATGATAACATGAGGGGGATATTCAAGAACAGGTTAAGGAGTTTGGGGAGAACCACCATTTTTTTACCAACGAGACCCTTCCCCACAGCGTTAGTGGAGTGCCTTCCATCTATTCACTTTCTCCTGTAGGGATTCCATCACTTTTCCATAATTATCTCAGAATATGTCTTGATAATTATGGGACATAAGGATCTCTAAATACCGCACATGTGAGTTCTCCCATGTGAACTCTCTGGTGTCGGGTGTTGAAGGGAAAATTACCGATTTAGTGCAATTAATTTTTAGGCCGGAGATGGTGCTAAACTTAATTACTTTGCACATAATGGGATTCAGGCTTTCAATCGGGTCTTGGATAAATAGCACATCATCTGCGTAAAGGGAGATTACCAGTTTGTGGGGCCCAAGGGTGAGACCTCTCTGGAGTTGTCGGGCCCGTAGTCCGGATGCCAGAGGTTCCATTATCAATGCGAATATTAGGGATGAAAGAGGGCAAACTTGTCTGGGTCCTCGTTGCAAATGTATACAGGCAGATATCGTCTTACCCAGGATAATGGAGGATTGCGGGCTGTTATATAGGAGGGAGATCAGTTTGATGAAGTAGCCACCTAGACCCATCTGAGGAATGTGAATAGAAAAGGCCACTCAACTGAGTCAAAAGCCTTTTCTGCATAGAGTAGGACTGTGATTGCTTGCTGGGCAGGGTCAAGTGCTTCCATTGTAGCGAACAGCCTCCTAATGCCAAATGTTGTGCTATGGCCGGGGACAAAGCACGCCTGGTCAGCGAGCACCAAGCCAGGCATCAGCGGGAACAATCTGGTGGAAAGGATTTTTGCTAGGATCTTGTTATCCAGATTGATTAACGAGATCTGTATGAAGTGCAGTCTTCTGGAGGTTTGCCTGCCTTATGTAAGAGGATCATATTGGCCTCTCGGAGGGTCTGCGGTAGGATGCCAGACTTTAACACCTCTTTGTATACACGAATGAGGAGGGGGGCCAGCGTGTCTGCAAAGGCTTTATAAAATTCACCTGTTAGGCAATCTGGGCCTGAGGTCTTGGTGTTAGGTAGACCCTTTATCGCTTCAGAGATCTCTTCCATGGTGATGGGTTCGTTCAGGGGCTGTCTGAGTTCCTCCTCTACCCAGTATAGCTCTGTATTGTCTAAGTGGCTTTGTAAACTTTCAGGGTCTGAATTGTGTCTAGAACTGTATAGATTTTGATAGAAGGCGCGAAATTCCTCAATAAGCTCTTCCTCTTTGTGCACCAACTTGTCTTGCGTGGTATGTATTCTCTCCACTAGGGTGGGTTTTCTATCCGCAGCTATCAGACGAGCTAGTAGGGTGCCGGGTTTCTCCCCTTCCCCGTACTGGCGGATTTGGTGTCCACGTCCCAGAAATGTTTGCTCACGTTTCGCTGTGGCTCTGAACTTCAGCAGTTACTCCTTCAGTTCTGCCTGGTCATCTGTGGTGAAGCATATAGTTTCTAGCCTCTTCAGACGAGCCTCACTAGTGGCCAGTTCTCTTCTGATCAACTTTAGGATACCGTTCTCCTTCACTATGCACACTCCTCTGATGAAGCATTTTAGTGTTTCCCAGAGAATACCCAGAGAGTTAACAGAGTCTCCAATGTCCAGGAACGCTGTGATCTTGTCCCACAGCTCCGCAGCAAACACTTGGTCTAGTAACCACCCTGGTTTAAATCGCCAATGCAGAGTGCTATATCTGACATCGGGGAGGTTGCAGTCGAGCATGATTGCGGAGTGATCTGAGAAGGTTCTGGGCAGGATTTGACATGTTCCCCATTGGAATGGGCTATGGGAGGAGACCAGAAGATAGTCGATACGAGAGCTAGTGTTGTGGACCACTGAGTGGAAGGTGTATTCTCATGTGTCCCAATTCTTGTGTCTCCAGATGTCTATCAGATCACACGTCTTGCAGATTTTCTGGACTTGTAAGCTAGCTTTGAACTGTTGAGCGGTTATGCCATGTGTCTTGTCTTTCTGGGGGTCCAATGGTGTGTTCAGGTCGCCTCCCCAGATGATCGTCGCAGGTTCTGCACTCTCAAGATGTGACAATACCCAGCTGAAGTTGTTTACCCCATCAACATTGGGGGCATAAGAATTCACAAAAAACACCTCTTTCCCTGCGAGCATCCCTTTGACAAGGAGTGCTCTGCCCTCAGTGTCTTTCTCAGACTTGATGAAGCTGAAACCGGATTTCTTGGCAATGAGGATGGCTACCCCTCTGGCGCATGATGAATACGATGAAAAGTACCTATGACAGCCCCAGGACCGGGCCCAGAAGTGTTTAGTGTCTGGAAGGAGGTGTGTTTCTTGGATCAAAGCCACATCGACGTTGTGTCTCTTGAAGTATTGTAGGACTTTACATGTCTTGGATGGGAGATTGCCTCCTCTAATGTTCCATGTAGCTACCTTGAATTTTATACGTGGCTTTTTTGTTCATGGCTATTTTAATAGTCTGCTCCATAGAAGTAGATGACAGCATTGAGACTGTCTCATCCCGACGATTCGACCATTTGTATTGCTGTTACGATAGGATTGATCTTGCAGATTTTGCGGGGTGGAGTGGCGAGGGCATGGGGTCTTGGTGGGTGCATTCCAAAAGCAGTTCCTACTTCCCTCCCTTTTGCCGGCAACCCCCAACTTGCCCATCTTTTATTCCCCTTCCCTAAACTGAAGAACATGTAACTTAACAGTGCTGCGCTCTGGGCGCTAGTGTCCTCTCAAGATTGGAGGCTCCCATGAGGCTCCCATGATAAAAAGGGGTTTTGGATCTCTGGCGTTGGTGTCGGTTCTAGTTGCTCCTGACCAAGTCTTCCAGTTCTGACTTCACGTTGGGTTTCTCCACGCTGTGTCTCTTTGTGGTAATCCTGAGATGTTATTGAGGGGTCTGTACCCGATGCTGTCCAAAAAGGAGTTTGTTTTTTCTGGTGAGGAGAAGAATGGTACTCTCCCATCGTGCTGGACACGTAGTTTTGCAGTGGAAGAGCATGGAATACGTCATGTGGTTGTCCTGTAGATGACGTTTGACGCCGGCGAAGGACCTTCTCTATGCTTGGACGGATGGGGAGAAGTCTGGATAGAAGTGGATCGTGTCCCTGTCCTATTCGAGTTCCCCCATTTCTCTGGCAAGCCGCAGGATCAAGTCTCTGTTCTCATGTGGTGCAGCGCCCGGAATGGGCCTAGTTGTCGGGATGCTGTGGGCTCTCTCTATGACAAACAGTTGCGACAGTGCTTCTGCCCCGAAATGTTCTCTGCATATCTTCTCAACGTGGTCCTCCATTTTGGTCTGGAGTTGCTGTTTCCTGATTCCAACCAGCTTATATTGTTGCGCCAGGATCTTCCCTCAAGGTCCTCATTTTTGGCGATGGTTGCTTTCATTTGGCCTTCCAATGTTGCCACTCTCGCTGTTCGCATAACGGCATTGTCGTCTAGATCGGAGACTCTTTGTTCAACCAAGTCCAACCTCTCTAGGTGCTTATCTAAGCAATGCTGCAGTTGGCCAACCTTGGAGGACAGGGCATCGAGTTTGCGGTCAAGGTTGCCGATTCCAGCCTTCAGGTCTAACAGGATTTCTCGTTGTCTATAGCTGGAGAAGTGCCTTCCTCTTGGGTCACGTTCCCCAGGGGGGACTCGGGACGGCTGCTGGGTTTCGTGGTTCTTGTGGAGGCTCCAGGTTCAAAATTCAGCTACCTTTCTGATCTATCGGATTTCCCCATGGTGAAGCCTGGGGCTTGGGGTTTTGGTCCAGGCCTGGCCGGGGGGTTGGAGGGAGGTAGGCGCAGATCGGTCTGGACCGTCCCGGACCAAGTCGTGTATTTAGCTGTTGGAAAGCCAGGAGAGAGACAGGCGGTGTTGTGTTAGCTTCCTCAGGCGCACCCCTGGCTGTTGGGAGGGGTGTTGGTGGCTCGAGATTTGAGGGCTGTGGTGGCAGGGTTCTTTATGCGACAGGTATGCTGTCCCCCAGACGAAGGCTCAGGCCCTGGCTCTGTGTTCCAGTTGGTGAAGCAATGGTGCAGGGTTGTCTGATCGCCGTATATGACATCAGAGCTCTCGGTCTGCTGTAGTGATTGATTAGAAGGGTGCTGAGTCCTGCCTTAGTTGTGACTCGGGTTCCCGCTGGCGCTTCCTTCCTGTGATGTGGATTCTATGTTGGTGTAACCCCTGGCCCTTCAGTTATGCCCAAGCTGTCTTTGACTCCCTCATGTTGGTGTTGGCCCCTGTTGGGGGGACCTTATCTCCGGTATCGATGGAGCAGCGGTCATCGAGCAGTATGTGGTTCTTGCAGGTGTTATGCATAGTATTGCGCTCTCACCATAGTTTGTGTCCCTTGAGTGATCCAATGGTGCATCTATCTCCCGTGGATACGTTCAGGAAACTTGTAACTGGTGTGTGTTGGGCTCCTCAAAGTCTGCGGTCTGCGCAGTGAACTGAAGCGGGAGATGGCCTGGAGCAGGACAGCCCACTCGATTTGTGTATGTGAGTGTGTCTTGCTCACAGAATCACTGCAGGATTACAATGGATAACGGATGATGGCTATGGGAACGAGAGCTGCTCCCTATGATCCCTCTGGCAGGCTATGGGGCTGGCTGTTCAGCTGGGTGCAGCCTGAGAGTGCGGTAGTGTCAAACATGCACGCCCTCGTCCCCCAGCTCGGAGGACTGTTTAGGGCCAGTGAGTTCCCCTGTTCCATGGGGGGGGGGGGGCACTGCTGTTCTCTGCCCGTGACGGGTGTCGTCCCTCTGGAGGATCGAGTGACGATGAGCAGGAGGAGGGGGTCGTGGTGTCGCCGCCTAGGATCCTGCTCAGTTTAGCCTGGAGGGGGGAGGGGGCTGCCGGCATAGCCTCTCACCTCATTCCGGTGGATCCTCTGGACAGGGTGCCTCTGTCTCATGACTGCTGCCTGCGGCCCTGCACGCCTGTTCGATTTGGAAGCCGGTGGCCGCAAACTGGGAGTTCGATCCTCTCCTCACTCTGTCTCCGCAGCCAGCCTCGGCGTGGCCCGTCTGGGGTGGCTTCGGAGCGATGGCCCGTCAGACAGGTGGGGCATCGGGGCGCTTCCGAGCACAGCGCTCTGGTCGAGGTCGTCGGGCGCATCGAATCCTGGGCCACCAGAGTTGCAGAGGGTTCCAGACCAGGTCTGGGGCACTTTGGCGGCGCAAAGCCCCCCGATCACAGTGGTGTTCGATGTCTCTCTCTGGCCTTCTCTGCTGCGCTTCTGGGGCCGCCTACTCCATAGGATCGAAGCTGCTCTCGGCCCAGCACCGGTGTTCATGTTCAGGTGCAGAAAGTATGGCCCACCGTGATTGAGGATTCTTTTTCTTGCTAAACGCGTCGGTCTGTGCTGTTTGCTTGCCAGAGGAGAAGCGATTTAAAGGATTCATGCGGGAGCTCACAGAGGAGCGACCATCTTGGTTGGCCCTCTAACGCCCTCTATGGTGATCAGTCTTTGGACTTTGTTTTCAAGATTCATCAGCTTTCAGAGTCTTAACCCTAATTAAGTGTGTGCGAAAACATTTTCTAGCATGTATTTCGAATGTCAGAGTGTTCTCTGATCTACAAGACAGCCAGGGATAGGAATGTACTGCTGATTATATTGCCATTGTGTAAGGACTGTGACGAGGATGGAGTACTGGAGGCAATGGCTGGATAACACATGGTCATTTTCATTATTCTGGTTCTACCCACTGGTCACAGTCCTTACATCCTCCCTCCTCCTATCGTACCAGGTAGCTGCCTTTCAAAGATAAAACACAGGAGGGGCTTTATAGCCCCAGTTAGGGATGGAAGAAAATGTATTGGGGTAGGGGCGTTTGTTTTCTTGGAGCTATCATAGATTCTATAGGAGCAGAGGACGTACGGGGGCTGAGAGGCAATTCCCCTACTGAATCCATTCCAGAATAATTTAGGGTTGCAGTTTTCTTTGTCACCCAGTGTTGGATCTGGCTTCTGTTATGCAAGATTAAGCCACGGTCTTCGTACATCAGAGTACAATCAGGCTTTGAGCAGTGCTACGAAGGGTCTAAAAGTCAATAAAATGTTACACTTTCTGTTCGAATACAACAAAGTTCACTGAATGAGATCCTGCTTTACTGGATTAGAAGGGTACCTACACAGTTCACATATCTTTTACATATTAAATTTAGATATTCTTTGCCCATATTGTACACAGTTTAATTTAGAACAGCAGATATGGTGCTACCATACAAAAAGGTATCCAAGCACGCAAATACCCCATAAAAAGAAAGAAAAACTGTAATATGAACCTATTTATGTAGAATAAAAGTTTTCATCTTTCTAATAAACTGGAGATGGTTCGAGATGTCGCAGATTTTGACACGGAAGGAATTCCAGAACTTGAACGACTGTACAGTTCTAGATTTACCAAAAGCTCTACTTTACTGATATTTGGGAACCACTGATTAACATAAGAGCAAACGTGCAGGTAGAGAGGACTTGTGCCAACAAAAACATTGTTTAATGCATAGTGAAGTACATCTGTAGACCGCTTTGCAAAAAAATAAGGAGTTTGAACTGGATCCGAGTACTATCCGGAAACCAATGCAGACTCTTAAGAACCAGGGTCATATGGTCCCATCTATGGGCCTCTGTGCTGCTGTATTTTGAAGACTTTTCAGCTGGTGGACAGCATATTTAGTAGAGCCAATGTACAGTGTTATATTTTTCAATGTTTGAAGCAATGAATGCACAAGTAATGAGAGCACTATGGCACTCAAACAGAAGAGGTCTTAGTTGTGTAAGGGTTTCCCTAATTACTCTCACACCATAATAAATACACCCCTCTAGGGGAATAAGGCAAAAAGTCTATCTTGTAAGGATTACAAGTTTAATCTTACAAAAATGAGGATGGTAGCAAAGGACTCTGCTGCCGGAACGGTCTTCTCCCATCCCTCTTCCGTTCCCTTCCTGCCAAAGTGGTGCTAGGCAGGGGTTTATATAGTCCTGCCTTGATGTAGTGGCGTCACTGTATATGGACCATAACTTTGTCCCAAACCATCCTTCTTCCATACTAGGGATGCTGAAAAAGCCTTATTTCCTTCATTGTCCGCGGTTTTCGTCAGGGCATGATGCTCTACGTGTTACTACCTTATGCAGAAACATACTGCAGCCCTGCAGACTTTTACAAACCTTGAGACCTAGCCCCAGGAAAAACTAAACATTTTAATAAACAATTTGTATTAATTCTATCCATATTTCACTCCTCCTGCTTATGTTATATGGGCCCTGTAGGGTCCCCGACACTTAATACTTATAATCTGTCTCATTCTGCATTTTGTCGCACAGAACATGTAAATCCCTATTCTTAGCCTACATGGACCTTTAACAGACAGTAGACAGCTGGTGGGTCACTTCGTGTGCTGCCAGTGCTTGGCCATAGTGACGAACCACCGCAGAAGCGCCTGTAGTTAGTTTTTAGCACAGGCTGCATTCTTTCTGGGAAGGAGGGGGAGTTTGCATCTTTGCAAATACATTTCTTTCATTTATTCTTTAGATGACTTCTGAAAATTGAAGAACAGCAAGAATCATAATGTTGTTCCTGATGAAGGGAATGACCTGAAACACATTAAGCTATTGTCATCATTTTTATTTTCGTTGTCTAAAACGTATTAAAAATGTAATTGTGAATATGTAGTTTCTAAGAATTACTCCAGTCCTATTCCAGAAATACTGATCACTTACATAAGTTACATAGACAAATCAAGTTTTGACTGTTCATAATAACAGTGGTAACGGTGTGCAGGGGATGGGAGTGTCCATCACTTAAGGACACTAGTTTCTTTTCATGATAATCGCAACATTACATTTTTCTCCCCAGCACCCTAAAGACCACTACATTTATGAAGCTTTGAGTTTAAGGACTATAGAGTTTTGGTGTGCATTCTGCCTCACTATTACTAATTAAGCAAATAAACAATACCTGAGCAACACAAATAATGAGATAAGTTAAAGGCTTCCAAGTGAATAAACAATGAGGCTGGAGAATACAAAGAGGTACTGTTGGGGGCCCAGCCCCAGCTTAGCGACTATAAAAAAGACTTGTAAGAGGCAGAAGAGGACAGGATCATGGAGAAGACAGTCTTGTTTGCTCAGGCACCCTTGAGAAGAGGGAATCTCCTGGAAGTCAAGCTCAGTAAAGGACTACTACTTGTAGGAGTGCAAGAACCTTTTCGAGGAAGATCCAAGAAACTAGAATACATGGTTCAGGGCCGGAAATTCTAAATTGAGCAAATTACCATGTTTTTGGAATAAATTGGAAGGCTTAAACCGGAGGCTATCCACCAGAAGATCCAAGTGTGTGAGAAGACAGGTCTGCCCTATGGCAGGAGCATGGCATATTATCAGCTCCCTGACAAGGACCAGGGGGTGGGGGAAATAGCCACCTCTGCAACTGTGAAACCTAAAACAAACAAGTGCAGGAGGGACCAGCTGTGAAACTTGAAGAACCGAATTTCCAGGAAGGTCGAGTTGTGAAACCGGAGAATCCCAAGGACCCTGTAGGACAAGATGTGAAGCATCGGGAAACCCAGATCCAGGGAGGATTGTCAGCAAACTTAAGAAAGTGAAAGTCCAATACAAATTATTGCAAACCCTAATAAAGCCACAAACAGGGTAGATGACCTGGTGTGATTCTTGCGAATCCCAAGGGCCAAGAAATGTCTGACTGATAGAAAGCAGAGGAGAAGCATGAAGGAGAGAAGACCTGAAGTCTGAAACCCTGGGAAAGGACTTGGGATACAAGGTGAGAGCCTAGCAGACTGAGAACAAGACTAGACTGAGTAACCGCTACCAGAACCTGCCTGGAAGAATGCTTATGTTTCTGTTTTATTAGAATAGGGCTAGACATTTGAAGAGCAGGTTGTGAACTTTTACTTTCGGCCAAATTTTGGAATATTTACATTATTGATTAGGGTAGCCTGGATGCTAAGGACTTATAAAGGCTAGGTTTTGGAATTTTGTGTTGGCCATCCTTTTGAGACTGCTTTGTGGAATAGAGTATGCTAAGGAGTAAGAAGGACTCTTTACCATAGGGTGAGACATTACATTTGAATCAGCATTTTTTCTTGTGCACAGTTTGATCTTTATGAACCCATATTAGTTATTTTTTGTCCCATAGAACCTGCAGGCATTCATCAACCATTAATCAATGTTGGAAATGGACATTCTTAACTGTGCAATCCCACCTGGGAGGGGGGAGAAGGAGTTGAAAAACGTGCAAGATTTTTTCTAAGCCCCTCATAAATAAACATTACATTACATTTCAGGAGAATTATTAACACCTAGACATGAAAGCATGTAGGAGTAGCCATAATGCTCTGAATTTGAACTTGATGAGTGTCTGGCTCATTTTAGCGCTAGGTAATGACAAGAATATAGTAATCAAAGAGCCAGACAAGGGCGGCAATGTGGCATATCTCAATCTTGTACACTACATTAAAATGGGTACTGCTCATTTAGAATCATCACTTGGCTTCTATAGAAAACTTCTTTCGGACCTGATGCAAAGTATTATCCAAGAACTGTACACAATGGTACAAGAGTGGCATGAACAAGGTTGCCTATCCGACAAAAATCCAATCATGCCCAATCTACTTCCTGCCTAAGATTCACAAAAATTTGAGGGCCTACCGGAAGTCCGTTCCATTATTAGCAGAATAGGTGGGGCCACAGAAGGCCTCTCTAAATACATCGACAATAGAATCAGAGAATATGTCTTTTGTATACCATCATACATTAGAGACCGCACATACATGATGTCCATCCTTCAAGATCTTAAGGAGGAAATGATCTGACAGCACTCTATACTTCTATAGACCATGAACTAGCTATCCAGGCAATTGAAGACACATTTCATAAGCACTCAGCCTCATAGATGGAACATGTATCAATGATTAAGGAATTTCTGAGATTTACACTTGGTCACAATGCTTTTTTGTTCAATGGAATTGACCATTTACAAACAAAGGGTATTGCAATGGGGGCTAATTTTGCTCAATCGTTAGCCAATTTATTAATTGCACATTTTAAAGATCGACATGCTTTTCTATTTCTATGTGCTTGTAACATGCCGAAAGCCCGCAGGCATCAAAGCGCGGGGAAACCTAAGAATAAGATTTGCATGAAGAGGTGGGAGTTGTGGTTCTAGGTTGGCCATAGCTATGCCTGGAGAGTGCCCCATACTCTTGGAATTCACTGAAATAAGAATGTTTTCAGTGATTTCCTAAAAGTGATGTAATTACTTTCCTGTCTCAGGGTTGCTGGGAGCCTATTTCAAAATGTGGCTGCCCTGACCGGAAAAGCTCTGCCTTTACCCGCTGCCCGTTTGACCTCTGGGACCATCAGGAGACATACATCTGCTGATCTAAGGCATCTCTTTGGTATATAAAGCGAGAATTTATTTTTGAAGTAGGTTGGAGCAACACCAAAAAGGCATCTGTGTACAATCGTCATGGCCTTAAAGTTGACTCTCTCTTCTATTCTAAGCCAATGAAGATCCTTCCTTCCTGCCGATATGTGTTCACCGTATTTGGTTTTCTTAACTATACAGACAGCATCGTTCTGCACGACCTGACATCTCTGTAGCTCTCTCTTTGTGGCTCACATTAACAAAGCATTACCATAATCTAAGCGAGACAGTAAGATTGCACTTGCGATATTTGAAGTTTTTACTTCGTTAATGATGGGTCCGATGGCTTTTAGGAGGCGCAAATAATACGCATTGTTTTTAGCTAAGAAGTTGATTTGGGCTTCGGCACCAACAGATGCTTCCACCATCATCCCCAGTGTTTTAACTTGTGGCAACACTGAGATGATGGCTTCTTTTATAGCAAACTCCTTGTATTGTGCTCCTAACTTAGATCTTGATTGACGGGATCCAACAATCATAAGTTCTGTCTTGTTGTTATTAAGATACATCCAGTGTATCTGCATCCAGGTGTCAATGACCTTATAAACCTCCTTTAATTTAGCACTATCTGTGACATAATCTCCTGTTAATTCAAAGACAAGCTGTGTATCATCGGCGTAGTTTGTGAAAAATACACCGATGCTTTCCAGTAGGTCACAGAGGCGAGGCTTCACATGTATAAGTTAAATAACAATGGAGAAAGAGTGGCTCCTTGAGGGACTCCAAACAGGATAAGGGCCGCTTCTGAGAATGTATCTCCCCAGTGAATTCTTGCCTTCCTGTCACTCAGGAAGGACGCTAGCCAAGCCAATGCTGATGGAGAGCACCCTGCAATTTTATCTAGTGCAGCTTGGAGTAACTGGTGGTCAACCAGATCGAACGCCACGCTGAGGTCCAGCAGCATGAGCAGTCCCGATTTGCCCTCATCTATCAACTCCAGCATATGTGATTGAATACAAATCAATATGTTAAGAACATAGTTATCTGGAAAACATACATTGATGATGTTATTGTATTGAAAGGGTCAAAGGAATGTTTTTGTATATACACTAGCTTTCTCAACAATACATTTGGATTGAGTTTTACTGGGCATTGTGATTCGAACTACAGTAACTTTCTGTACTTGCATATCTACATTAGAGAGAGACGAATAGAAACAACTACATTCCCTAAAAGTACGGAAGTTAATTCAACATTGCATGCTAGTAGCCGTCACAGGGCATCCACATCAACAACAGCCCAAAGGGGGAATTCTACAGAGCACGTAGGAACTGCAGCTCAAATGATGAATATGTCAGAGTGTGAGCTCCTGACAAAGAGGTTTTTGAGGAGGGGATACTCTGCAAAAATAATCAATGATGCAAAAGAAAAAATTAAAGTGATGGACAGATCAAAGATGATAGTATATACACCGAAGGCATGTGGTACTAAATCTCAAGACTACAGTAGTCGCCTTAACATAATCACACAATACTCAGGATTGCCAGACATTACACAGAAAAATGCAAAAACACTGGCATTTACTAGACATGGACAAAGACATCTCACCATACATTGACAGGGGACGACAATTTGTATATACTAGAGCACCAACAATGAGAAATAAATTGTGTCCCTCCTTCTTACCCCAAACAATGTGGCGACTCACTCAGACTGGTGTCCAAAAATCAAAGGTTTCCACAAATGTGGTACTTGCACATACTGACTGACACAATTTTAAGTACAAAGACGGAACTGAAATCCATAGCAAGTGCTTTATAAATTGCAAGACAACTCATGTGGGGTACACAAATATCTGTGTATGCAACAAGGCATACATAGGCAGTACCATCAGACCACTTTGTACATGTATTCGGGAGCATTTGGCCAACCTTGGCAGTCGGGATCCCAAACTGCTGCTATCACTACATTGGCAAGAAAAGCACAAAATGGATAATAGACAGGATATTAGATTAATTGGGCTAATGAGAGTCAAATGCAATAAATGTGGAGGTGACTTCCATTGAAACTACGTCTGATGGAGTCTAGATGCATTTGTCTTTTTAGATGTGCAACAGATGGGCTGAACAAGGAACATGAGATGTATGTGTTTTTTTAAAAAGGTAAGATAATTATGAGATTTACAAACTGAAACGTATCCAATTATATTTGACATAGGCCTTCCATGCATACACTTTGAGGTTGTAACAAACTGTATATTGATATACTTGTACAATCACCATCCAAATGTGCGCTGCACCCGATACAGACCTTAGTTGCGTATATTTTCAACAAATAATTGGAGTATAATTAAATTCCATCGATTAGGAGGTGCTCTGTTCAACAATACCAATTATAGAACCTAATTAGAATTAGGTTTGGTGGAATTCGTTCTAACGTATAGCTAACGTACATCTTTTTTTAGTCTCGAGCAACGTATGATTACTAGGTATTTGAAATGCGTTACCTCATTGATTTCTGGAGTTTGACTGTTAAGACACCAATGTCCCCCGGGCTGAGTTGTGCAAACACCTATTTCGAAGGGATTGTGTCCTCTGACGTATTCCTTATCTTTGATATAATCCATTCCAGCTTGCTGGCCTCGTACATTTTTTCCAGTAGAGGGCGCTGTGCGTCGACATCCCCCAAGTCAGTGTCCCTCGACAGCCTCCGTATCAGCGCCGACGTCATCATGAGTATAAATAGACTTGCGCAGCGTCCGCTGCTCAGTTCCGTTTTTCCACGCTTCGTTTGCCTCGGAAATGTAATGCTCAGTTACATTCTTCATAAAAATCTTATTTCTTCGAAAATCCAAATTTATATCGATGGCATCTTCATCCGAACCAATCGACTCCACGGTCCGGTTTCAAAAAATGTCACGACTGTGGAAAGAAAATGTCTTTAACGGATCCTCACTGGATCTGTTTGTGGTGCCTGGGATCGGAGCATCACTGTTCGGCGTGCGAGGACTGTATGTCCATGACGGCGAAAGCCTTGAAGGAGCGTAAGCGGAAGTTAGAAAGAGGTAAGGCTTTTAACCCCTTCAAAAGTTTCTTCGGCTGAGTCGAGGCATTCATCTCCTCGTCGTCAAAAGAAACATTCCCGATCGAGATCTCAAAGCGGTTCCCATCATTCTTCGAGATCGAGACACTAAGAAGAGGCGTCATAGATCTCCCTCTTCCTCTAGTTCCCCAGAAAGGGTCATCTGCCCCATGAAACACAGCTCTCCGGCTAAGTGGGAGGAATTCTGCAAAAAAAATGTTTAGCGTCTCTGAGAAAGCGGCCTCAACCCCCTCAGAGACGTCCAAAGGTGATACCCTGGGTGAAAGACCCGAAAAAACAAAACGCAGCGAGTCGTTGAACCCGGCGAGTAAAAATACTCGAGAGCGTCATCAACCTTCGACTAAAGGCAATAAGACTGCGTCATCGACGCCGTCGTCCAAGATTCCTTCGACTGACAAATCTGCGTCATTGACACCTTTGTCGAAGGAACTTTTGACGCATAAATCTCTCTAATCGACGCTATCGTCGACCCCGATGAAGGACAAGCCTAGAACTGCCACTACGTCACAGGCACCAGAGATGTCGAAAGCCCCAACCATGACGTTGAGAGTGCCATCGACAATCTTGACACCGCCGAGTAGTATTCCGATCCTCTCAAGTTAATCGAGGCCTTTTCCGATGTTTTCAACGCCCTTTTCAGGATTGTCAAAGCCTACAACCTCCACTTCGACAACCATGTTTTCTCAGGCCGTAACAACAAATTTGGTTCCTTCTCTAGAAATGGGGTTTACTCCATATCCTAAGCCTGATTACTTTAGAGCCTTGTCCTCCATATATGAGGAAGGGGAGGACTGACAATGAGAGACCCTTTGGTCTGCAAAGGACTACAATAACCATTCCAGAGGAATTAATCTCTGAAGAAAATAGGTTAAAAGACCTACAGGAGTCTGTACATGAGGCAAGTGGTATAGAAACATCTCCAGAAATTGGGTTTGCTAGACCAGACCCTGCAGAACATGCCGAGATACCTTCCGGGGCTCTTATGGCTATAATAATTGAATTTATGGGGTGGACTACACCTGCACCTTCTTTTCAGCAAGATGACCTTACTGATATATTAGATAAAGGACTCCAAGAGGATCCTGTTGTCCCTTTTCATGCTGCTCTGCAAAGAAAAAAATCTGCAAATTTGGAGACTCCTGAAGCCTGCAGTAAATAAAAAACTCTGCTAAATACAGAGTATCAGCTTCATATCCTGAATATCTAAGCAAACATCCAACTCCAGAGAGTTTAGTTGTGCAGGCAGCGACTTCATCAAACAGTAAGTCGGCATACCCCACTATTCCACAAGACAGAGATGATAAAAGATTTTACGCCATGCCAAAAAAAGTATTTCCAGCATGTAGTATGGCGCTTAAATCTATCAATGCCACTTGCATGCTAGCAAGATTCAGCCACACACTTTGGGAGTGTGCTTCATCTGCGGCTGTCTCCCAGAAGGGGAAGAACGGGAAGCATTCTTAAACATCATCAGGGATGGAAAGGATGCAATGTGTGAGTCCCTTCAAACAGGCATTGACTCTGCTGACAGTATCAGCAGGGCCATGGCGACGAGTACCACAATCCACAGGTTTGCGGAAGTCTGGGTTTGCTCCAGATGTGCAAGCCAAACTTCTAAATATGCCCTTTGACGGCACTTCTCTATTTGGAAAGAAGGCTGATGACAGCCTGGAGAAATTGCAAACATCCAAAGCAGCAGTGAAATCCCTTAGGGCTGCAATCCGGCAAACTCCAAATCGCCCCACAGGGTGATCCTGGAGGGTTAAGTCCTTTCACTTTTACTCCGCATTCGGAAAAGGCAGAGGACCGCCAACTCAAAGGGGCCAGAGACAATTCACCTGTGGTGGACGGGGCAAAAGTACAAAATCTTCAGCAGCAGGTGCTACTTTACCCTCAGCATCTGCGTCAGCCACTTCTAAACCCCTTTGAGGTCTCCCCTCACAAGAAACCAGTAGAGGACAGGTTAACTCAACATCTGGCAGAATGGCAGGCTATTACGTCAGATGCTTGGGCATTGGAGACAGTTGCCCACGGTTACTGCCTGCCTTTCCTACACACTCCTCAGAGTCATCCACCAGGGAACAACTCTTTGAAGTTTCCAGACCCGCTCCTTATGCAGGAGATTTCAGACCTGCTAAAGAAAGGTGCCATAGAACCGGTACCTGTAGGGGAGAGGAACAAGGGTTGGTATTCACCCTACTTTCTAGCACCAAAGAGGGACGGAGGATTGAGACCCATCTTGGACTTGCGAGAATTGAACAAATTCCTCAGGAAAGACGAGTTCAAGATGGTAACCCTTTCTCAGATCCTTCAGGCCCTCCAGCTTCAGGACTGGTTGGTATCTCTAGACCTTCAGGATGCTTATTTCCATGTGTCAATCCATCTCAAACACAGGAAATACCGGAGGTTCGCAATTGGCAACTCATCAATTTTGAGTTCTGCCATTTGGGCTGACCTCCGCCCAGAGGGTCTTTACCAAGCTAATGGCAGTTGTGGCTGCAAGTCTAAGGAGGGAAGGGATTCACGTCTACCCCTACCTGGACGACTGGTTGATCCGAGCAGTATCCCCGGAACAGGTTCAGATCATTCTAGATTATGTTTGCTACTTCCCTCACACGCTGGGCTTCTCCATCAACTTAAAGAAGTCATAGATGATACCATCACAGAGACCTCAGTTCATTGAAGCAGTCATGGACACATCCCTGGGAAAAGCCTCGCCACCAGAGGTGAGGGCTCAAGATATTCTACAGATGGTCACCAAGTTTCAAAATGCCCAACGTCTTCCAGCCGTCAACTTTTTTTTAATTTGCTCGACCTCATGGCATCCCTCATCTTCCTAGTGCCAGAGGCTCGCCTGAGAATGAGATCCCTCCAGTGGGCACCAAGGACCCAGTGGTCACAATTCTCAGGGAGAATGTCAGATCTCCTACTAATTCCAGACAGAGTAGCTTGAGACCTTCATTGGTGGGCCTGTCAGGAGAACATCTTAAAAGGAGAACAGTTTTGGCAACCATGGCCAGATAGAACAGTCACAGATGCTTCACTCACAGGGCGGGGAGCCCATGCCAACGACTTGACCATCAGCGGTCGTTGGTCTCCATCGGAGTCCAGACTACACATCAGCCTATTGGAGCTGAGAGCGATCAGGCTAGCGCTGAAAGATTTTCTGCCATCAGTACAGGGAATAAATGTCCTGATAATGACGGACACCACGGTGGCCATGCACTACCTCAACAAAAGAGGAGGCCTAGGGTCACTGCCACTGTGCAAAGAGGCAATGCAGCTCTGGTTTTGGGCAATTCAAGAAGGAATCTCTCTATCGGCAGTTTACGTAGCCGGAGAGAAGAACTTGACGGCGGATGTTATGAGCAGGCAGAGCACAGTCTCCCACGAGTGGGAACTAGCTCAGGAAGTCCTTCAAGAGATCTTCGCTCTTTGGGGAACCCCTCAAGTGGATCTGTTTGCCACCAGCATCAACAGGAAGTGCGATCAGTATTGCTCAAGGGAATTTCCCCAGAGAGGAGCTCTAGGGGACGCGTTCGTAGTGGACTAGGATAATCCACTTCTGTACGCATTTCCTCCAGTCCCCGTCATTCCTCAAATGATCAGGAGGTTGAGAAGATTCCGGAAACCCATGATCCTAATTGCCCCAGATTGGGCCAGGAGAACGTGCTACCTGGATCTTCTAGACATGTCCATCTGCCCTCCGATTTTTCTTCCGCAAAGAGAGGATCTTCTCTCGCAGAAAGGAGGTCAGGTTCTCCAACCGGATATCAGAACCCTCAACCTTCACGCCTGGTTTCTGAAAGGTTGAAATACAAGGATTGGGATCTCCCGGATGACGTCATGGAGGTGTTGCTTTCAGCCAGAAGGCCAGCAACAAAGACTTTATGCTGCTGCAGTTGGGACACATTTTGCAGCTGGTGTAGAGAAAAGAATATGGAACCCTTTTCACGTAATACACCGATGGCGTTATCTTTCTTGCATTACTTGGCAAATTCAGGTCTCCAAGTTGGTACGATTAAGGGCTACCTCGCAGCGCTGTCAATATTTAAGCGTACTGCTGAGGAGCCTTCATATTTCAAATTACCCTTAGGTATTCCATTTCTGAATGGATTAACTAACATTTATCCCCCAAAACCTTTTCAAGTTCCATTGTGGAACCTAAACCTAGTCTTAAAGTTTCTGATGGGTACTCCTTTTGAACCACTTAATTCCTGTTCATTAAGGTTTCTCACTCTTAAAACAGTTTTTCTAGTGGCTCTAACCTCTGCCAGAAGAGTGAGCGAATTACAAGCTCTATCTTGCAAACCTCCTCAGACAATCTTTCATAAAGATAAGGTTGTTTTACAAGTGAAGTCCAATTTTCTCCAAAAGGTGGTCTCTGAATTCCACATTACGACTCGAGGGACGTCGACGCGCAGCGCCCTCTACTGGAAAAATGTCTGAGGCCAGCAAGCAGGAATGCATTATTTCAAAGATAAGGAATACGTCGGAGGACCATCCCATCGAAAGAACGTTACCAGTTTGGTAAGTAACTTGTTCACCTGTGCCCAGCGATTTGAACAATAGGATTACAAATAGGATGTATTTGGCAATCATTTATTTGCCCAACACCATCTGTGGGGAAACCTTAATCACTGACTGTACACGCACATTAGAAGCGTACAATACTACAATGGAGTAAGCGTTGTTTTATCTGGGACTACATTTCCCAATTAACTGCGCTTTCCATAACATGACATCACGCCCGTGCACGGCATCCGACAATGTAACAACAACATTGCCGATGGCTACGCCGCGCTATTAGCATGCGGGACGCATCGTGAGGGGAAGCCTTACAGGACAACTCAATCATTGACCAGTAAGTACACAGAGAGGTCTAGCTTCAAATTATTAGAAGGGCAAAGCCATATCTAAGACCCCAGACAATGTCTAACCTAATGCTTTTTTAGATCAGATTCCAATGAGGGAGACGACTTGATTCACAAGAACTTGATAAGCAATTGTAACTCTACGAGTGAATCGGGACAACCTACATAGGTAGGATTGGCTCTTACATTTTCTTAACATATTAACATTCTTGTGGCTAATTTTGTTTAGCAGAGGTCTGGGCATATACAGTCAGATTGCTATGGTATAATGCCATATGCCCATTTACACATTTATTCCTGTCTATTTGATTTGCAGGACAACTTAAAGAACTTGTTGGGCGAGTCCTTAACCGCTTTAGTTAGTCATACCTAACTCGTACAACTACCACTTTAGTTGCACCCCCATAGTGAATGATCTAGAATGGGACATAACCCGCTGCGATTATGCAATAGAATTAATATGGTTGGTAGAAGCACAACTCACCTTGGGCATACTATCCACACTACGTACACATGTAGTACAATTATAAGCACTCTTGAAGGAGCACTGCCAGAGGCAATCTACAGTGCATGGGACTTAAAAGTTTAGATCCAGTTCAATTTCACTTAAATAAAACCATGTGGACCATACCTAACACGTTGCAATTAACCACAATAGCTGCACTAATCATGAAACTGAATGAATAACAATCTTTCTCAATCCATATATTCCTTCTCTTTCTCCCGGACTCTTGCTCTTTTTGGCTATGTACCAATAATTTGCACTTACTTTACGTTATGTACTTTTTTATGCATTATTCTTATCTTTACTTTCATGTTACAATCAACTCTACGAATTATCGAATGTGAACCAAACATTATCACTGTATCCACCATTGTACAATTTGCTTGGAAAATATGTGCACAGCCTTGACAGAAACACTTCGTCGAAACACGTGTTGGCTGTTTTGTGCAATAAGGCTACCAGAAATTAAACACCATAAACATCTTTTCCAGGCTTTGGGATATTAATTCTATGGACAATGGATTTAAGAACGTTGTAGAATTGTATTGGCCGAGCGCGAAGTGCGAATGGTCTCTACAAAATCTATTAATTACTGCACACACCGGCTTCAAGTATAATGTTATATTTTAATGCACTATGAGTATCTCGTACTCTCGTACAAATACGCACCAAGCGTTCGATATTTTCTCATTCAATGACAATTTCTCTGACGTTTTTCTAGATTAGGAAGATGGTCTTGTTAAAGCTTCAGTTTTCTGCAAGTTCCTTAACTGCAACCAGTTGCCACCTCTTCAAAAGAAGCATTTAGACCGGGCAGATACGTGGATTGGACAAATGACAAGCACCCACATTTCCACTGCCAGAAACATTTATTTATTATGTTATTTAATTTTACATTTTTAAAGCGCTCACACAGCCCACGGGCATCGAGGCGCTGTTACAGGAATTTGTTGGGTTTTAGTTGCACAATTGTTTTTTTTTTCGTCCTAAGCGCGTACCCGTGGATCGAACCTGCATTGCTTTGTGTGGTCTTGCTTCCAAGGCACTGCTGCTGAACTATCCTCCCGAGACAACATAGGTGTGTATTTAAAAGTCTACGACTCGTACAACAAAAAATAATGTGTTGGCCACTGGCAAAGATGGTTCTACTTCTCCAACACGCTTTGGTGGCCAAGATGTAAGGAAAATTCAGGTACTGTACTCCAATTCCTATACTGGCTGAAGGTGCTTTGACCAGGGTTGGTCGAATATCATTTTTCAGCACATCACTCCGGTGACCTCTGTGAATCTGCATTAAATAATTCTGTGCAATTTCTCAGGGATTAAGTTATTTTGCAGAGATGTAAACCAGACAGAAGGGGGTGTTGAGGGTCGGAAAGCACATACTACTGAGAATAGGAGCGTGTCCTGCAATACTATACATCGGGCACAAATGGAGAAATGTACAAACAAATGTCCTTTGACCAGATAACATTCCCCTATCCTTCATAACTAATCGGCATTAAAAGCACTGAACCATGCCAGGCATAACCTTGCAGCCTCCTTAGCATAAAGCATCCCTCTGCATAATGGAGGCAAATTATTTTCATTGTTGAAAAAAAAGCCCCCTGGTGCAGGAGGGCAGACACCATTTATGTAAATTAACCTCATCGCATGACTGAAAAGCACCAAATGGCATAACAGAGCAACATCACTGGCATAAGCAAGTACCACCCATGGCATAACTGAACATTAATTGGGTATTTGTGAGCAGCTCCACTGGCATAAAGGAGGAGCACCACTGGCACAACTGAACAAATTTACGGAGATATTCTTTCACAAAAGCGCACGAACAGCCTTTTTCAACTTCAAACAGTATATACATGTTATTTATTGATCATTGTACGGCATTCATGACTGACAATACATACCTTGGTTCTCCTGTTACACTAACATTTGTCAAATGAGCATGATGTGTTTATACCCGCAACACAATATCAGGATAAGAAGTAAAGGTGTATTGGAAGCTGAATCAAAACATTGTTTTTCTTTTACTAAACTATGGAATTAATAAAAAATCGCTCATATTATTTTGACCCATCTCTTTTTCTGGCCAAATATTGACACAACTTGCATTATTGGCAATAAAATGTTATCAATAATCAACATACATACTATAATTTCAATTTATAAAACGTTAATTTCTAAATTACAGTAAAATATCTGAAACAGCATTTAATAAATGTCAGCTTTAACTATTCAGACTAGCGCTGTGATACCTCTGTGTCTGGGCACTACTTACAAATGCAATAAATAAAATAAACAATGCTTTTTTTAATCCACAGTAAGCCCAGATTTCTTTTTAAAAATCTACTTCAAAGACAAGACGACATCCCCCACCCACCAAAAAAAACCTGAAGGAGTATGGCACATTTATATCAAATAAATGAAATTGTTGCTACAGTATGGGGCAGTGTACAGAAAATATTTTGAGGGCTGCTAAGACGACATCCCCCACCCACCAAAAAAAAACCTGAAGGAGTATGGCACATTTATATCAAATAAATGAAATTGTTGCTACAGTATGGGGCAGTGTACAGAAAATATTTTGAGGGCTGCTCTCAGCTCCTAATCGTCAAATTGATCTACGCCATTCTCACATACCACTGCATCTTGGGCAATCGGGACCAGCTTACGCTGATCTTGTTCTTTGGATGTTTTGGCCACTTACGTTGTTTGGGATAGTCCTACTTCATCTCACCAAATAATTCAAAAAGGTTTCTTTCCTAGCTCAAATAAAACTGGCAACAATGTTCAAAAAACGAAAAAAGCCCACTTAACAAGCAAATCAACACTGAGACTGATGATTTTCTGATTGAATTATTTATTGTGTTATAGTGATCATCATTTAGATTTGCAGAATGGCACAGAGCAAGCAATTTAGCACCCCAAACTTAAGATTTCTCACCGAGATGAAGATGTTCAGCAGGTTCTCCAGAGTTGGCAGTTGGGGGATTAACTTCTGAACTACTTTACTGAAAGCTTCAAATATTGAATGGTCATAAATGCTTGTCAGATAAAAGCTGAAACAAAGAAACAATGAGAATAAAAGTTTTTCTAAACATTTAAAAACTCCATTTTCAAAAGACGATTGACATTTAAATGACACGCCAGTCTTTAAGCCATTTGATCTCTGCTACCAGAACATTTGCCCCACCAACTAGCCTGGCAGGGGCCATGACGTCTATTTTTGTATAAGTTCAGGCAAACACCCAACTATTCTCTGACCATTTCTAGAATCAGCAAGAGCTCCTTCATTTCTCTGGCAAGGGTCTGAACGGTCAAAAGGCAAGAAGTACAAAACAGCAGGGGAGAAATGGGACATCCTCATGCGACACATCGAGGCATGGTTATTTCACATTGTTAACATAAATGCATGCTCTAGGTTTGGAGTACAGGGTCATTGCCAGGTTTATGCAATTGTTCAAATTAATGATCTTCTCAAACTAGTCCTCTAAAGCAATGCAGGAAACAATTAAGAGCAAGAAAGACCATTCTTTTGGAAAGAAAAGCTACAAGCATAGGTGAACGCGAGTGATCTCCACTTAAGATCTCATGGGAGGGCGTGGTGTGGCTAAACAGATCAAGAAGAAGTTTGCCTTCATGGTTTTATAAACACTATGGGCCTCATTACAACTCAGGCGTTAAGGGTTAACGCCACCGTTAACCCTTAACGCCTGATTCTGATTTTAACGCCTGCTTTTAGCAGGCGTTAAAATCCATGGCGCTAACCTGCCATGGTGCTAATTACGCCGCCGTAATTTACGGCGGCGTAATTAGCGCCTTCCCCACTCCCATAATTTCCCATATGGGGCAAAAATGGGAAATGGGGAAGGGAAAATGGGAAATGGGGATTTACCGCCCCACTCACCTTGGAATGGGGCGGTAAATCCGCCATCCACCATGGTGTAAACGGAGTTTACACCATGGTGGTAAAGTTGGTGCACTTAGCACCAAGGTTGTAATGAGGCCCTATGTCCTCTCTTCCTTTTCTATCCACATTGTACAGGGAAATACAGAGCAGTCTATGATAGTTCTTGTGGTGGGGGGTGGGGGGTGGAGAGTAGGGGTGGGAGCGGGTTGTATGGGTGCTAAGGGGGCTAGCAATGTAATATACAGATTGAATACATCGAGAGATAAGGCTGTAACTGTCCTTCCATTTTTGTACAAAAAACCAAAGCTTTTATGCTAAAGCAGCAGAGGCAGTACTTCTAAACCTCGATTTGCTGGATAACCCTGCCTGGGGCAACAAATGATGCTCCCCTTTACTATGGACACTGTTCACTCTGGGCCTACACCTCCGTGTCTTCAAACACGCCAGAACATTCTTTAAAAGATTTGATCATATCAGTTAAAGGAATAGTGCGCTCAAAAATGTTAAAAGATGGGCAGTAATACAAAATATATAATAAAACATCTTTTAAATGAAAGTTCCTATGTAAGATTTTACACAAATAATGTTTAAACCCATTTAAAATCAAACACTAGGAGGCGTCCATTTTGTGAAATGGACGAGCCTCCTGTGCTTGTGTTAATCTCTGCCCTTGCGGCACTAATGAAACAAAAGCCACCTGCAGGTAGCTTTTATTACAGCGGCAGCTTTTGCTTCATTAGTCAGACGCAGAGAGCAGCGAATGCAGGCAGGAAGTCTGCTGCCTGGTAAGTGATTATTTTTTTACTTTTTCTATTAAAAGCACCACAATCATAAAAACAACTGTGGTGTATTTATGATTGCAGTGGTTTTCTTTCCATGTTTACTGGGCTGGAGAAGCCTGGGAAACTTAGAAAACCGCTGCAATCATAAATACAATTGTGTTGTATTTATGAATGCAGCAGCTTTTATTTTGAGTCTCCCGGGTCCCTCGGGGTCAGTGGAGCCCGAGAGACAAAGCAAAAGCCACTGCAATTATAAATACGTTGTTTTTATGATTTCCATTGTTTTCTAACCACAGCAATCATAAATACAACAACGTTGCATTTATAAAAGCACTTCTCTGCTCTACAGGCCTCACTAATGAAGCAAAAGCCTCCACTGTAATAATAGCTACCAGCAGGTGGCTTTTGTTTCATTAGTGCGGCAAGGGCAGAGATTAACTCCAGCACAGGAGGCTCGTCCACTTCACAAAATGGACGCCTCCTAGTGCTTGATTTTAAACGGGTTTAAACATTATTTGTGGAAAAGTCTACATAGGAACTTTCATTTACAAAATATTTATTATATATTTTGTATTATTGCCCATCTTTAAAGCTCATAACATTTTTGAGCGCACTATTCCTTTAAAAGTGTAAATAGAAGTCTGTAATTATTTTAAACAAAACGTTCATAATCATGTCAACAACTTAAAAACTGGAAGCCCTGGCAAGTAGGTGGCATACTTAAATTAGACTGTTATGCTGGTTGTGGAAAGAGTAGCCTTTTAGGGAGCTACAACACCATGCCCCCCATTTGCATTGAATGAGAAATGCATACTTGGGGGAGAGGAAATGCAGCTCCTATATGAAAGTTTGGAAAAGGCATGCAAGGAAGAAACTGGCACAATAACCAACATAGGAGACAAGGTCACAAATATGGCATAACATTCAGTTGCCGAGATCGGTAACAATTAATCAATCGCTATGTTTTATCTACAAAAGGCTGGGTGGGACAGGTACTACAGTCAATGAAAACGGATGTTATAATAGTCAATGCACTGATGAGATCTTATTTGTTTTTTAGGTTGCTAAGTGCGACCCGGGATTCGAACCAGTGTTGCTCTGCGTCTTGCTTTCAAGACGAGCGAGTTGCCACTGAGCTATACTACCCGTCATAAATGCACTGGAGAATATAGACCAGTCATACCTTTAGAGGTAAAGGTCTGGCTAATGTTTCCATCCCTGTAATAAGAGCTCATTTGCGACAGGTCACAGTGAGCAGGCATTTTTGCAAACCGCTACAGAACGGTGAAATCTGTCACATGCAGGTCTTGCACTTTATGGGCAGCAAGGAGGTGAACTTCCATTGATACCCACTTTGCAAATGCAAAATGGGTGCGTCTGGAGGACTGGGAAATGACCAGGCAATGCAAATGAGGGACAGGTACAAACACTAATGGAGCATCCTGATTTAGACATAAAATGCAAGTCACTTGCTCCTGTAGCCATCTGCCAATGTTGAGTTTGGACCCCTGAAAAATCGGAGACAAGTTAAACTTTCCATGTTCATTTTGACTTCGCAAGTTATTAGAGAGATGCCTACTTAGCCACTTCCCGTTAGATTCTTGCATTTTTGCATACATGGACAGTGATAACATTTGAAAGGAGGGGGCATCACTGGAAGAGATGCTAAATTGCTATTGGGAGACACATGAGTTACTCTTTGATATAGTTTTACACTGTGATTACATGGCCTTCACAAATGCAAAGACTGGCAGGGTTTCCATTGTCTTTCACAGGCCTGCACAAGAACCATGGCCGGGAGTAGCCTGTGCGCTGAACTGCCATATACATCCCTATAAAAAAAAACATTTGGGAGACCTTGCATGACGTCATGGCATTTATTTCCCTGAATGGGCGCTGGAAAAAAGACCCGAGCAGGAAAACACGTCTATTCACCACTCCCTCTGCCTGACTCGGGCTAAGGTTAGAAGGCAGATTCTGCCACTGGCCCGATTCAGAGTTGGTAGGGGTGAAGGTAGATGCTAGACCCCTGACCTGTGCAGCACAATCAGTGCCTGGACGGTGCCTTTTGCAGAAGATGTCACCGAAGGGGTTAGGTGGGGGAAGAAAGAAAGAAAGAAAGCAAGAAAGCAAGCAAGCAAGCAAGCAAGCAAGCAAGAAAGAGAGAGATTTAATGAGGGAGGGGCTTAGGGAGGTTGTGGAGATTGGCTGGCCCGGGACGCTGTGGTTGAGGAGGGATGGGGGTAAATTGGTAAATTCCAGCATGGTCAGGTTTTCTTAATGTGGTATGCCATTGCCAATATTACTGGCATTATGGGTAAAGACGATAAGAGTGGGATTACCTGGGGTAACTGGCCTATTGTTTGCAGAGCCGGCATGGGCATATTTTCAGACAGAGACCTGGTAATAATATTGGCAACAGGGGCAAAAAACAACATAAGCATTCTTATGTGGGGGATGTGGGGGTACTGGCCTATAGTGGCAGTCTTCATTGGCATGTTTTCATAGCTTACCAATACTCACTGGCACTATGGGAAAAACCGACAGGGATATTACCCTATATTGGCACAACTAGAATATCCATTTTCTTACAATTGCATTACTGGCATGAGTAAAGCCAACATGAGCAAGTGCTTATGTGGGAATACCGGTATATAGTGGCACAGTCAGCATGAACACGCCCTCTTACACTAGCAGCATACTGGGATATATTGTGTACAAAGGCATCACAAAAATGTTTAGGGATTGATGGTGTGTATTGTTGGTAACCTATCATCGGTTATATTAATGCATTACCCTACAAAACCAAGTGTAAATTGTATAGCTTGGTAAACAATATTTCAAAAAGTGTGCTTTAAAATGAATTTAAATGTATTATTTTAAACAATTTCTAGGGAAGGGGAACCTCCCAAAACACCTGGTTTAGTTCGGGCTCCATTGCTGCGCTGAGTCGCTTGCACAAATTCATGGGAAATACTTAGGCCCGTACAATGAAACAAATTGGCCCGTCATCACTACCTCACAACCTGTTGCAATTTGCCATTCTCTTTCCCGGTTATAAGAAGTCAGTCAAAAGGTTATCTAAATCCCTGTAGAACTTTGGTCGAAGAGTCAGTCGGGTCATGCTAACGAAATGGGATGTATACAGAGAGAGATCATCTTGGTCCAGTCCAATCTCCCCCACCAAGATAGTAAAAGGTGCCCAACTAAATGTTGATCAACTTTTATAAATCTCTTTTCCATGATTAATGTCAACATTTTATGCAAGGGGCTAGTTACGCGAATGTCTAAATATCTAGATGAATTAGAGACCCATATCTGCTATTAAAGAGAATGGAATGACTTCTGCTTGTCATGGTTTCATTTGTAGGTGGCCAACTTAGATTGTGTTCAAACTATTCCCAGACTTTTTGGAAAAGATCACTTTGGCTCAGACGCCATCAATAAAACTTCATCTACATAGGCAACAACTTTATATTTATTTGATTCAACAGAAACACTTTATACTATACACGCCTTGTTAGTAATAAGAATACCCAGGACTAGGACGAACAGTATTAAGTTAAAAATGATTGAAGACTGGCATCGGCACTTGCTCTTGACAAATATACAAGCTCTAGGTTGGCTGCACAACACTTTAAACATAAAAAATAGTAGAAGGAGCCCCATTTTGGCTCATGTTACATTTTTAAATGTGGACACTCCACCTCTTTCTGGTCCTAGTCTTGCCGCTTTTGATGTGCTTAGATATAAATATACATTTGCTATTAAAAAAAGTTTGATTTTATATCAAATGTATATTTTTATAGGAGTGTTTTCTCATTTATATTAGTTTTGATAAAAGTAAATATGCATTTTATATAAAATCAAATAAAGATGGGAGCAGCACTCAACGATGTTGCTCGGTCGAGCACAGAGAGTGAAATGAACTCTGAAGACAGAGACTGTGAATCTGGGGCTTTGCAGAGTGAAGCATTGCAGATGTTACAGAGGGGTTCTACTCGGGGTGATAGGATGCAGATATATATTTTATATCAAATTGATGAGCCCCCAAAGTTTTTGATAGCAATTGTACTGAACCCCAATAATTTTTATAGAAACGTTTTGGAAAGCGAAAAATTATAACAAACATTTTGGATATGTTTTTAAAACAAAAATGTATATATAAAAAAGTAAATTTTTATATATACATTTATATCAAAATCAATATATAAAAATCATATTTGTGGCTATGAAAGTGTATATAAAATATTTAAATTAATATTTTTTGATATAGCAATGTCTTCATATAATATATTCCTTTACATTCTTTACATAAAATTCCCCAGAAATATTACCAAAAATGTTTGATATCAATGTTGTATAATAAATTATACCAATGTTATATGAACTGGCTTTGATACAGTGTAAATAATGAAAAGCAGTTTACTTTATAAGCAAATTGTGCTTCCTAGAGCCCATACAAAAGTCAAACTATTGTTTCTAAGGGGTCTACAGCATCTCATGCACGGCATACATGTGTCCATCTGCGACCCACCAAGGAGCTGTGAATCAACACTTCTAGGGAGGTGTATATCTACAAGGCCTGGGTAATCCTAAAAATGTGCTGACAGCAAAAAGCACAGGTGGGATTTATATTTAGCTCGCCTGAATACAGGGTGTTTGTGCCATCTGTATAAACAAAAGCCATCCATGTACATACATGTTTACCAACTAAAGCCAAAGGTAGTTAGCAAGTGTATTTTTAACTTATGACTTGAGGCTGACACAGGAAACAGTTGCAGGCTGAAGTTAATTTTATATGTTGCAATAAGGCTACAGGGAGCTAACTATTTACAAGCTACAGTGGGTTACACTCGCTAATTCTTGCAGAGTATGCAGGAAATAGAATTCTGTGCTTCTGTTGATAAGATAAATGGCATTGGTCCCAGGAAGCATCTGCAGGGGTTAGGTCATTTTTAGATGTTGCTATAACACATAGGAAGCCACATGCATGAAATAGAATGCTGCATTTATTTGATAGAAACCCATTTCTGCAAACTAAACAGAAATACATAAATCTGTGCATTGTTGCTAATGAAACAACATTGAGCTTTCACCCCTTAAAAGGGGTCTCCGACTCCAGCACGCAGTACTGTCGACCACAGTGTCAGAATCCTAAATTAACGCACCCCTGCAGACAATAGCTAATTGACCTGGGACACTTGATTGCAAGTCTACAGGGTGCCTTCCTTCTCAGCTGGATTTGATCATGGGTCTGTGGACACTGGGGGAACCCTTGCAGAGCCTTTTAATTGGTAGCTAGGCCTGCTATTTATTCAGAGTATAATTTCAACAACAGCAAAAAGGAGTGTTTGGGGGTATTCCAAAACTTTAATGTATTGTTTTTGTATTTTCTAACCTTTCTGACTCATGCCATGAGACAGGCTGTGTATTTCAACTAAACGGCTGTGTGCTTTTAACCCCTTAAGTGCCAAGGACAAGATAACTCACCCTTGACATTACATCCATAGTGCCAACGACGAGATAGCTTGTCCTTTTTGGCACCTTGTTTTGTGTGATCCCTGCAAAGCAGGGATCACACAAAATTGTAATCCAACCCCCGGGCTATGTGAGGGGGAGGTCCCCCTCACTGCCAGAGGGCTGGATTACCTTCAGTTTCACGTCGGCGTGCGTAAAGCACGCTGACGTGAAAGTGAAAGTAATTTTCAAGGCAGCAGCCATTTCGGGCTGCTGAGGTGAAAACACAAGGTGAGTCTTAACCTTGCTCCCCCTCGATCTCCGGCTGTATTTTAAGTCGGAGATCGAGGGAGGTGTCGTTGGAAAGGGGAAATTCTCCCCTTTCCAACGACTCCTTTTGTGAAAGCATTTCTGGGCGTGGAGAGGGCGCAGAGCGCTCTATCCACGCCCAGCAATGCTCACTAGACACCAGGGATCTGTTTGAGAGGTGGGGGAGGTGGGAGCTGCTTACAGTAAGCAGCCCTCTCCCCCCCCAATCTCCAAAGCATGGGGGCACATATATGTAGAGCCCTGGGGGCAGATGGCTTATCATCTGCCCCCAGGGAAGGGGGCAAATTGAAAAATAAAAAATTAAAATGGAATGGGGATGTGGGGTGGGGGTGTCACTAAGCACCAGGGATTTTTTTTTACTAATGAAAGGGTGGTGGCCCTCCCCCTCCCACACCAAGTGGAAAGGGGGGCACCCCTTGTAGCCCTCCCTGGGGGCAGAGTTCTGCCTCCAGGCAGGAGTACATGAGGCGGCCCCCCATCTAATTGGAGGGGGGGCCATCATGAATAAGTGTGCAGGCCCCCAAAGGATGGGGCCTGCAGGTTAGGCCCCCCTGGGGGCAGATGGCTGATCATCTGCCCCCAGGGAAGGGGGCAAAATAAAAAAATGAAAAAGGGCACTTTGGGTTGGAATGGGGGCCACTACCTAATAGGGATTTATTTTAGGAAAAGGGTGGTGGCCCTCTCCCCAAGGGGAAATGGGGGCACCCCTATAGCCCTACCTGGGGGCAGATATCTTCTCCTAGGAAGGGGCATCTGACCCCAGGGAGGGCTGCATGAGATTTCCCCCCCCTGGATTTGGTGTGGTGGAGAGGGTCACCCCCATTACATTAGAAAATTACCTGGCGGTTTAGGGTGCCCCTCAGCCCGCCCTAAAGTGCAGCCTGCCATTTTCAATTTTTTTCTTTGTTTACCAAACATGCCTTGGCGCAGAGGGGCACATTGTTGTGCCAATCTGGCCCCGGGGTGCCCAATCCTTACTGCCACATCCACTGGGGGGCCTGTCCCACAATATATGGGGGCCCTCTCCCCCCCTCACCCCAAATGGGTGGCGCCATTTGGGGTGGAGGGGGGAGAGGGCCAGATTGGTACACCAATGTGCTCCTCTGCGCCAAGGGGAGTTGGGTTACCAAAGGAAAAATAACTATGGATTCAGCCCCAACAAGTATTGACCAAAATTGGTCACTGGCCATTATAAAGAAACGCCCTGGAGGGGAGCGGCTGTACGCCTGCTGTCTATATGGCAGAGGAGAGGCACAGAGAACCCAAGCCAAGATTCTCTATAAGGTAGCTATAGTCGAGCAATCAAGGCCTAGCTTCTCAGGAGGTGATGCGGTCTGGTTCTTAAGTACAGTGTAGCCCCCAAACACCCACAATGGAATGACCACACAGTGCGTTAGTTAAAACACAGTCTTTCTATAAATAAAGTTCAATGTTATATACACTATCACGATAATACACTTTGTGCTCCGACAATTCTAAAATGGTAAATATATACAGTTCTAGGTGGTATCCCGGTTACTCCGATTCCATTAAAATGCATCAACTGTACTCAGTTCAAATAGCACACAAATCAACACAGTAAAACGATATCAAGGAAGACAAGTTGGTTAGACAATTTGCAGAATACTGACCCCTTCCAGTAGGCACAGTTCTGTATGAGGATCACCTCCACCTGGGCAACCTGTAAATGAAGATGCACTACAAGCCAAGTCCATATATTGTCTACTACAGTCTTATCTTCTTCTATAGTTCTGTAACCCACTGTACCTTGCGTTGTAGAGTTCTTCGGCGTGGAATAGACGGGTCCTTCTTGAGTGGACTCCCTTTCAAGCGGGAGCCAAAGGTTGTCGAACTTCCGAGATGACGAAAGGGTGAACGTTGTCGTTGAGGCAGCAACTTCGGTCCTTCCGGTGCTGGTAGAGGAGTGATCAAAAACATCCTGCAATAGGGGAGGCTTGTGGTGCACCTCGACGACGACGGTTCGTTTTGCCGCAAAGAGTTAGTGAAGAACTTTGGCCAAGCAAGGGCATCGAGTCGTCTGCATTTCGTCATCGGCGAATGGGACGTGACCGCGGCTGGCTTCAGTAGCTTGGTCAGCGTCTCTGACTGAGGTCTTCGGGTGGTGAGAAACCCACCGGCGGATTCTACTAAGTCGTCGGCGGCCTTGGCTTTCTCCGGCAGGACGAAAGCGGTCGACGATGAACAAGTGGGTCCTTGGATCAAATGTTCTTGGGCAAAGGGAGCACGGCGGCTCCAGTCGGCGACAGCGGTGGTCGACGGCTGTCCGGTGCTTTTCTTGTTCTCCTCGGTGGTCCCCTTCTCCGGTCGGCAGCCTTTCGTTGGTCTTTCTACCAGGGTGCTTTGGCAAAGATCAGCTGGTGCATGATGGTGCCTCGTAGCTCAGGAAGAAGTCTCCTTACAAGGTCCTCTCTTGGATCAGTTCTTGAAGACACAGCAGCTTTCAGATTACACGGAAGGGACCAGCAGTTCACCTTCTTCCGGCTCGTCTTTGAGAATAAGCATCAAGTATCAACTTCAGCTTCTGAACGATTTCTAGCAGTGAGAGGCCCCCAGATCTACTGTTGATCTCCCATTCATTCTGCTGGATCACACTCAGGCCACCAATGAATCAATCAATCAAAAGGGCATTCAGGCAGTCAGTCAGCCAATCAGGCGCACGGTGCATTCATGCCATTCTTCTCCATCCAGACACTCAACACAGAATGTAGATTCGGACAAGCACTCTGTCATTCAGCACTACACACTGCATTCATATCAGTTTCGGGCAGGGCTGTCTCAGTCATTGTGTCAAACACCAGATACTAGACACCCATAACACAGAATGCGTATTCGTCACACACTCCATTCACCCAGCGGGTGTACCCACAACATACAGTCATTGGGAAGGCTCCAGCCAGTCTGGTCGGCACTTCCCCCACACTACCATATATGGAACTTCCACCCAACATCAAGTCAGGGGGAAGAGACAGAGGCCTTCCCGGGACTTCAGGAAAACCAAGGTAACAGGCGATGGAAGGCAAGAGGCCATGGGGGCCATCTTGTCTCCATCAGGAATCTACTGATTCCAATGATAGGGCCTGGGCATCCCAAAATAGAAAACGCTCAGGGCACCTGTCAATTCAGCACAGAGCTGCCACCAGCCCGTACCCTGCTCTGTGGGCAACACACAGGTGCCCAAAAACATACTCTAGGAGTACAGGGCCATACTCCCACCCATGGGTGCCATAAGGGTATCCCAAGGGTCTGTTCACCATACCAAATACAGGAAGAGTTTCACCGCCAGGAGTCCCACATGAACTCCTGCGCAGAAAACAAGTTAGAACACATGATAAAAAGCAATAAAGGACAAGGATTCAGAGGCCCTCTCCCTCCGATGCATTTCCAGCATCACAGCCATGTCCTCAATATGCAATACAATGTCAATGTAGCCTTTTCAATAGTAGTCTTTTAGGATCGTAAAATCTGTCAATATGTGTCGACTAGTCTCTACTACCTTACAACCAAGACGACCAAGCTATCCTCAGCTTTAGCTTCATAGAGCACATCTTAACTATGAGGTTCCTTGCGAAAGCTTTGATGGGAAAATTCAGTGTATCTTTGCTTTGAATGAGGAATGTCAATAGATCGTGCCCTGTCCCACAGTTGTGCCTTCATTTTAATTTTCTTTTTGAAGTGTGGGTCCGTTTAAAAATATCCAGTTCGAAATCCAATTTGTCAAGATATTTGTGAGTGGTCACTTTCAGCTTGTGTGAAGGCGTTTTGTTTTTTATTGTACCCATATTCTTTCCCAAGAGCCTAAATAGTTGGTTCGAATTTTGATTTGTTTGCAGAAGCTTCGAGTATAATAGGAAACTCTGTCCTTGTCATGAGGCCTTCAGTGACATCTGCCCGTATTCCAAGCGAAGTGCCTCGAACGGGGTGGAATTTGTGAGGTTCGTGAACGTGCATAGGACCTTTGCTTTGAGTCGGTCGAGCCACTTTACCTGGATATCGGACAGAGCACCAAGGCATACAGTATCCCGGTTATTATGGCTGTATGGTAGATTTCAAGCAGACCCTGTATGTTACAGCCGCCATGATGGATTAACGCAATGGCGAGCTGCCAGCCATTTCCTCCAGATTTTAGCAGTATAACAGCCATCATAGTAGCTAGGAGAGGGGTTAACTTTAATGGGGAAGCCCAGCTAAATGCATTCATCCACGTTCTCTAACAATCGGTCCTTTAGTTTCCAGTAAACAAGAATTGTGGATTCGCAACTGGATACCTGTGCGCTATTTATCACTTATTGGATTTAAAAGAAATGAAGTACAAGGAGAGGTGTGAGCAGCAGTCCAGCTACCGCCAACCTATCCACACAGGTTGGTATTAATGTAATGATTAAGTGAGGAGAGGGGTGGAATTGCACTTTACACCATTGAAATAAACAGCTGCAGTCAAAGTACAGTATTTTAATAAGATAAGAAACAGCTAAACACCTTTGTTTCTCTTGGTGGAGCTCTTTTTCCCCCAGCACTTGGTTTTTGAATGTTAATGACCATGGCGTTGCTGTCAGCGTAGGCGACCAGCGCGTCCAATGACTGCTGAAGGCCAATTGGGGTCTGGTCGAACAGGATATCATCCACATAAGAGCGCCATGGTACTTGTGTCCCATTTATCTCAAGTGAAAAATTGTGAATGGAGTGGAAAATTGAGGCAAGTTTGCCATGTATAGATTATAGAGGATGGGTGCAAGGACACACCCTTGTTTCAGGCCATGGTCAGTATTCCCGTATTTTGTTTGTAAGCCAGTTTGATTTAGGTGGACTGTGATTGAAGTGTCTGTGTACAATTGTTGGATGAAGAACAGCAATGTGTGGTTTATTCCCTATTTTGCAGGTTTCTTCCAAAGTAATGGATGCAAAACAAAATTGAATACTTTGCCGAAGTCGATGTGGTAGCAATAAAGATTGGGTCTGCAATCGTATGTAGTCTCTGCAATGAGAAATTGGAGGGTACTGATGTTAAGCGAGTTGTGAGATTTGCAGAATCCGGTCTTGAAACGGTTAAAAACTGTTTTTTCTGCCCAATCAGTTAGATCCCTTAATAATGCTGTTGCGAAGATCTTATGACTGGAGTCAATCATGGCCAGGAAGCAATAGTTGGCCGGGTCCAATCTATCACCTCTTTTGAAGATCAGCGCCAGTAGAGATCTGCGCCAGCTATCCGGTATCTTGCCGGTTTGTACTATGTGACGTGTGATGGTATAATTTTGTTAGTATCTTTTACCAGAGAGTAGGGTTTGCCTTCATCACAATGTGGGGTATCCCATCTGGCCCCGGGGCTCGAGAACGCTTAAGTTGGATGATGAGGTTTTTCATGTCATCTTCTTGTATGGCCAGTTTGTGAGGTGATGGGTTTAAGCAATTTAGAAGCGTCTTAGGATAAGTAAGGTTGGGTGCATTGTACAGGGCTGAGATGTGTGCAAGCCAAGTGGCTTCTGACACTAGATTAGCTACAATGGGGTAGAGGCTCCAAGTGTTGAAATGAGACCATAATATTTGGGTGTAATGATATGATATGGCATTTATAACACGCCTATACACAAGTGTTTCAAGGCGCAAAGAGGCAAGGTAGGGAAACAAGGGGGACATACAACAATCCTACTAGGCCAGATGTCATTCAGATCGCGCAAGTGCGTGGGAAGGGAGGGAAGGAAAGTGAGTACATGGGAATAGATAAAGACAATAAATAAATAGTGGCCAGCAAGTTGTTACGCTGACCTGGTATCCACAGGGATGCCACGCAGCTGGGTTATTCGCTGGTATGCCTCTCAGCTTTGCCCTGATGTGGTCTGCGGGGGAAGGCTCTGTCTTGTGGTAGAATTAGGCGTGCTCTCGGTCCTGCCTTCTTTGCAGGGGCGCGTTGTCTTTCATGGGCGAGTGCGGTCCAGTTACTTCACTGACGCTGGCCCGTTTGATATTGTTCAGGTAGGTCTTATTGCTGTTCTTTAGTTTTGTTGCTATCCTACATGCCTTTCTTTGTTTAAAATGTCTCTTTTTTCTCCCTTAGGTATGCAGAGCTTCAGCGCGGCGAACTGGCTTGGTTGAGCCCCGCTGGTAAATGATGGCGCATTAAGAGCGCTATGATGCGGTAAGTAAGCGCTATGCGCAGCGCTGCAAAGTCTTGCCTTTGCTAACCTGTGTTTTCCGTCCTTGTAAGTCGCGGTGTTCTTCAGCATGAGTGGAATGTCCGGAGTGGTGCCAGCCGAGAGGCGACTAGCCAGGTAAGCCTTTTGAGCAGTTCGTAATTTGTAAATGTCTCTACAGCTTTCTTTAATGTTGCCTCTATCTTCCTCTTTCAGGTCGTTCTGTCCGGGAGGCGTGCAGATTCGAGGAAGCTGTTCTCAGTAGCTGCGAGTGTTTGAAGATGAAGACTGCAGGTAAGATGCTGCTGCTAATGATGTTCCTTTTATCTCCTTGCAGGTTCTGCTTCTCCGAGGTTATAGCTGGACACAGTGAGCGTCACGTTGCAAGCTGCAAAGTAACACGAAGCATGTTCTACAGTCAGGGTGTGGTTTATATAGCCCAGGTAAAGTAGTACCAGGGAAAGTAGTTCCAGGCCTGCCACACCCAAAACACTAGACCGCATAGCTTGGTTCTTAGGGCCCAAGCTATGTGGATGCCTCCATGTTGGCTGACAATACAATGAAGTAGTTCCCAAGCACATTTTTGTTCAGGACTGGCCCCATGAGGGCTTTTGAAGAGGATGCCAGGCTCTAGAGGCCCGAGTCCTGACTCCACCTGGCCAATGGGTTTGGCAGAGGGGGTTTTGGGGGAGGGTTGTGACACAAGTGGCAAGTGCAAGGGTAAGTGCAGACATCAGCTATCGAGGTCTGGTGGGGGGACTGAAGGGATACAGAGCAATCCCCGAGTGCGGGGGTTGCCAGGTGGGCAGTGCAGGTGTGTGACGCTGGCGTGAGAGAGACCTGGGGCTGGGATCAGAAGGGTGTCCAGGTAGCCAGTGCAGTACCGGTTTCAGCCAGGGGTCAGCAGAGGAGGAGAGAAGGCAGAAGCAAGGAGAAAGGTTTTGAGGTGTTTCCGGAACCGGAGATGGTTCTCAAGTTTAAGGGAGGGAGGGAGGATGTTCCAGAGGGAGGCACCAGCCGAGGAGAGATCTACCCCCAACTCGTTGCTTGGAGAAGCGACTGACCCTAAGGGAGTTGGAGGCAGATGAGCGAAGAGCTTGAGATATGATTTAAGCCATCGAAATAACATAATCCAATTTGCCACATTGGTGGAAGATTTATTCTGTTTGAAACAATTCCTATACCGTGTGGCTAGTTTTTTCATTTGGGTCTCTTTCATTTTCACTCAAGGAGTTTTTTTTTATCATTCTCTGCGCTCGATAAGTTTGCTTCTGTTCCGCAATAAGCTGGTTGAATTGGAGATTTCCCTTAGTCACATTCTTGTGTGCCATTTTGTTAGTGCTTTCCATGTGACTAATAGCCCTGGCGCAAATCATGTGGTTCAGATCCCAATTTGCTGTCGACCAATTTTAGATCAAGTCGCCAAGAGCATTCTCTAATGTCACCTTCTCTCCAACGTAGGCGATTGCCCTGTGTGTTCGTTGTGAAACTAGCGCATAAGATTGTGTTTGTATAGGTGTAATCAAGACTAGAAACCAAGCTTAAGATAGCATGGTCGCTCAGCATATTAAAATGGATTGAGATCAAGACACATTTGGTTGTGAATGAGGGTTTGGCTAGAGTCTAAGTGTGATTTATTTACACCATTAGTCCACGTGTAATTTGTATCCTCCGAGGCCACGTGTTTGAAGGATAATTGTATTAAGTCATGCATTTTGAGAAAACAAGTCCTTGTAATGTTTGATGTATCGTTCTGGGGATGCAGGGAGCTCAAGCTTTCTGTATTAAAATCACCAGCTATAATCAGTGCCGGTGGGTGAAATTTCGTGCCATGCCAAGATAACGGTCTTAATTTCCACTTGTATGGATTTAGTATGAGCACCCCCAGGTGGGCCGTAAACATTTATGATCAATGTAGCCGGTCAAGTGGCACAGCGAGTAGAGCGCTCGCTTTGACGGTGCAGAGCTTGCTAACCGGCAGGGCCAAACTCAGCCTTTCATCCTTCCGATGGTGGGTAATAATAATAATCAGCGCTCAGATACCAGAGGGTTTGTAGCGCTATATAAATGCCCAATTATTATTTATTATTATTAATGTAGGTACGTATTGCCCTTAGGTCTGCAAATGGCTGGCAATAAATGAGGAGATTGCACTGTGACTGGAAAGGCACTCAATTCATGTGATTACTTGTGCCGATTGATAGCCCACCGCTACCTTGCCCTCTATTTGATGGAGTGGCGTAGTTGAAAATGATATGAACACCATTTATAGTAAAAGGCTTAGAGCACCAAGTTTCCTGTAATAAAAAGATGTCACACATCACAATTGTTTCTAAGCCGGTGGGGTGGACGAGGAAAGATCGATATCCTTGAGTATTCCAAGCCATCCACTTCAGATTGTGTTCAGCAATGCAAAGTCAATCTGGTCCTTTTGTAAAGTGGCCAAGTGAGCAGTTTTCAGCGAAGAGCCGTTTTCTTGTTTGTGTATGTGAGGTGCTTGGAATGCTGCTCGGCTGACTTTCTCTGGATCAGTTGTGAGAAGGACTTTTTTATAAAGTTGTGATGTTACCACACGGTTCAGCGTAGTCAGTCTTACGACCGATGGTGAGGTACAAGCCCAATCTTGTCAGCTCTGCAATGTTAGGTTTTAGGCGAGGAACTACCAGAACGGTGGAACATTCAATTGGGGCCCAATTTGTGTTACTGCCCATCCTGGGAAGCTCAATACAAGTGATGTCAGTGGAATTAATCAAGTCAAGGTATGGCAATTGGCTTAAGATAGCCAGGAGACTAGTGCAATTTAGGAAGGGGCTGTGGGAGGTGTGGTTGAGTTCCTCTAAAATCATCGACGTGCTAAGCCTTTGGTATCGTTTTTAGAGAGTTGTTGCAATCCCCCCTGCAAGCTGTTATTTGCAAGATGCTGTTTTTTTAACTGGTAAGAAGGCTTATGCGGCTCCGGCGATTTTTCATTCACCGTTGCATATTCGCCATCCTTCCAATTACAGTAAGATGGATTTAAACAGCAACATGAAGAAAGGATTTGAATGTGGATCTGAAGAATTTTGAGGGAGCGGCCCATTTGTATGGGCAGTTTGGTGGGAAAAATGTGATCCAGGGGACCATTTAGTAAAAGTTGGCAAGTGAAGCCATCATGGAAGGTGGTTGTAATTATTTTTTTTCTTTTTTGTAGGGTCTCTCGTTTCCATGAGGCTCGGCTCAGAGTTTAATTTTTTCCGGTCTTTTAGGTAGTTTGGATGCTGGTATGAGACTGGCTTGCCTAGAGCCGAATTTAACCATTTTGGAAGTTTTCTGCATACCTTTTTGGGGGGTTTCAATTTCAGTGACCGTTTCCGGTGGAAAGAATACTCCTTAGAAATCTCAATTTTACTTGGAGCTTCGTTTTCAGGACTGTGCATGAAAGGGCAAGGAGCTGATAGTGCACTGGCAGATGATGTAGGGGTCAAGATGGATATTGGCACACTTTCTTTCAGAGCCGTTTTTGAGGGTGGTGGCGCAGGAGGACAAGTAATTGGGGGTTTTAGCAGTGAAGCTATGGCTCCTGTCATCATAGGCCTAATAACCACTTGGTCATTGGACATTGAGGAAATTAGCATGGATAAAGCATCTATTTTGGTCAATAAGAGATTGAGAGCTTTGGTTGTGACAGACAGCTTACATCAGTCTTTTCCAGAATCAAATTCAGAAGATTAGGAAGGGTGCGACGAGGATATCAGCGGTTCTAAGTCAGGGGAGCTAGATAGGTTCATATAATTTTTGTTCTCATCATCTTCGTATGATGGTAGCACCATTTCCCCACTTAGAGACGTTTGCGAGGGCAACAACCATATTTAGTAATGAGTTGTTGATCGTGTGAGATGGCGAAAGCGCTGAAATGTCAGACAATGTGGTGGAATGCTTAACTCCTGAAAAGGCGGTTTAGTGGAGCCGTAAAAGTTAGTGATGTCAGCTTTTAATGCGGCGGGATGCTTTTGTTTGCAAGCAAAGCTTTTATTAGGTTTTCCTTTTATGGCTATGGGGGTGCGTTTGTGCTTGGGGTTGGGCTCCGTTTGGCGCTGTGTATAGTGCTTTAGCACATGTTAATGCTGGGGTATCGGTAGAAATTACTGAAAGAAAAGTTACAACCTATACAAAAAGGTCGAAAATGCATGACACCAAAGGTTTGAACACCAAAAGTTCAAACCTTTGGTGGCATGCATTTTTATTAAAAAACACACTGCGGGGGTATCCCCCGCAGCACCCCGCTCACCATGCTATACAGCATGGTGAGTGGGTGTTCCAGGGGACACCCCCACAGCACACACAAAAAAAAAACAGGGGCTGCGGGGGTGTCTGCCGCAACACCCCGCTCATTATACTAGAAAGTATAGTGAGCAGAGGCGACACCTGTAGCTGCCTAACAACAAAAAAGAAAAGAAAAGGACCCATCAGTGCCGGATCCCGTTCACAAAAGTGAAAGGGAATTGGTGCAAGGTAAGTAGGGTGTGCGTGGGGATGTGGGTTTTGTAGTGTTTATAATAATATGTTCGCATGGGAAATGTACAAACATTGTGTTCGTGCATTTCCCATGCAAACTTTTCCGTTGCGGTAAAAGGAGAAACAGTCGGATTACACAGATCCAATGCTGGGGATTGCTTGATGGCCTTAAAGTAAGTTCGAAAAGGAAAAATAATGGCTTATCCCGATAATTAGGGGACGCAGACGGTCCGTAGCCCCTTAGCCACCAGACACCTGAGACTCCAACTGCACTCACACAGCACGCCTGTGTGCGCTAACTCGCTCACGTAAAAGAAAGTTAGTATGCTGCTGGAGGGGTGGTGAAACTGCACTCCACACTACTCCAGCAGTGGCTACTGTCATAACTAATACTCCAGCAGCACTCACAGAGCACGAACATACCCAAGCCTGTCACATACCGAGGGATAGAAAGGGTGGCGAGACAGCCAATGCAAAGAAAAGGTATCCAGAGACCAGAGGCTATGTGCCTCGTATCTGTTACAAATAGAGTCGCTCACGTTTAATAGAGTTGAGGTTGAGGCCTGCCATCACTGGGAGCAATGCAGGGTGCATTCTGTACTCACCGCCTTGCAACCGGGGAAACGCCCTCAAGCCTTCATGCCCTCTCCCCTCACGACGCTCGTCTGACCTTAGGTGCAGAGTGGACTTCCACGACTGCCAAAAGATGTTTCGGGCAGTAGGGCACACAGTTCGCTCCTCCAGTCTCAGTCTGCCTTTTCCACCTGTTCTTCATGGCAGCAGTGCCCGGCAGCCAGCAGCGGGATGCAAGGCGAAAGTAAAAGTTGAAAAATGAGAGGGAAGGACCCTGAGGCCTATCTCACACGTCAAGCCGCACTGCGCCTTGCGTTAGGACTGTGTTTGGACAGCAGCCACGATCAGCAGCCGCTTCCGACACTTCTCCAAATTATGCAAATGTTATTCACAATAGTCTGGGTTATCAGATTTTGTACGATAATCCGGTCAGATACAAAATGCACAGTAGCAGCTGCCACCACATTGCATGTTCCTTCTGCACTTACATTTTTAAAAATCCAGGCCTCATTCATCTTGCTAGGCTGCAAACTAAATTGAGAACTCTAAACCTTTACAAGTTTGTACAGGTAAAAATTGGTGAATTTTGTGCAGACTGCTGCTGAGAGATAATTGCATGCGTACACATCCTCCTATACATTTAAATGTTTCTACGGCATTGTGACACCAACACGTTTGGGGCTGGCGGCCTGGGGTTAAATGAAAACACATAGTAATTATACATTTACAGTGCCTATGTATAAATCTTAGGATGTCTGAGCTATGGGTGTTAGGAATGTCCACGATGAGAGCCAGGACTTTTTATTCTAAAACTCTCCACCAACATGATAAACTATAACAATTTTTTTTATCTCAGGTGCAAAACCTTGAGCTGGTTGAATGAGTACAAGTGGTCATGGCCATGGCGACAAACCTTTATAAAGCTAGGGAGTGTAGTGGAAAAAACAAAATGAACACTAACCTATATTGTTTAAGAATACAAATCTTTCAGCACGGACTATAGGGCGACAAGCCAAGTGATGCCATGTGCCACGGTAAAGCATATGTTTCATTTATTTAACATAGTGATGATTTGTACAGCACCCATTGCCAAAAAGAGTTACAGCGTGTGTGTGCTTGTAGGTGTAATTTTGTTGCTGAAAGGAACGGCACACCCGTGAGCAGCTATTTTAGAAGTTTTTATACAGTTTATTTATGCTTTGTTTTCAATATTGTGATTATAAAAATTACTCATAATTCACGACGGGCACCGTCTGCGAATATACGTGTGCATTTACCAAAACAGCTACTTCTTTTAAAACCCTCTGGCAGCAGCCCCATGCAATGATCACATTTTAAGCCCGATTATGCTGCCGCACATCCACAGCTTTTGTCTAGTCATTTAATCGCTTTACAATAGTATCATACAAAACCAAATGTGCCAGGAGTCCAATAATGAATTGTGAACTGCCTCATACTCTGTGACTAGAGATTAGAGTAAGGGTTAAAATGTTCAACCAGCGATGGGTATTATACCTAATAAAAAGGAACACATAATAAAGAGACAGCCCATTTTATGATTTTGAACACAATATTTTATTTATATATAAGGACATAATTAATACAGAAAGGAAAAAAGATTGTGCACAATCAGGTCAATGCAGAGAGCAAAAACTTTAATGCAATGAAGATTAAACATGTAGATTCAAACAACCAGCTCTCAGACATGCAGCTAGGAAGGGTACATCGCCTGTGTGACCTAGACAATTTAAAAAGGTAGTGACGGCAGGAGCGCTGTGACATAGTGAGGGGGTTGAAACCTACAGGACAATGCTTCACACTTAAAAACTGTTGTAGCATCCAAGTCACCCCTGCAACAGCAGTTGGGGTTCAATACCACTATCCGTAGCTTTCCATGATTGAGCCCTGGTTGCGGCACAGTGCCAAATGTATAACCCCTTGTGGTGACAGAGCAGCAAAATTCGTGGCAATTCCTTGGGTCTGCATCCATAAGCAGAGATATCCCAGCAACACTGATTAACAAGCTCCATTGAGAAATCAAAAACAAATCTCCATCTTTGAACTGCCCCAACCGTTCACCACAGATGATTCTAAAACTGTGGCTGACCCCCTCATCCTTGGGTCTTGAGGGCCCCTTAACCAGATGGGATGTGTTGCGTTAGATGCATCATTTGCCATAATTCCAACGGCTGCCGGTTGTTTGTTGCCACAATCACATCCAGAGACTCTGCCGGCTGTGCCATCCATCTGTTGGTGTATGCGATGTCACTAAAATACTATAAAAAATATAAATTCAGAATAAAGCATCTTTTACACAGTGAGCATTAGCACCTTACAATATTCACCAAGAATATTGCAACTGTCGCACCGCACGTTGCAATGTCAGCGTCAACATATTAAATCCAATGTAATAAACAGGTATAGGGCCCCTAAGAAACTAAAATTCAAATCCATTTATATAGAAAATTCTTGGCTACACCACTTCAAAGGGGTGATCTTTGGCAAAAATGTAGTCCTGGAGTGCCTGATCTGCCAAAATTGGGCCTTCACGTTGCACGCATTGTCAAGATTGTACACAACATTGCAAAAGTTAGAACCGTATTTTAAAAGTCCAGGCACACTTCTACCTCACACTTGTTTTAAAGCAGACAATGCTGCTGAACATTTTTCTTTTATTTATTCGCATTTTTAAAGCACTCACACAGCCCTGGGGCATCGAGGTGCTGTTACAGGAATATGGGTCTTAGTTACGTATTTATAGCACGCTTAATATCCAGAGGTTTCTAAGCGCGGACCCAGGGATCAAACTTGTGTTGCTTCGTGTTGTCTTGTTTCCAAGGCGAGCATGTTGCCACTGAGCTATCCTCCCAGGACAGAGCAGCATACCTGCAGATTCAAGAACATCTTGAAGCAAATAAACTCCTTGGTCTCAGGCAATCAGGCTGCAGACCCAGACATGGTACTGAAAGAGCCCGATTGACCTCAAGACACAAATTGAATAGAACTCAAGGACAAAGGCAAACTTGCCACACTCCTACTACTAGACTTATTTGCTGCCTTGAACTTGGTAGACCACAACCTGCAACCACCTTACTTCAGCTGCACACTTTTCAGATAAAGCCAGCAAAGGGTTCCAATCATTCCTAGACAACAGATCCATGAGGGTCTTTGCGCCAGCAGCCACGGCCGAACCTTTGCCTGTCACCTGTGGAGTCCCACAGGGATCCTGTGTGTCTCCAACCTTATATAGGGCGTTTACTAAACCTCTGTTCGATGACCTTGACTATTTGGGTGTCACGTACACTAATTACGCTGATGACACACAAATACTCATCCCCATCACAGGTAATTACGCCACTGACTCTAAAGTAATAAATGATCTACATCATACAAGCATGGATTGCCAAACATGGACTCCGTCTTAATGATAAAACAGAGTTACTACTCTTGGGATCTCAAACTAAACTGGACGCCAAATTCAACTCCTTCAATATCGATGGCAACACCATCAAGGTATCTAAGGAACTGAAAACTCTGGGTATTTACTTAGATGGCGCACTAACTCCAACTAAACAAATCAATGCAACAGCATCCTCCACAGCCTGAACTAACCGCAGCCTGCAGACCTTTCTTAACCTCCTCGAACTGCATAGCTGTAGCCAGAACACTAGTCCTATCAAAATTGGACTACTGCAGCGCTCTTCACCTTGGCACCAACCAAAAAAACATAAATAAGATGCAAATACTGCAAAATAATGTCATCAGAGCAGCACTTTCTTAACCTCCTCGAACTGCATAGCTGTAGCCAGAACACTAGTCCTATCAAAATTGGACTACTGCAGCGCTCTTCACCTTGGCACCAACCAAAAAAACATAAATAAGATGCAAATACTGCAAAATAATGCCATCAGAGCAGCACTGAATATCCCCAGATCCCACCATATTACCATCACCAAATGCAACCTTCATTGGCTCTCCATCAACCAAAGAATTGCCTTCAAAACACTGTCCATCACCCACAAGTGCCTCACACTTCAAGCACCGAGTTACCTCTCTGACAACTTTACACGTCATACATCCAACCGCCCCACCAGATCTGCTCAGACACACTGCCTCACCCCCCCTAGATTCAAATTACAGAAGGCTGGAGGGAGCAGTTTCCCGGTCCTAGCAGCCAAACTCTGGAACACCTTACCCTTTTAACTTGAAGAGCTGAACCATCCTACTACACCTTTAGGAAAAAACACAAAAACATGGCTCATCGAACAGGCTATAGATATCCCACATGCCCGCCAACCATCTATACTTGACTTCAGCCCTCATTGGGTACCCCCTAATCTGTATATAAATTACGCCTTTACCTTTACAACTGTGCACATTTCCACATGAACTAGGTTTCATGTATATAATCATGTATTTAATTCTGTAGATATTCTCTTTGTGCATACTTGCCTTAATTATGCCTATTCTGTGTACATTGCTGCCTAACTCCATTGTAATGCTGTAACCTATGACTTATGTAAGACATGCGCCCAGATGCCCCAGGGCTTGGTTTGCGCTTTACAAATAAACAAAATACAAATGCAAAAAATGCATCTTTCACATGTAAAGATGCGTGGCAACACTCTGCGCTTCCCGTGCAGACAGAACAGAGACACATTTTGTTTTGTAGCACTTTGCATGCGGAATAAAATAAAATGTAGCGTCTACTTGGAAGTACAAAATGAATCTGACAATCTAAAACTGGCACAGAAGCCAACTTTACACATCACAAGCCCTGTATAACACCCTGGCACTCACCACCCTTACAAATGTCATCAACTTTAGTACTTTGTCCCAATAAATCGTGGGTATACTGTTTACGCAACATGTGGGATCTTGGCGAAAACTCAAATCCTAGTGTCACATTACACGCTAAAAATATCTTTCAGTGCTGTGAAGCTAAAACACTGCATTGTGCACGTGCAAATACCGTGCATCACAAAAAGTGCCCCAAAAGTGCAGTCCGGGTTTATTTAATGTTTAGAACGTCTATAGGGGCGGGGTCCAAGCTTTAATAGTGAAGTGGCTGATTGATTATTTAATTGCGCTATAAACACTAAACACTTACAAAACCTGTTAGACATTTCCAACTTTTTCCAAAGCGTTGTAGTCAAAATCTCAACACACACACAAATAGAATCCAGCGCTGTCGACATCTATGCGCTATCCTAGCCGACATGCCTAACCTCAGAGCATTCTAAGTAAACTATGCGTTTTCAAACACGTCATTAAAAGCACACAGCTGTTTAGTTGCAAAAATGCACAGCCTGTCTCATGGCATGAGTCAGAAAGGTTAGAAAAATACAAAAACAATACATTAAAGTATTGAAATACCCCCCCACCCCCCAAACTCACCTTTTTGCTGTTGTAGAAATAAAACTCTGAATAAACAGCAGGCCCAGCTACCAATTAAAATGCTCTGCAGAGGGTCCCCCACTGTCCACAGACCCATGAACAAATCCAGCCGAGAAGCAAGGCACCCAGCAGAGTTGCAATCAAGTGTCCCAGGTCAATTAGCTGGTGTCTGCAGGGGTGCATCAATACAGGGCTCTGATACTGTGGTCGACAGTACCCCATTCTGGAGTCAGATACCACTTTTAAGGGGTGAAAGCTCAAAGTTTCATTATCAACAATGCACAGATTTATGCATTTGTTAAGTTTGCAGAAATGGGTTTCTTATCAACAAAAACACAGCATTCTATTTCATGCATACTGCTTCCTATGTGTTATAGCAACATCTAAAAATAACCACACCTCTGCAGATGCTTCCTGGGACTAATGTCATTTTTTCTCATCAACAGAAGCACAGCATTCTATTTCCTGCATACTGGGCAAGAATTAGCGACTGTCACTGTAGCTTGTAAATAGTTATCTTCCTGTATCCTTATAGCAACATCTAAAATTAAGTTCAGCCTGCAGCCGCTTGCTGTGTCCGCCTTCAGTCATAAGTTAAAAATAGCCTTGCCAACTACCATTGATTTTATTTATTTTTTATTGTTCGCTTGTTAGGCGCTTATACAGCAAGTAAATATGGTTTCAAAGCACCCAGAGGCCAAAGGGAGGGAACAAGGAAGTGAAACACATTAAAATAAACAAACATATTAAAAACAATGGAGGGAAAAAGGGAATGGATGAACCTAATATGCCTTGTGAGTATTCAGAAAATGCAAGTGTGGCAAGGAGGAGGACAGAGAGGGTAGGTGCTGCAGTGTCCATGCTCATGTGTGAGTCACAGATTAAGTGCATGGTAAGTAGAGTGCTACATGGCCTGAAGCTGCGTTGGGTGCAAGTGCGAGCCTCCAGGGCAGAGGGTGTGCCAAGGCAAGTGCAGAGGGTAGACAGAAGCTGGGGTGATTGGGTGTGGGAGGTCAGGGGCATGAGGATGCATAAGGGCTCAAGACACCAATCACAGCAACTGTGAGATTAGCAGTAGAGAGAAGGCGGAGGTAAAGAGGAAGGTCTTGAGGAGTTTCCAGAATTTAAGAAAGTCCTGCTCAAGGCACAGAGGGAGGGAGAGGCAGTTTCAGACGAGGAGGCCAGCTGGAGAAAGCGATTGACTTCCTGCCCATCTGTTTACCAAGATGTTTTACACACAAAGAGTTGGTACCAGAGGAACATAGAGGTCTTGAGGGAGAGTATTTAGTAAGATAAAGTTGAAGATAGTGTGGTCCTCTGGGCCCAGACAGCCTTGTGGATGATGCAGGGAATTTTGAATTTAATCTGTGCAGCAACCGAGAGCCAGTGAAGACTTTAGGGCATTAGAGATGCAGCCCCTGGGCTTAACATCAAGGATACATCTTGCTGCCATATTCTGGATTAGTTAGAGGGGTTATCAAGTGGAAGAAGGTGGATTCAGGTAAACATTAGTTGGTACACATGTATGTACATCAGTGGTTTTGTTTACACAGCTGGCACAAACACCCTGTATTCTGGAGAGCTAACTATAAAGCCAATCTGTGCTTTCTGCTGATGTGTATAGAATACAGCTCTGTGTGTCAGCACCTTCCTAGGATTCCGCAGGCCTTGTAGATATAAAACCCCCTAGCAGTGTTGATTCACAGCTCTTTGGTGGGTCGCAGATGGACACATGTATGCCACGCACGGAATGCTGTAGACCCCTTAGAAGCAAGAGTTTGACTTTAGTATGGGCACTGGGAAGTAAACTAATTTTCATTATTTACACTGTGTATCAAAGTGTTAAATACAAATTGTATAAACATTTTTGATATCAACGTTTCTGAGGAAGTTTATGTAAAAATGTAAAATATTTTATATAAAAAAATCTTAATATATAAATATGATTTTTAATATTCATTTACATACATTTATGAAAAATATGATTTAATATTTTGTATATACATTTTCAGATCCAAAAATATGATTTTTTCTATATAACTGTTTATCTCAAAACAAATACTTTTCATATAAATGTTTGTATCAAAAAGATAACATTGTTTGATATGTTCCACTTCCTATAAAGTTCATTTACAAATTATTGAGGTTCAATAAAATTGCTATCAAAACCTTTGGGGGGCTTATCAATTTGATATAAAATTTAAAACCACTTCCCATCAACCCGGTGCGGAACCCCTCTGACATCAGCAACGCGTCACCTTAAAAAAAAAAAAACACTATATTCACAGTCCCTGTCTTCAGATCTCACTTCGCTCTGAATGCGCGACCTAGCAACATCGTAGAGCGGTGCTCCCATCTTTATATAGATTTGATATAAAATGCATAGTCACTTATATGATAAATATAAATTAGAAAACCCTTCCTATCAAAATATACATTTGCTATAAAATCGATAACCATTTTTTGAATATCTTTTTGTTTTTAATTCATCTTTATTGATATTTTCAAGAACAAACGAAAAGAGTGTCCACGGGCTGTGGAGCACTCGCGTCCCCTGCACACTCCAAATATTGTCAAAGGACAATCAGTACGTAATCACTATTTCTCAAGTACAACTTCTGTGTCTAGTTGGATTTCCCAGTAATATTTAGGGCGAACCCCGCGCTCTTCCTTCACTTGTAGTATACATTTTAAAAAAAATGGATTTAAGATTAGCATATCACTTCTATATAATGGCTACACATTTGTTCATACAAACTTTTGTTTAATAATATTTCTAATACTGTTCAAACTGACATATGATATTTTTGAGACCACCAGTTACAACAATATTCCATGCATATTGTGTTATACAGATGACATGCTCTGTATATTCTGGTTTTTGATACATAAAAATAAGCTCAACATGTTTCGGGACCTAAATTCCCTTCTTCAGGAACAAGAGTAGCTGCTTAAGCACCATTCATAAATTATGTTTTTCTTTAGATTCTTCCAAAAGATCTGTGTAACAAAAGGTAATACACAAAGAATTGTGTTTTAGTAACTTGCTCGGGATTGGTACTCATTTTACACAACTATAGCTCTTTACATAATCGGAATGGGCCTCCCTCTCATTGGTGCCCCTCGCCGCCAAATTGGTAATTTTGGGAAGTGGATTTTAAATGGTGGCGGACAAAAAAATCATACTTCATCACTGAGTTACCTACAAAAGTGGTAGGTGAAATAATAAAAATATAAAATATCTATCTGTAGTTCTAGATGAGATAAGGTGAGAAATACAGTTAAATTGGTGAATACTAAAGGAACGGGCTACCTCCTTGGGCGATTAGGGTCCCTAACTGTGGTTATATTATAGTGGTAAACTCTCCAGGTGATGCTGTTCTCATGGAGTAAGTGTTCTCACTCTTTGCAGGATACTTATGGATCCCTTCTGATGTTCAAAAGCATTGGTAGGTCAATGTAAAAAACAGAACCATATCAAAAGCATTGGTAGGTTTATGTAAAAAAACAGAACCATACACGGGATTTCTAAGTATCCCCTGTCCGTTTCTATATCCTTTGAATGTCATTGTTGTATATCCTGATGTTCATTAATTGCAATTATTGAGTACATTTGGTATAAGAAGGAAGTCAATACACACAGTATATGAAGATCTGTAAATGATATAATTATCAGAATGTGATGCTATAGGTACAACATGTAACAGCATGAGGAAGAGATGCTTATCAACATTTGGTTTGAAAAAATATAAGAATGTAAGGCTGCAGTAACCAGAAATATGAGCTAAATGCAGCGATGATGGCTGTTAACATATGAGAATGCCTGCTAACATCATTTGAGTACGTTAGGCAAAGATTAGAGGATGAACTGGAAATATTTGCTTTCATACAAACAATAATGTGATGAATATCATCATTTATTTCACGTTGAGAAAATAACAGAAGAATAGAATGTGAGCAATGGTGCCCCGGGCAGTTTCCATTGAGGAAAATCTACCAGTGCCTAACTTGACTCCAAATGACGAATGCGCAACGAGAGGACATAATTTGTTTACATAGGACGTCATCACGTGTGCGCTCGCATACCTCATTAACATTCTTAAACCCATCACTAACTCCGCAGTGCCTTTTCCGTGGCCCTGAGTGTTCCAAGAACAGAGGAAGCTACCGGTGAATGGAAGTACGTTCCAATTAAACGTCGGTTTCAGCCAATGTACTTGGCCAATGGCGAGACTCCAGGCACACCCACTGACATGCTCACTCTTGTCCTTAAGACTCTCCCGCAGCGACCCGACACGCGGTGCTGTGAATGATACATTAATTCGTGGAAATGAAGCACTAGTAAAATCTTCTGTATTCGGGTAAGCAAAACACTGATTCTTCACATATTTACACCGCTATTGATATAACCAAAGGCATTTTGAATCGCACATATTTCTCTCACTTAGGAAACATCAGACGTACTAGTGACAGCCCCTGCCACAGCCCATTTATGCCCATCCCGGGCTAGATGCTAAATCACACAAAGGTAAACTTCGAATAATATTATGACAATCCTTTTTGGGAAACATACATTCTTTTTCAAAACGGACAGGGGATACTTAGAAATCGTGTGTATGGTTATGTTTTTCACATAGACCTACTGATGCTTTTGAACATCAGAAGGGATCCATAAGTATCCTGCAAAGAGTGAGAACACTTACTCCATGAGAACAGCATCACCTGGAGAGCTTACAACTATAATATAACCACAGCTAGGGGACCATAATCGCCCAAGGAGGTAGGTCCTTTAGTATTCACCAATTTAACTGTATTTCTCACCTTATCTCATCTAGAACTACAGATAGATATTTTTATTATTTCACCTACCACTTTTGTAGGTAACTCAGGGATGAAGTATGAAGTTTTGTCCCCCACCATTTAAAATCCACATCCCAGAATTACCAATTTTAGGCGGCGAGGGGCACCAATGAGAGGTAGGCCCATTCCGATTATGTAAAGAGCTACAGTTGTGTAAAAGGAGTACAAATCCCGAGCAAGTTACTAAAACAATTATTTTTGTATTACCTTTTGTTACAGAGATCTTTTGGAAGACTCTAAAGAAAAACATAATTTATGAACAGTGCTTAAGCAGCTACTCTTGCTCCTGAAGAAGGAAATGTAGGTCCCGAAACACGTTGAGCTTATTTTTATGTATCAAAAACCTGAATATACAGAGAATGTCATCTGTAAAGCAAAATATGCGTGCAATATTGTTCTAACTGGTGGTGTCACAAATGTGTCAGTTTGAACAGTATTAGATGTATTATTAAACAAAAGTTTGTATGAACAAATAAATGTGTAGCCATTATATAGAAGTGATATGCTAATCTTAAACCACATTTTAGTTATTTATACTAAAAGTAAAGGACAAACGCGGGGTTCGCCCTAAATATTACTTGGAAATCCAACCAGACACTGAAGTTGTACTTGAGAAGAACAAGTTACTCTTTCACCTGGTAACATTCTTTCGATGGGAGGGTCCGACGACGTATTCCATATCTTTGACAGTAATCACCACAGCTGTGCTGCTTCGGAAAATTTTCGGTGTCTTCGTCGATGACGTCGATACGCCGTCCCAGAGGACCTCCTCCGACGTCACCCGATATGATAAGTAGGACGCACGACGCCCATAGCCTCAGTTGTAGTTTTTTCCCCCAGAACGTGTGACACCAGTCTGCTGCCAGTCAGACACACAAGGCCTTGCGGAAACGTAAGCTGCAATCGCATAAGAAATTCTGCAGCGGGGAAGGTAGGGAGGGAGCGATATGGAATACGTCGTCGGACCCTCCCATCGAAAGAACGTTACCAAGTAAGAGAGTAACTTGTTCTTCGAGGGGATTGGGTCCTCCGACGTATTACATATCTTTGACAGACTCCCAAAGCAGTACCAAAGCAAGGAGGTGGGGAAAGAATTTAGAATACAAATTTAGCATGCCCAATGAAATTGCGGAATAAAGGACTGCCTTGCAAAAGGCCAGATCCAGTCCTCGGATGGAATCGAGGGAGTAGTGACGTACAAAAGTATGCACAGAAGCCCAGGTGGCTGCATCACAGATGTTACGAATAGGAACACCCCTCAGCAGGGCAGTAGATGCAGCCATACCCCTGGTAGAATGGGCCCGCAAGCCAGCCGGTGAGTCCTTTCCCGCCAAGCTGTAACACTCAGAGGGAGCCAAAATAATCCAATGAGACAAAGTCTGTTTCGTGACAGCTTGTCCCAAATGCTTTCCAGCGTAACCAATGAAGAGTTGATCGTCTACTCTGACCCGGGACATGCGTGAAATATAAAAGCTCAACGCTCTCCTAGGATCAAGCCTATGGAGCCTCTCCTCTTCCTTACCAGGATGTGGAGGAGGATAGAATGCCGGAAGAACAACCTTCTAGCCCCAAATGAAATTCTGAAACCACCTTCGGAAGAAAGGAAGGACGAACTCGAAGGACAACCGTGTCCTTATGAAACACAGTGAAGGGTGGCTTAACTGAAAGTGCTTGTAACTCACTCACTTTGCGAGCGGAAGTAACCGCAAACAAAAACACAGTTTTCAGAGTTAACAGTCTCAAAGGGCAAGAATGCAAAGGATCAAACGGAGCACCCATAAGAAACTTAACATTCAAATCCCAACCTGGCACCAGAAAAGGTGACGGAGGAAACACATTAGTGAGCCCTTTCAAAAACTGAGAAATCAAAGGAATCTTAAAATAGGAACATTCTTCGGACGAGCGCTTAAATATAGACAGCGCCGTCAGGTAACCTTTAATGGTCCCCACTTGCAAGCCCCTGTGGGCCAAAGAAAGCAAAAAAGACAGAACCATGGGAATGTCACATTCAAAAAGGATCCACATTCTTAACTCTGCACCAGTCGCAGAATTTAAGCCAACCGTACAGAGACTTTGTTGCCGGCCGTCTGGCCGAGAGCAACACCTCCAACACGTCTTCAGGGAGGTCCCAATCCTTATATCTCAACCTTTCAGAAGCCAAGCGTAAAGGTTGAGGGATCTGACCTCTGGATGGAGAACCTGACCCCACTCCTCCCGTGAGAGCAGATCGTCTTGGTAGGGAAGACGACGTGGAGGGCAGATGGACAAGTCGAGAAGGTCCGGGTACCACGTCCTCCGGGCCCACGCCGGAGCAATGAGGATCATCCGGGAACCGAACCTCTGTAACCTTCGCAGTACTTGCGGGATGACGGGGACTGGAGGAAACGCGTACAGCAGTGGGAATGACCACTCCACCACAAACGCGTCTAAGGCTCCATTTGGAGGGAATTCCCGTGAGCAGAACCTTTCGCACTTCCGGTTGACACTGGAGGTGAAAAGATCCACTTGAGGGGTCCCCCAAAGGGTGAAGATCTCCAGGAGAACCTCCTGAGCCAGTTCCCACTCATGAGAGATCATGCTCTGCCTGCTCAGAGCGTACGCCGTCTCTTTGTCTTCTCCGGCCAGATGAACAGCTGAGATCGAAACCTCCTGCTGGATGGCCCAGAACTCAAGCTGCATCGCCTCCCTGCACAGTGGAAGTGACCCTGCCCCCCCCTTTTTGTTGATTTAGTGCATGACCACCGTGTTGTCCGTTAGAATCAGGACACTCTTTCCTCGCACCGTCGGCAGAAAAGCCTTCAGGGCTAGCCTGACGGCCCTCAGCTCCAACAGATTGATATGGAGTCTGGACTCCGACGGAGACCAACGACCGCTGACTGTCAACTCGTTGGCATGAGCTCCCCATCCCGTGAGGGATGCGTCCGTCACGATCGTCACCTCCGGCCAGGGCAGCCAATATGGGGCCCCCTTCTTTGACGGCCCACCACAGGTCCTGGGCAACCGAGGGCGGCACCTGAACAGGGTCCGACATCCTGCCGGAGGACTGAGACCACTGGAGCTTGAGTGCCCACTGCAAAGATCTCATCCGCAGACGAGCCTCTGGCACCAGAAGAATGCTGGATGCCATGAGGCCGAGCAACCTCAAGAACTCGAACGCCGGGAGCGTCTGGGCAAGTTGAAACTTGTGCACCATCTGCTGAATTTGAAGAGCCCTCACCTGGGGAGGAAAATTCAGCCTCAGGGACGTGTCGAGCACTGCTCCAATGTACAGGAGCCGCTGTGTTGGCGTCAAATGGGACTTCATTAAATTGAGGGAGAAGCCCAGCTTGTGAAGAGAGGGGCAGGTGACTTACAGATGATCCAGGACTTGCTCGGGAGAGCTCCCCCTGATCAACCAATCGTCCAGGTAGGGGTAGACGTGAATCCCCCCTTTCCTGAGATGCGCTGCCACCACCACCATGAGCTTGGTGAAAACCCTCGGGGCGGAGGTCAACCCGAATGGCAGGACCCGAAACTGAAAGTGCGGGTCGCCAACGGGGAACCTCAGGTACTTCTTGTGCTTGGGATGGATCGGCACATGGAAGTAAGCATCCTTGAGGTCGAGAGACAAGTCCTGAAGTTGAAGGGCCTGGAGGACTTGAGAGAGAGTAACCATCTTGAACTTGTCCTTCCTGAGGAGTTTGTCTCAATCCCACGTCTTTCTTCGAAATAAAAAAATAAGGGGAATACCATCCCTTGTTCCCCTCCGCTACAGGCACCAGTTCTATGGCGCCTTTCTCCAGCAGGGCTTGAAAATCCTGCGCAAGGAGAGGATCCGGACTCTTCAAAGAGAGGTTCCCAGGTGGATTGTCGTGAGGCCTCTGCCGAAAGGGAAGACAGTAGCCGTGGGTTAAGATCTCCAGAACCAACACATCTGAAGTAATGGCCTGCCACTCTACAAGATGCTGTGCCAGCCTTCCCCCAACCGGCAAACCATGGGACCTGGCCTCATGACTGAGTGGTAGCGGCTGCGATGTTGCCTGAGGGCAAAGAGGCAACTGCCCGAGCGGCCTTGGCACCTCGAGTACCCCGTTTTCCACCTCTGGCACTCTTACGGTGACCTCTTTGACTGACAGCTCCTCTCGCTTTACTGAAGGACGAGTAATAGCGAAAGGAACGTCCCCTCCATTGTTGTCCCCTAGGACGAAAAGGCGGCGGTTGTCGAACTGCAGCGCCCAACGACTTCGCTGCAGCTTTGGAGGTCTGCAACCTCTCGAGGCTCTCGTCAGCCTTGCTGCCAAAAAGATGTTCACCGTCAAAGGGCATGTTGAGGAGCCGGGACTGCACATCAGGAGCGAACCCCGACTTCCGCAACCACGTAAAACCGCGTATTACGGTGCTCGTCGCCATGGACCAGCTGACACAATCTGCCATGTCCAAACCCGACTGAACGGCCTCACACATGGCATCCTTTCCATCCTGAACCATAGCAAGGAAACCACCCCGTTCGTCCCCTTCGGGAATATGTTCAGCCGCTAATGCAACACAGTTCCACAGAGTGTGTGTGAAACGAGACAAGGCACATACGGAGTTAGCCGCCTGAAGCGCCATACCCCCTGAAGAAAACACTTTCTTCGCCCAGCCATCAAAACGATTGTCGTCCCTATCCGGAGGGATGGTAGGATACGACGCCTGCTTTGTTGGGGCCGTAGCCGCCTGCACCACCAAACTCTCCGGAGTGGGGTGCCTGGACAAGTAGCAGGGGTCGCTACTGGTTGGACGGTATTTTCGCGACAAACACTTGTCCACTGCCGGGAGACTCTACGGAGCAGTTCAAGCCGCTGCCACCCTTCTCTGCAGAGCCATATGAAACGGCAGTACCGGGTCAGTGGGGGGACCAAGATCAAGGATGTCTGTGAGATCATCCTTAACAAACTTCCCCTGGGGAAGCCGACCATCCCAAGTACTCGGTGACCTGAGACATAAGGCGCCGGTACGAAGAATCGGCATGAGTGCCAGGCTCTGGCCTACAAAACTCCACCTCCGGAAAGGTGTCCAGTCCACTGGCATCATGCAGTGGCTGCCTCAGGTCATCAAATTGGCTATGGCCCGAGAGAAGCTCATCAGGCACCGTAACCGGAACCAAGCCCTCATCAGAGCCCCCATCACCCTCTGAAATGTACTCCAGGCGATGAGAGGAAGACACCTGGGGACCAAAGCTATGCCTGACCTTAGCCAGAGCCTTTCTAAGGGCTACCCCCGTGCCACGGGGCCCCTCTGACACCACCACCTTGAAAGGCGTCGAGGGCGCCGAACGAGTCGACGCCGGCGTCAAGCGAATCGGCGTCAAGCGAATCGGCTTCTACGTCAGCCATAGCACCGACAGGCCTCGAGAGAGGTTGTCGACTACCTCGGCGCCACAGGCGTCAACGTCTTCCTCGAGGACGGCACAGGATCACTCGGTCTCGAGCGCATCAAGGACCGGGACATGGAACGGGCATGGCGAGAACGGTTACCCTTGTCCGAGCGGGACCTCTCCCGCGAACCGTGCCGACCACTCGAGCCCGAAGGCGTGCGAGCGGTGTCTCTCGACCGATCACGACCGACCCCACTCAGAGGCACGGACAGACTGGTGCCCTGCGATTCAAGAATCGCCAACATCTTCCCGAAGGAAGCCCATTCCTCCGGTGTCGCTTGCATGGTGGGATAAGCGACCCACCGACGGGCGAGTCCTTGGAAGAGGACAGGGAAGGCGACCGATGCCGGCGCTTCCGGGAATGCCTCGAAGAGGCAGAGGAGTGGCGAGACCGACTCCTGGAAGGAGACCCACTGGACCTCCGACGATGACACGGAGAGTCACCTCTCGAATCATCTGTCGAAAGCCCCGCAGACCTCGACTTCCTGGGCTTAGACACCGTACCTACTGACAACTTCTTCTTGGGCTTCCGCAAGGCCTTGGCCGTGAGCGACTGGCACTCGACACAGTCGTCCGTGTCGTGGGCCTCCCCGAGGCACTAGAGGCAGGCATTGTGCGAGTCCGTTACCGACATCTTGGACCCACAGTCCCCACATTTCTTGAAGCCTGGACGCGGGGTTGAAGACGAGGTAGACATCACAAACAGGCTTTTCACAAAAACCAAACAGGTTCAAAGAACCGAGATAGAATATAACAGAACTCCAAAGAGTCGAGGCGTACCGAGATTCACGAAGCGAACATGTTCGTGGAAAAAACAGAACTGAGGCTACAGGCGTCGTGCGTCCTACTTATCACATCGGGTGACGTTGGCCATCGGAGGTCCTCGGGGACGGCGCATCGGTGTCATCGACGCAGGATGCAGACGCCGAAAAGTTTCCGAAGCAGCACAGCTCTGGTGATTACTGTCAAAGATATGGAATACGTCGGAGGACCCAATCCCCTCGAAATAGTAATTACGTATTGATTGTCCTTTGACAATATTTGGAGTGTGCAGGGGACGCGAGTGCTCCACAGCCCGTGGACACTTTTTGTTTGTTCTTATGACCATCACAACCAAGTGTCAGGGTTGCGTTTTTCTCCTCTGCACCTCACTAATTATCCTACCACCACATAACTTTATAAACACAAGGTGTGCAGCAGTGCTTTATCTCTTTGTATTTTCAAGAACAAAAACAGTACACCATATGGCAAAATAAATAAAGCAAGCCTTAAAGAACAACTTGACAATGGCCTCCTATACCATCCCCCCTAAACATATTAACTCCATCTTCTGACCCTGGCCCCGTCGAGGGCACATGAATACCAGATTTTCTTCCAAACTTCTTAACATAAATCACCTTCCCCTTCGCACACTATATGCTGCCACCTCCCCCCATAGTCACCCCATTATCCCCAGTCCCTGCGCAGACCCCCCAGTTCCCTATTATTTAGTTACTCAGGCATGTACCTGGCTCGAAACTCAGCCCACTCTGACTCGAGATTCCCACCTTTCTCGTGTATCGCAGTTGTGATCCTTTCCATCACAAAATGTTCCTAAACACATTTATCTATTCCTTCCTGCATGGGAGCAATCATCTGTTCCAGTGCATCGCTAAGCATGCTCTTCTCACTAACAGAAAATGAGACAAATGCGGGTGACTAATATATTTGCCATTCACCATATTCCAGGACAAACATCACCAGTAACTGCGTCTTTTCTCTGAGAACTCCGCCCAACTTCTTAATCCACCCAAGAACCTCACCCCAGTAAACTTGAACCCTGGCACAACCCCGCCACATATGCCAGTAGTCGTCCCGCTCCCTGCATCCATGCCAGCAAAGGGGGCTCACACCCGGGAACATCCTGGAAAGACGGACCGGGTCGTACTGCCTTCTATGCAGCAGTTTCATTGCATGAAGCTTATACTGGCATGCTATTGAAACCCTGAAGGTCCTAGAGCACATTTTCTGCAGTAGCAGAGCATCCAATTCCAGACCCAGGTCCCCCTACCACCTGGGCCGGAGCCTTTCAGTAGTCCCGCTACCTATGTCCACCAGGGCGCTGTAAAAGGAGGAAATAAAATCTTTCATTTCCAAAGTCGAGTCCCAGACCTTTTCCGGGGGAAGTTAGAGTTCTGTCCGCCATTCCCCTCCACTGTTCAGTACCCGAGAACACAGACAATTTCTCCATTCCCAGCTCCTTCTCTAAATCCACTAACGAGATGAACTGACCCTCTCTCCACAGCCGAGTCATCCCTGCCTCAAACTAGGTCTGAAATCTATCCAAGTTAGGGATCCAGTCCCTCACTCCCGGGGCCCACAAGTGACTTAGCAGAGATGGTTATGTCGTGACACTCTTTCTCTCTGCGCCCTTCTGCCATATATTCTAAATAACCCCCAAGTCTGGGTGCTCCCTCACCCTCTTTCGGAGCCTGTCACTAGGCACCCATGCCCATTCCCCAACCATCGCCGGTCTCAAAAGGACGCTGCCCACGCCCACCCACTGACAGTCCAGTAGATGCAGGACCAGGACTCTAAAGTTGCGATGCCTTGTAGTACAGGTAGATATCGGGGAAGCCCAATCCGCCCCTTTCCTTCGGGAGCATCAGAACCTCGTACGCCACCCTCACTTTCTTCCCCTACCACAAGAACCTCAGGAGCCATGTCTTAACCTGGCGAAACATGGAGTCTGGGACATGTATTGGGAGCATCTGAAATAGATACAGGATTCTAGGGAGAAAGTTAATCTTAATAGAATTCAGCCGCCGCAGCCATGACATTGTCAGTTTGCCCCATTTCTCCAGATCATTAAATAGCTACACCAAAAGAGGGAGGTTTGGGGGTGGGGGGGCGGGGGAGTTCGTTTTGTATAAGCCCCCGATGTCCCTTGTCACCTTTATACCAAAGTATCACAGATGCTCCTCTTCAACCTTAATTCCCAGACTGGTCAGATTTCATCGTTCCTCCACCCCCAACTGGTGCAACAGAAACAAAATGGATTTCCCTGCATTTATTTTAAAACCCAAGAGGGCCCCATATCGCCGGATGATCTCAACCACCGCCGGGACCACAGCCATAGGACTCCCAAGACGTAGGAGAATGTCATTGGCATACATATCCAATTTATTTTCCTTCCCTCCCACAAACATACCTTCCACTTGGGGTCATCCCGTAGGGTCTGAGCCAGCGGTTCCAGGGAGAGAGCAATAAAAAAAAAATCGCTGCGAGGGGACAAACCTTTCTCGTGCTTTAACCCAAAACAAACCATCGCGAAAAGGTACCATTAGAAGAGACACAAGCTACCGGGTCAGAGAACAGCACCAGGAATTCCTGCAGAAACCTGGGTCCAAATCCAAAGTTAGTCAGGGTTGCCTTCAGGAAATACCAATCAACTCTGCCAAAGGCTTTTTCTGAGTCAACCGATAAAAGCGTGGCGGTACCTCCCCCACGTCGGGCCTCCTCAATCAAATGCAGAGTCTTGCGCATTGTGTCCACTCCCTGTCTACCCCTTATAAACCTCACTTGGTCTGATTACACCAGCCGAGGCATATGTGGGTCTAGTGTCGATGCCAGGATCTGAGCAAATATCTTTGCAACGACATTGAGGATAGAAATTGGTTGGTACAAACTGCATGCCTGTGAGTCTCTACCCTCTTAATGTATCACCGAGATAAGGGCCTGCACAAATGTTTTTGGGGCTATGCCGGTTTCCAAAATAACATTAAATAGTTTGACCAGGTGGGTGGTCAAGACAGTGGTAAACCTCTTATAAAAAGACACAGTGTACCCACCCTGCCCTGGGGCCTGTCCCGATTGCATATGACCGATTGCTAGAGAGATCTTCTCACCTGTAATTGGAGCATACATGCCCTCAGCCTCTTCCAGGGATTTGTCTAGGTAGAGACAGCCCTCCCAGGTAGGCTCCCATCCCTTCCCCCATTGGCTGGTCCTCCCCCATATATAGGTGTTCGTCTTCACAGAAATCTGCAAAGATCTCAACCACCCCTTTTGTTGAGGTTTCAAGAAGGCTCCGGGGCCCTATATCCCCGATACCCATCGATCAGCCCTCTGTCCTCGTAATCGCGCTGCCAGCAAAGCGTCAGCCTTGTCCCCTTTTTCATAGTATTTTTGCTTCAGAAACTGAAGCTTTCAGGTTGTCTTGCCTTCTTCCAACAGCCTGAGCTCCTCCCGCTTGGCCCTGGCGTCCATTATCAGGTCCCTTACCCCCCCTCCTCCGTCCCCTGTACCCGCATCTCCAATGTCCCCATCTCCTTCTGCAGCTTATTTTCCAGCAAGGTCCCCTCTCTCTTCCTATGCGCTCCCTCCCTGATCAGCAGGTCCCTCCATGTCACCTTGCCCGCATCCCAGCCCGCACCCTGGTCCACCTGTCATTCAAAGCAAAGTACTCCTGTATCGCCCCTTCCAACTCCACGCGGAAAACAGGGTCCCTCCACAGAGATTCATTACACCTCCAAATAGAGTGTGGGGGGAGGGGCGTGGAGGAGCAAGATCAGCCCAATGATACCATGTCATGATCGCACCATGAGACCGGATGGATCTCTGCTCCCAAAGCACCACCCAGACGTTCCCTCGGAATGCAAAGGTAGTCTATGCGAGTATAGGTCCCATGCAGTGTGGAGTAAAAAGTGAACCATCTGTCCTGGGGGTGGAAAAAGCGCCACACATTGCATACTCCTGTGGATCCAAATATCCCTGCAGCCAGTCTCTAACCGACGAAAGGGGTTTGGGGGGGGCTCCAGTCCCACTCGGCCCCATTGCCATTCTATCTAGCTGCATATTTGTCCACATATTGAGATCTACTCCCACCACGAAGTGTCCTGTCCCTTCATTCAAGACCCTTGCCAACATGAATTCGAGAAAACGCAGTTGGCCCTGATTGGGGCATAGACTGTCACAAATGTTATCCGGGTCCCTTTCATGAGGCCATATACTAGCAAAGTCCTCCCCGCCTCACACCTCCAGACTTTCTCTACTTTCATTTTCAGCCTCTTGTGGATCAAATGACACACTCCCCCTTTTGATGCCATCCCCGACCCCCAATATGCATGTTCCAAGAGGCTACATGGGATCTTCCTCTCATCGCCCATGTGAACCTAGTTTCCTGACGAAAAATAACATCTATCTCCACTCTGCAGAAATCTCTAGCAACCACAGACATCTTGGTCGGTGAATTAAGCCCTTTCACATTTAGTGTTCCTACCTTTAGATGATCATTCATTCCACCCTTATTCAGGTCCACCGTAATCTCAAATCAAACCTTCCCGGCAAGATGGTCCACCTCATACACCAGATATTTTTCCCCTGGGTCAGAAAGATTTGAAGTAAACATTCCCCTTCACCCACCGCGTACCCTCCAACTCTCCTTCCTCGCCCCAACCGACCCCCCACCCCACTTCGCAAACCACCCCAAATACCCTACCCATCCACCCCCGCCACGGCACTCAAGACCAGTCAGTTATCGAGAGCGATGTCCGATCATTTTCCACAGCTTGCAACCTCTCATCCATTTTATCTATCCTAACATTGATTTTGTAGGAATCGTACCAAAATGTCGCCCTCACAATTAATGCTGCAGAAAATGCCGACTTTTATTTTTAGACCCCCTTACACATCATATATATGTGGGGGGGTATGGAATATAATATTATGGAGGGTGTGCGGGGGGGGTCAGCATTTTCGGCCGTCGCAATTTTGAGGGTCGCAATAATCGCATAGATCCATTTTGTACACTTTACCTCCGATGTCTGCCCTCATACTCTGAATCTCCTTGAGCAAGGAGGCAATGTTTCTTTTCGTGGGCACCGGGTCCTCCCTGCCTTCCTGCATGTTCAAAACGGACACTGGATCCCCCAGACTTGGGCCTCTCACATACTCAAATCGACCCAATTTCTGTTTCCAGTCCGTGTGATTCGGGGCGCCTCTATCAGAGCCAGGTCTGAATCCACTGGTGGGGCCTCCTACCTGCTTGGTCTCGCGTTTCAAGGACCCACTGCCACGCAATCCCCATTTTGGTTCCAGCATGAGCCCTAGAATGCCCTTCACAGGTCCACTCTCGAATGCGAGTGACAGGGGCACCAGGTTACACCTTCAGCTAGACCACCTTCACCACAGCCACCCCTACCTTCAATGCCTGTTTCAGATTCACCTACTCCGGGGGTCCGTCTGCTCAGTCTGGGGAGTGGGATGCCTGTCCAGGCCCTTCTCCGCCATTTCCAAGTCTCTGCCGCCAAACCTCGAACCTGAGGAGGTGGATGACACACAGGGCAGCCATACGCCCCTGGCCGCCGCCCGGGGACCCACACCCTGCAAAGCTGGCGCAGAGCAACCAGCCACCAGTCTCCCAAAGTCCTTTGTAATGGCCTGCTATCACCCACGGGCCGTTCCAGAATAGTTGCAGCTGGTGGGCTGTAGGTGCGTGCAAGAAGCAGGTGGGAGCCCATGGACCCACTCAATCGAAATTGGGCCCTCGGCCCGGATGATGACTATCACTGTCCTCTAGAGGAGGTGCACTCCTTCAATCCATCATGGTCCCCACTCCTCACCAGGGGGGGTGCACAGCTATGGAGGGTCCTTCCACGCCAGGAAACCCTGTTGTCCTGCTTCTTCACTGCACCTATGAGTGGGCCTCACCCCTGCCTCATCAGGCGTGCATCTCCTCCTTGTCCACGGTGATTAAGTCGCCGCCGGGCTGTTCCCTTCCTGCTGGGTGAGGGGGCCTCCACCAGGCAGGGGCGACTCCCCCCTGTGGGCTGGGGGTAAACTCCCTGACACTTCAGGGGCACCTACTGAGGTACCAGGCCCTTCCACGTGGGCCTGATGTGGACCCGTAGTTCACATCACACGCAGTGACTGAAGCACAGCTCCAGGGGAAGAGCTTTTGTTTTCCCCCACCGTCTCGTCCTCGCCGAAGCTCTGTAGCAATCAGAAGGATGATACCTTATTGCAAGCACTATCCAGATAAAGAATACACAGAACAGTCGCCTTTTCGATTGATTTTGCCAGAGGAGCTAGTCTGATTCATTCCCTTTTGATGAATGAAAAGAAACCAAGCACACCTTCTGTGAAGTTTCACAGGAAGGATTTGTTTAAGGGGTTCTCTGTTTGCATGCTCTTTTTGTACTAGGTTTTGAACTCAAAATGGAGGTGGTGGTTACAGTATGGGGCAGGATAAGGAAAATGCTGACCGTAGATATCGTAAATCAGCATTGGAGAAGGTGCCATTTTCCTTTTTTTGCCCTAAAGTGGCATACGATGTGCACCAGTTTGTGTGCAAAATAAATCTTCTCACAAGGTTCCAATTGGTGCGTTATGACTTCTGTAGATGCTGCACACCAAACCTTGTTCACTGCCAGTCTGGTGCATGTAATACCATGCAACATCATTTTGGTGTGTGGTTCATAGCAAAGCCTGAAATCTTCTGGGGAGGTGTGGGGAAGAGGGGCTGCATGTACAACATTAGGTTTGAGCAGGTCATTTCTACTGGTTATTACACACAGATGGCAATTATTCACACCCAATTACAGATGCACGTAGGATATGTTTTGCCATGCCACAGGATGCCGGAAAATCACATTACATGGCAAGTGTTGCCATCAAATGTCAGGCATTTTCATTATTTCAGGTATTTAATGTCCTACACATGACAGAAGTTGCCAATAAACACTCATACTTGAATCAAATGACAGGCTCATGTCATATGTAGTTATGTTCAATAAAAGGCAGGTACTCAAACCATATGGCTGTTATTGTACTAAAGTGCCTAGGATTCACATCATTCAACAGCAATACCTTACATATGCCAGACCGCGTCACATGACAAGAGGCCTACAGAGATGTGGGAAGCAAGGTGCTGTTTATCATGCTTCTGTACCCACCCACTGAGAGAAGCAAGTTTGTCTCACACTCTCCATAAATTGGTACAACATGGGCAGCAAGGCGAAAACCTGCGAAAGGCACAGCCTTCTATGCTAGGAGAGGAGATTTAGAGTTGGTTCTCTCTCCATTTCATATAAAAGCAGACAAGCTGCAAGTATGTGTGTTTAGAATGCATCACTGGGTCTAATATGCGGTCTAGAGCTTATGCTCAAGTGCCAAAGGCGATGTAATGCAGTGTAGGCAAATATAATATAACAAATGGTGCATTGCCCTCTACTGGATAGCACTGTCCACATCATGCCACAGCCGTCACTGCTGAGGTAAACAAAGAAGACTCAAGACCATGTAAAGTGCTCACAGGAAGGCCCATTTTAATTCAGAGCCAACCAGGCTGAGTACTTCATATTCGGTGTCCTCTTAAACCTCCTTAGGAAATTGATCTTCCACGACTTCCTCTTCGCTCAGTAGTTTCGCGGCTGCCTCATAGGCAGACCAGTAGTCACTCAGTCTCTTGGACATATGGTTTCCCACACTTCTTGCTTGGCTTTTGTGGAGTGCCAATTAAGTTGTTGAGCGCGGATGTTGGTCCACTTAAGAGTCTCCTACCAGGTCTCCAACCCCCACACCTGGTTCCCTAGGATCTTCTTGTGGGTTTGGGCATCTGGCAATTGCACATATGGTGGCTGGAAACTAGCGGACCACCACCCAATCCTTATTGGCATTGGCTCTTCCACCCCAACCAGCTCTAAGCTATTTTACTTTTGTATTTGATTGGTTATTTGTAATGTGCACTATACAGCAAAAATTGTGTTTTGAGGCACATCAAGGCAAGAAGGGGGGATAGGGAAGAGGAATAATTAACAAAATAAAAACAAAATGTTCTTAAAATGTCTTCAAACATTCGGAACATGCAAGTGCTAAAGTGCGGGAGGGTGAAGGAGGGGTAGATGGATGGAAGACAGAACATTCTGACTAGGTCGTGAGACGATTTGGAATGTGTAAGTGCTGAAAATGAAAAAGGGGGGGGATAGGTGAGCAGTACAATACATGCAAAACAAGAAAATGTGGAGGAACAAGTAGGTAGATTGTATTAAGGAAACCAGAATGCAATTATGACAAGCAGGTGAGATTGAGTGCAGACTGGGGAAACCTCGCCACATGGAATGAGGGTCTACATCAGACATGAGGACAAACCATCAAGACGAAGCAGGTAAGTGACTGAAGACAGGAAAAACCTCACCTCGGGCAAGATGGGATACAGCAGTGATACAAATGACAGTAACAGGAAGGTGAGGGATACAATAAGATAACATAGGGCTTCATGAGGGGTCAAGAAAGGAAGAAGTAAGCACATAGTAAGCAATGTAGCATAAGGCATAGAAAAAGAAAAAAAGTCAAGAGAATGCAGGAGGTAAGGATGCAGGAACTGTCAGGCACATGATGTCTGCATAAAGGGAAAGTCTCACCAACATGAACGGAGGTTACATCAAAATGCAAGCACCAAAGCAAGAAAATACTATGCTGGGTGAAGTGGGAAAGTGACAACACACAGAATTGTGTCAGAAACAACATTTGGGTATGAAAGTGAAGGGTCAAAGGAAAAGGTAGGAGAACAGACTTGTGGCCATGCCTCACGGAGCATGAGGCAGGAAGCGTCTCACCAGAGAAAATCAGTCAGGAAGCCAGGAGCAGAAAGAAACTGTAGTTGTCCTGATAACGTTAGAGTCATATGCTGTAAGGATCAATGATCAGTACAGAGCGTTCCTAATGCAGTGGCGCTGCAGCAGTGGCAGATGTGAGGATAGGGGACAGAGTAATACATGTGGCAGTCAATATGGAAGTGGATCAGCAGGAAATGGATCTGGCCTTCCTTATTTTCAATCTGATATGGTGTAACAGCAAAACAGGCGGGAGGCAGGACAGTGGTTAGGAGGGTGCAGCGGGAACAACAGTGTAGTAAGGAGCATAGATCAACGCAGAACCACCGACAGCCCCAGACAGGCCAAGACAGGCTACGAAAGCCTTGTATGTAGGCCTACTGTGGTGGGCAGGCAGGCCCAGACAGCTTACGAGAGCCTTGTATGTAGGCCTTCTGGGGTAGGCCAGCACGCTCTGCAGGCTCGATGACAAAAGGCTCTTCATGATGCGTCCTTCAATCAGGGGGGGTCGGGCTGCTGGAATCAATGCAGCCAGATGGTGAAGAGCATCACGGGCCGTTACAAAGAAGCAGGCTAGATGTCCTCGAGCAAGCCATGGCTGCAATCTTCAAGGAGAGGATAAAGATCTGTGGTAAAGCCAATTATCGGCATCAACCTCCTGCTGCACAGCAGAGTGTTGCAGGCAGAGGCCAGATACCCATCTCCTGGTGGAAGTGGAGAACTAACAAGAGCCCAGACAGGCTATGAGCCATATATATGGGCCTTCTTTGGTGAGCCGGCAGAGCCTGCCGGCTCGATGCCAAAAGACTCTTCATGATGCATCCTCCAATCAGGAGGTCGGGCTGCTGGAATCGATGCAGCTGTATGGTGAAGAGCGTCATGGGCCATTACAAAGAAGTTAGGTTTTAGGCTGCTGGGTCCACCAAGACAATAACCAGTTATGGCACTGCATCTTAAGGGGTTGCTTCTTGATCCTTTTTCTGTCTCCCCTTTTCCCCTCTCAACTATCACTTTCTCCTATCATTTATTTTTCCATCCAATCTCCACTTTTTGCTCTCTAATCTCTTGACTGACCAGTTATCCCCACTCTCTTTCACTCCTTTTCTCCACTGAAAGCACTCTTCCATCTCCTCTGTAGCACCTCTCCTGACCTCCACCACCTCCTCTCCACATCAAACTGCCACTCTTTAATATGCACCAACAATTCCACCATCCTACACCCTATTCTTCCTCTGATGCATTTCCCTTTTATAGATCAACAGGGTTGAGGATGGGTCAAGTAGTTGCCCAACTGCACTTCGATGTGTGTGAGGTATAGGTGTGGCCTGTGACTGGGCATTGCCAATGGAAACTACTGATCCTCCAGCGGATGTAGGTTGGCTAGCAGACAACCCAGCGGGTCTGCTAACTGAGGTTCTAAAACATGTGTCCGACAATGTGGATTCATTTTGCCTGCGGCTCAACTATTCATGGAGGCTGTGGCCTTTTCTTCCCTGCCATCTGCTTAAGGAACGCCATGCATTGATACAAGCAAAACCCGTGGCTCTTCACAGGAGCATGCTTGCAAACCAGGCTTCTCCAATTGTTCTACTTGGCTTGTGGACATTCCTGGCAGTGCGTCAGCAAGGGTCTAGTTTCCCATTGAATCTCTGTCTTCACCACTATAGGACTTTGTTAGTGGGGAGGGTCCGACATGCAAGGCTATGATGGGCAAGGAAACTTTCAAGAACTCCCATATACCTTCTCCAGGCCTGCATCAAAGAAGTGGGGAAGGGGGCGGTCCCCAGCCAATTGGTTTGTCACACTTTCTATGGAGCTCCTCCCTGCATTATCTAATGAGTAGTGGCTTAGAAAACTGTAATTTGCCAATGATGAAAGTGTAGGGTTGGAAAGGCAAAAAACACTTCTTAATACAGTGGCAGATTTCTGGATTCCTCACCAACCATAAAAAGGGGGGCATGACCTGAGACTATTTGAGAAGTACTGGCTTGTGATGTCGTTTTTCAATGATTCCATGACACACTTATTGGGCAGGCAATCTAATTAAATGATTGCATACTTTGACTAGGAAACAGCCTCTGACTGATGTAGAATGGGGCATCAACATCCCCCTCATTCCTGAGCGAGCTGTTGCTAGCCCCCACCCATGAAGCGCCCATCTGAAAGAAAAACGGCTGATAGAAGTTCAACATGAGATGACTGCATAGTGAACGCTTCAATTGCTCAAATGCTTCCTGGCTTAAGCTCCTCCCTCACAATTGACTGGATTCCAAAGCCGTCAACTAGTTGGTCAGTGGTTCAAGATACAGAGTCTGGGGATGAACCTTCCATAGTATTCAACCAAAACAAGGATTGCTCATGATTGTTGGTTGGCTGGAGGGCAACATTCTGTACAGCCTTGAATTTTCCTTCAAGGCTGGACTCAGCTTTTTCCAACCTGGAAGCTCAAATAGCTGACGGTAGAAGACTATGAAGTAGACTCTACTGTAGAGATTGGGTCAACACCTACAGGTGTCTAATGTGCTTGCTACAGGTGTAGCTATGGATTACATCATCATCATCCAGTCATCCATAGAGGCCCTGGCAAATGCCAGATGAAACCGTAGAGTAGAGGAGCAGCCCGAATGCCTCTGCAGGAAGTCCCCCCCCGCACCCTCGCCAGCCTGAGTTGGAGCCCCCCCCCCCGGACCACTGCAGGAGCAGTGGACAACCAAAACAAATTATCTGATGACATCCGACTATCGTGGTAAACGCAGTGATGATCGCGCAAGAAATTACCCTTCCCATGATCGGACTACCTCAGGACCTGATTATCTGTGCCCCGCTGTGTTAAATTGCACCATATGACTTTTAACCAGGTTCCGTTGATCTATTTGGAAGGGCTCATGCCAACTGCCTGTGCCTTCAGTGCTAGCCATGTGGTAGCAAACACCTCTAAGATGGCCGCTTGCCGCTCGACCCTCCCTCCTTTTGCCTAATCGGGCCCAGTCTGCATTGTTGGGCACCGATTGACCGCCAGGTGATACTTAACCACCTATCCGTGAGCCGGCAGGTGGAAGCCGGCCCACGTCAGCCAGGCCGAGGGAAACAAGGCTCCCTACTGTCCCGAGCCCGTCACTAGCCGATTACGCTGTCCGCCACAGCCCCTTCTCCACCCAGCACATCTGCCTCAACAGCCGTTCTCAAGGTAACTCCCATAACATTATCATGGTAGAGGCCCACTACTATGTGATCATTCCTCGGCACTGCCATTATATTACAGTAGCTTGCCTTCACTAACCCAGTAAGCCTGAATGGCCATTAAAGTAACTCTTTACGTCCACCAACTACAACAATCACGTTGCCACTGTGCCATGACTCGCCCTTAACTTCACTGGCTAATTCAGACCAACACTCTGGCTTCTCTACAAATGGCTGCTGTGATGTCGCATTCTGGTCCCCTGGACTGGCCCTGAACGTTTTACTACTGCAATAACGCTACCGCTTCCTGTTTATATTATAATTCGCCCTACTAGCGCTCTGCTATCCTCGTCTGAAATATGAGTTACTGATTGAGATGTTATCCACTACTTGGCACCCTGCCCACATGCCTGATTGTGCCTACTCTGTTTGCAATGAAAGTGTGCCCCACGCACGTCTCTAATGTACCTTCGTTTAGGCTAACCGAGACCATTTGGACTGCCATTTCTGTATTGCCTGTATACATCGCTACTGTGCTTTTTCACGCTGTATCCTAAGTGAACGTACACCGCTTGTATAGCTGTGCTTGTGCAGCTGCGCCTGCACTGCGCTCCCCATCACCCTGAATATGCCTATGATATCCAAAATGCCATATGCCTCACCGCTTGCCTAGGTTCGACCTGAGTGCTCTGCATAACGCTCCCTCTGCTTTTGAACATGCCTTAAGGAGTGGGTGATTATGCCTACCCAGAGTGCTAGGTGCGTGTATTGTATTTCATGTATGTGCGCCCTGCATATTGCCATTTTCTTGAAATGCATATACGCGCCTATACTACACAGTCCCCATCTGCCTCTTTTGCGTCCCTTGAAAACAGATGTTCCATGTAATGCTTCCCTTACCCAGCAGATATGCCATCCGGGTCTCCTTTGACAACTAATTTGGCTCTAACCTAGGAAAGTCTGTCTTAGTCACCATCCATGGAATACCCGGTATGCATCTGACACCTTCCCCAGATATGGTAGTTACACTATACTACTATCTACCAAACATGCCAAACTATAGAATCACCCATTGCATAATGGCCGCTACAATATTCCTCTCCTCCAGAATATCACTACACGGGAACAGGACCATCCCACACGAGGCTGAACCAGTTCCTCTCAACCTGACAAATATGGCAGACCTGCTCACCCTAAATACATGCATGCTTCTGGTCAAGATACCGATGCCTATGCTACCCTCCCATGTACCACTACTCACAGAAACCTCAAACTCCGTGCCAGACTAACTAAATTGCATGAACCCCTATCAAGATTATTACAAACTTCAAATAACTGGACTAACTTGAAACCTATTACTACTAAACGTCCGACTTCTGTATATGCGTCCTGCACCAATGTTACTCAGACGACGTCACATACTCCCAAACCATCTGCCCCCAATTCTACTATTCCCCTCCATGTCACAGCTAAAACAGAGACACACTCCCTTAAAGGAGCACACCTGAATGTGAGATCTCTCGTTGCCCATGCCATGGACATTGGTGACCTAATAATAGAAGGTAATCTGGATTTCCTTGCGATAACAGAATCCTGGCTACATAATGCTGCAGGACCCTCGCTTATGTTAGCTATCCCAGATGGATACACGATATCCAGACAAGACAGAGAAGGTACACGAGGCAGAGGAATTGCCATCATCTCCCGAGCAAGTTTATCACTGAGACTAACCGCTCCTCAATCTATGCAATCATGTGAAATCCTCACTGCCAAACTCCCTCTAAATAACTCCCAGTCACGTACCATCCACCTAATCTACAGACCACCTGGTCCCCTTGGGACATTTGAGGAGGATCTGCATAGTGTACTAGCCAACAACCTCAAACCTACCACCCAACTACTACTAGGTGACTTTAATCTAGGCGTAAACGATCATACGGACAAGAACGCCACTGAAATAGTCAATATCCTCACCACACTAGGACTGTCACAAGAAGTTAACAAACCCACCCATAATAAAGGGAGAACTCTAGATTGGGTAGCCGATCACAACTGCTCGGCCACTATTACTTCTATCACACCACAACCCTGGACTGACCATTCACTTGTGTCTTTCACACTCTCAACCGTTAGACCTCTAATTATGACCTCACAAACAGTGCCACCCTGTCCAACTAGAAATAAAAAAAAATATATCACAATGGATAAGGTGATCCCTGCCATTCTCCCAATTCATTGCCCAACAACGCTGACCCCAGCACACTGGTAAATGAATTTAACAAAATTATGCTCACCACTTTGGACAAAATTGCCCCACTCAAACTGACAGCTAGCAAACCTAAAGCCCATTTAAACAAACGGTTCGCCCCACAATTGAAGGACCTACGCCTCCTAAAAAGGAAGTGCGAAACTGCCTGGAGACTTTGCCCTTCCAGTGAGAATAAAACCAAGCTAATGTCGCTTTCCACGCATTACAAAAATGAAGTTTGCCTGGCAAAAAGAAACTCCTATAATGAACGTATTGCTAAATCTAACTCAAGTATGAAGGAACTTTTCACCATACTAAAAGAATTTGAGTCCCCTATTCCTACACCTGACATATGCATTAAAAATAAGACTTGGTCCTCTGACATTCAACAAGCACTAGCCAAACAAAAGAAATGCACTCCAAAATACTCCCTGAATTTACAGCATCCTCCCAATACCACTCCGTCCAGTGGCACACCCACTGCCAAGATTACAAGATTCCGTTTCACCAAAACTTCAATATTAGAGGTAGAGAAAACACTTCTTTCTCAAAACATCTAATTGCAAAGGTGATACCTGCCCAGCACAGATTATAAAAGATGCGGCTAGAGACCTTTCATCTCCAAATTAATCAACGCCTCCTTCTCCTCTGGCTCTATTCCTGCCAACCTAAAACAATCCTGGGTACTCCCACTCCTTAAGAAGCAAACCCTTGATCCGCTCATCCCTATTAACTACCCTCCCATTACGACGGTACCATTGCTACTTAAAATACTGGACAAAGTCACTTATACCCAGATCCAAAAATACCTTCAACTGCACAACCTCCTAGGAGCTAGACAATCTTGTTTCCGCTCACTACATGGGACGGAAACTGCCTTGTTCGACCTAAAGACACAGGTTGATGAGCTGAGTGACAAAGGGAAGACCTTCTCCTATTACTGGATCTCTCAGCCGCATTTGATCTTGTGGATCATAGGTTCCTATGCAGTCACCTGGACTCTGCAGCTCACTTCTCTACTGGGGCCATCCTTCTTGAGAGAGAGAACCATGAGGGTGTTCTCCCCATCGGCAGCAGCGTACCCCACTCCCACTCTGTGTGGTGTACCTCAAGGCTCATGCATCTCCCCCACACTATACAACATATTCACCATGCCATTGTTCGACGATCTGGACTATCTGGGTATCACCTATACTAACTAGGCAGATGACACACAGATTCTCCTCCCTCTTTCTGGGGATCACAGTAAGGACAAGGCGCTGCTGAATAGGGTATATCTCATCATTCAGGCATGGATGGCTACGCATGGTCTATGCCTGAATAATGACAAGACAGAGCTGATTATACTCAGTACCCACTATAATCTCAACAAACTAGGCCACGAATACTCCTCTTTTACCATCGATGGAAACATCATTAGGGTATCCAAGGATGGTAAAAACACTTGGTTTCTACCTTGATTCAACTATGTAATTTCATAAACAAGTGAAACCCTTGGCCTCTACCACCGATTACACTTGTAAGCTCATCAGAGCAGGTAAACCATTCCTATCCAATGACAGATGCATGATACTGGCGAGAGTACTAATACTCTCTAGGCTGGATTACTGTAACGAACTTTACAGTGGTGCCAGCAAAGCCGTCCTTCAGAGGCTACAACCACTTCAAAATAATGCCTTAAAAACTGCGCTAGGCATAAACAGAGATCACATTTCCTCCATCAGACGCCAACATAAATGGCTCTACCCAGAATACAATACTACTAAAAATGATCTCTCTGACCCGCAAAGCTTTAAACACCGCTGCTGCTAGCTAATAGTAGATAGACTAAACAAAAGAACATCCATCAGACCAACTAAAGCTAGTAATGCCAACTGCCTTGTGATACCGAGATTTAGACTCACTAAGATTGGCGGTAACAGTTTCCCTATAAAAGCCGCTAAACTCTGGAATTCCCTGCCACATGAGTTAACAGCAGACCAACCTTATCTTCATCTCAGAAATAACTATTTTAATCTGTTTAACTCTACTGACCATTAGTCACTCCACAGCTATTTCCTCATCTCCTCACCTAGGTTGCCTTAGCCCTCTTAAGCTAATGTACTACCCGGGGTACTATCCGGGTCCTATCCATTCAAGCTTGTACATTTGAATATATATTGTGAAATACTGCCTTATTGCATCTGTAATATTACCTGTAAATATATTTTGCTGTACTGTGAACTATTCTTGTAACTTGTAAGTCTTGCACCTCCTTTGTGTTGCGACCGGTTACCTCTGGATTTGGTGCGCGCTAGAAATAAATAAACAAACATATGCTGGAAGCCAGAAATCGTAGCATGTTTGACACCGAGAGTTGTGACTGTTCCACTGAGAGTCTTCGAGAAAAGGTATCCACTAAGAACACCCTATATGATGTATCCCTGCAGAGATGACAAACTCTTGGAGATCCCTGAAGGAATATGCAATTAAGAGAAAGAGAAGTTGGTGACGTCACAAGAAACGAGCGTGACGCACTAGAAGACTGGCTGAAGAAAAAAGTGTATGGATCTTATAGTAATTGATGACAAAGTAAAGAATTGAGACAACTTTCATATATGAGATAAAGATTGCATGTGTGAAGAGCACTGCAGAAAGTGCAAGCTGTTTTATAACTGTACAGATGCAGCAACGCAAGTAGACTAAGTGATCTTAGAAGCTAGCTAGATGTAGTGAATAGACTGCAGGCGGTGCCGCCATTATACAGAAACTGGACATAGATGTCACAATCTCAGTAAGTTCAAGCCCATGGAGAAGGATGAAGCTGTGTTGCATCAAACAAGTCGTTAAGAGCATGGAAGGATCGAGAAAGGCTGTCTGGCCTGATGTCAAGACTGGAGCAGCCAAGAACTGGTTATCTATACTCGATGAGTGAGCACGAGACGCTGAATCACTCCTTGTTAAGGTGAAAAGCAAGAAAACCATGAGTGCTAAGTTTATTCATTTAATACAATTAAAAGCTGGAAAAGAGGCTGAATTGCGGTCTCCTGTCACGTGAGTCGAGGATGGAAATAGAAGTTGGGCATGCAGACCAGAACCAAGCTACCGCACACTCACACTCCCTTATATTCATAGAGACAAGAATACAGTGCAAGGTCTAGTTCAAAGACAATTTTTATGGCAGAAGGCATGGATGATAAGAGAATTTAAGCAACTGGATGGAGAGACACGGTCAAGTCCAACGCCTGACAGCTGGGGTATGAGCTTACGTGCTGCTAGTAAATAGAAAGTTCCAGAAGGGCACGAGCGTGCCAACCAATTGTAGAAGGCCATAATTTGATAGCCAATGGTGTGCCATGTAACCAATAACTGATGAATATGACTTGCACGAGGGGTGGGCACGAGTTGTCCACCTGACTGTAGAGACCCAATCACTACCCGTTAACTTATAGAAAGTATACTTAAATGTTCCCCTTGAGCCAACCACAATCCCCCCCATAGTTTTTCTCATTTGCCACGTAGTAGGTCGTCACTTATGGCACGTTTTTGCTATAAAAGTACATTCTTTTATGAAATGCCTTTAGAGATATGCTGTGCGACACCCGTTGATGTCCTGCAACTCCCTGTTTTAGACAACTGATATTAAAACAGTAAACACATTTTGCCGTCTTCCTGAGTTGGTTTGATTATTTGGTGTAAATTGTTACTGTGCTTCCCACCTACTGCATGACATGCTACTTATTAAGGGCCCTTAGCTCACTTGGTAGCATTGGTGGGATGGTTCAGACCCATCGATTAAGTTAAGCTCCAGAGTTTTGGACGATCAGACATCCTCCGCCATTTAGCCGGAAGATCGCAGGGTTTCCTTTAAAGAGCGGCCAAATAGAAATCTTGCAAGAAAATCGAGACGGTGTGCATAGTCCCTCTGATGAAATCCCTACCTGGTTTCCACAGGCACTTTGCGGGCGGAAGGCGAAAGTGGTCGGTTGGAGGAGACTATACCGAAGGCCTCGAGTCAGAATGACTGAATGGTGAGTAGACTGAGGGGAATGGCAAATTAAGGGGACGAGATTGTAGTAATTTAAAAGTAACAGGAAATATTGTGTGGCGTTAAAAGATAGAGAGAAGCGCACAAAAACCTGACCCAAGGGGGTATATAAGAAATAGTTTCACACTCCAGTCGGAGTCCCTAGGCTACGTGTGAAGAGGTTCATATAAGAAGAAAATTTAAATCCTGTCAACAGGATATTTGTTAGGGGCGAGGGGAAAAAAGGTGATCACAGAGTATTTTAGTAAATGTGAAAAGTCGACTCATCTGTGTATATATGTGTTGAAATTAAGGGGTCAAAAAAGGTGAAATATGTTGTGAAGGAATTGAAACGAAGTTAAGGAGCTAAAGAGTCTATCTAGGGAAAGTGGTTGGTACCAATCCAGAGATAGACGGATACAATTGAAAAGGTAGAGGCTTGAGCAGCGATTGATTGGCGCGCACTCATTTTTGTTGTTTTAAAAGTATTAAAGAAGTGGTGAAAATATTGTGTAAAACCTGGTAAGTATTGACAGTCAATTAAGACTTGCACAATGGGAGACACTGCTCTCAAGCATTTATGCAAGACATTGCTAAAGCACATGCCCAAGCTCAAACAGTATAGTGCAGAATGGGTGAAAGGCACGGCAGATAAGATGTTCATGCCGTGGCCACAGAGGGGGGGGGAAATCACTGTCAAAAGCGGTATTGCAACACATGACCACATACGTGCAAGCTGCGTACATGGGGAAAAATTAGAGAAAAGATTAGCTATTCTGGAGCTTTGGAAAATGGACCAAGAAGAAATGAGGGAAGATCTGCCACCTGAGGAGTGGATGCTTAGTCAGCGTAAGGAAGAAGGGGGTGGAGCCCTCAGTTCCCCTCACCTCGCCCGAAGTGAAAAGTGCTAGTGCGGAAGTAGTAGGATTGTATCCTAAAGGAACTGAAAGCGGTGACAGGGTATAGTAATCCGATATATGAACTGCCCGCCTAAAGTAGTGACAACAGTCCAGAGGAGAGTAAGAGAAAAGAGGAGATATTTAAGATTATACAGGATAAAGAAGAGAAGAGTGAGTGATTGAATGTATCGACAGAAATAGAAAGAGATTAAGAGCATGAGAGAAAGATAAAGCTGAGGAGGTTACGCTCATGCAGAACAAATGGATGGGAGGACAGATATTACCCAAGCTAGATGGGAACTGCATTGAGGAAGTAAGGCAAAAAGAAGATAAGGATGAACAGGATACAAAAGACAGTACGAGAAAAGAGGCTGAAGGAAGATGAACATAAAAGAAAGAGCAGGGAGTGGCGAGAACAGATGTATCAAGAGAGCAAGAGCAAAAACAGGAACGGGCAGAGGAGCAAAGAAAGTATGACAATAGGTAGAGAGCGATAAAAGACAGCGAGAGAAAAAGGAAGAGAGGAGGAGGAAGCTCAGAAATTAAGTGACAAAAATATACAGAGACAAAGGGAAGGGGAAGAAAGGAGAGCAGGAGTGAGGGGGAGAAGAGCAAAGACAAGAAGAGGAAAGAATTAGAAGGGAGGTGTGCAAGCAAAGAGAATTAGATGAACAATCAGAACACAGGAGGAGACAGCAGGACTTTGATATTAGCCTCATTCGAAAAGAGCCAGTAGGGCCTAGCCCATCAATACGATTGGATAGAATGGAAGAGTTCCTTCCATTAAAGGGGGCGACGTCAGAGGCATCTAGAGTAGTGCTAAAAGAAGGCGTTAGGAAGTATCGAAGACCGGATCGATAAGGCTTATAAAGAATTAAAAGAAGGTAGTAAATCTGGAAGGCAAGGGAAGGGAAGGGAGAGCAATCCTTAGCATTTCAATCAAGAAGCAAAGAAGAAAATCCCTTTAGCCTCGAGCACAGTGCCTTATCCTTAAGAATAATGACCTTAGACAATGCCGAAGGAGACTAAAGTCACACTAGTTGGGGACTAGATATGTGAGGCAAAGAAAGAGAATCCTTCTTTGGGGAGGAGGGAGGGAGTGTGTGTGTCCCAGAGGGAAGCCTGCAGACAGACAAGGAAGTAAGATGGTCCGATCTAGAGCAACCTAAAGATAGGACACCCGACTCCATACTTCTCAAACCCTTCCTCCATCTCCTCAGTCCATTCTATTGTAACCTCATTGACCTGTGCTTTCATTAAAGCCTGCAAAACGGGTCTTGTGTACGAACTGTAGTGAAACACCCAGGCTCTAACATAATTGCATAGCCCCAAAAACTGTTCCATCTGTTTTACTGTGTGCGGTTTTGTAGTTTTCATAATCGCCTCAGCCCTTTCAGACGTCACCTTTTTTCCCCCTCATGTGAAATGAACTGTCCAATGTATATCAACTCTTGACAATACTGTAATTTCTCCCTCCTAGAGGACGATCGTATAGTGAAAAGGGAGAACCACCGCCATATGTGAGCAGCCTAAGATCGCTACCAGCAAGGAGACTGTCAGGGACAATTGTCCCTGCCATGGATAGGCAGACTATGGGAGCAGACTGAGTTAGGGTTTACACAGTTTCCCTTATTGGAAAAAGGGGGAGCAAGACCACAGTATATACCATGGCCGCAGATGGATAAGGATGATTTAAGATGCACACTCCTGAGTTTGACGTCGGGTGCTGGGAAATGGATATATGAACTGGAAAAAATGACAGGAGGAAACATGCTGCCCATAGGGGACATTTAGGGTTTCTTAGCAGCTATTCTTGTGGAGAGAGAGCTGATGACCTATGGAGGAGAGCAGGCTATTCAAGTTTGATGGCACAAAACAGTGCACGACGGAGCACCATTTAATAATTGCAGAGCAGATATTTGGAGGGTTCTCAGGGTGCAGTATCCACACATCAGATATGGGTGCAATTATGACACATAAGATGAAAGAAGATGAAGACACTCTTGCTTACATTCAGGATATTCAAGAGTGTTGGCAACTTGAAACGCGTGGGCCGTGGGGGAAAATGGTGGCAGCATTTTAGTATTTTACCACATTTTATGTCAGGTACACAGGCAGATGAAAAACAAGTGCGAATGGAAGCAAAGCTGTGGGCTGAAATACAGTTAACGATAGTGCATCACTGTTGACTATTACAGGAGAAAAATAGGACGATGAGGCTAGGAAAATTGAGGAAGCCAAATTAGTTCAGAAGAAATTGTCAAAAATCACCATGGAAGGGGCGGTATTGACAAGCGGAGAAGGGCTGGGAATGCAGCAATCAGTGGATGCACCGCAGGCTAATCATCACCACCCGATAGACCAAGGAGGGAATGAGATTTGTGCCACAAGGCAGCGGTATGGGCTATAGAGGAAGGGGTGGGTTTCAAAATGCGCAGAATGAGAATCAAAATAAGCAAGGAGGATATAACCAAGGGGGATTAGTCAGGCGGCCTCCCCCTGTCTGTTGGACTTGTGGGTTGACAGGGCACATTGCACGCGTATGTGGGAGCCAAGGGAATGTACAGAATGGTCAATTCTCAAGAGGGGGGGACAGTTTATCCTCCACCATATAGCACGCAAACTAGGGAAGGGTTTGCCATATAGCACACAAACTAGGGAAGGGTTTGCCCAAGATCAGACAATGTATCAGACACAAGCACCGTAAATGCAACAGACACAGCAACCAGAGCAAGTGCAAATGAATCCACCGCGAGGGCAGTTGCAACACGCCCCTATGCAGACACAACAGTATGCAAACACTGGACAATTACGGACACCCAGAATAGGAGGTGCTACTGTGTTAGGAGCAAATCCTTTCACAGTTACACTGGTATGTATGTACCCACAATAGGACAGCTCACAGGGCGACTTGATGTGTTCAGTACTATCAGTGACACCAGACCGCCAAGAGGAACCAAGGGTTGATGTGATGATAGGAGGCAAATCTTTTTCTTTCCTAGTAGACACTGGGGCTACTCTTTCATGTATACGAGAGGGAAAATATCCAATGTTGGGAATTGGCATGAATGCTCAAGGGCTCTCTGGAGCTACAAGTCGAGTTCCCTTTGCTGATGAATTACCAGTCTCTATAGGGGAGTGTGGCATGTCTGTTCCATTGTATTCACGACAGACACAAGTAAACATTTTGTGAAGACATTTGATGAAAAAAACAGGACTATTTAATTTACTGACGAAGGTGTAGTGTGCTCCACTCCTGGAATACACTGCATGAATGTGGGCGAATTTATATTGGCGTTCACAGGGCAAATGGCTCTGCGAGGCATTCCAGTAGAGCCAGAAGTTTTCCTTTATGGGATAGGCATTCTATTAACATGGCTACCTGGTTAAGTGGGAAAAACTGAGAATACCTGATGAATTTTTGTTCAGACCACAGATACCTATGGACGAAAAGGGGGGACAGACTATCCCTCTAGAGTTAGAAGCAGCCATAGTACGAAGGGAAATGACAATGTTCGAAGGAATGGATGACAATGGTAGACCATGGAGAACAGTCATAGCTATCGAAGAAGGGTACAGGTTGAATGATATTACTGATGACCTGTTTAGAGGCGACCCAACAGATGATGAAGTGGTGTTCTTTATGAGCATTACACACTGCATCAGGATACAGAAAAGAGAAATCCCACAACGAATGGCATTTTTTGAAAGAAGACCTGGAGACAGTGCCAAGCGTCTTATGAACTACAGGCCCTTATGATGTAGTATTATTAAAGGGAATATGGGAAGTTAAAATAAAGCTGAAGCCAGGAGCGATTTTACTTTGAGCAAAACAGTACCCCATGTCTCGAGAGGCCGATGTGGGCATATTCAAGACTATTTCAGCACTGATGAAACAAGGTATTCTGGTGCCATCAGAATCATTGTTTAATACTGCAGTGTATCATATCAGAAAATCAAGGGGAGGGTTGTGGTGATTTATACAAGATATGAGACCGATTAACCAGATTATAGAGGCAGAGTTTCCCCTAGTTCCTAATCCAGCGACAATACTATGCAGTATCCTAGTGGAAGCACGATATTGCACAGTGATTGATTTGAATAATGCATTTTTATCAATCCCGTTGCACAAGGACTCACAAGACTTGACTTAATTTACATTCCGCCAGACTCGTCTGAAACACACTAGGCTTCCTCAAGGGTACTGCGAGTCTCCATCAATCTTTAACAGAGTTCTACAGATGGATTTGGGCAATGTTGATTTGAAAAGCGCAGTGATAATGTACGTAAATGACATTTTAATTTGTAGCACCACAGGAGTACAGGCAAGACCCGATTCAGTTGATCACCATCTTAGCAGACAACGGATACAAGGTAGAGAAGGAGAAATTACAGTATTGTCAAGAAGAACGGTTATACATTGGACAGTTGATTTCACATGAGAGAAAAAAGGTGACGCCTGAAAGGGCTGAGGCGATTATGAAAACTGCGAAACCGCACACGGTGAAACAGATGGAACAGTTTTTGGGGCTATGCAATTATGTTACAGCCTGGATGTTTCACTACAGTTCGTACAGAAGACCCTTTTTGCAGGCTTTAAAGAACGCACAGGTGAATGAGGTTACAATAGAATGGACTGAGGAGATGGAGGAAGGGTTTGAGGAGTTGAAAAAAGTAATTTGGACAGCTCCGGTTTTGGGAATCCCCAATTATGCTGAGGAATTTTACTTATTTTCACACACGAATGAGACAGTCACAACAGTAGCGCTTACACAGAGGACTACATTGGGGTACAAGCCTTTAGCATATTACAGTGGGATTTTAGGTCCAGTTATGAGCGGACACTTTCCTTGCAAAGTCATTGGCTGCCGCCGCATTCGCAACTGAGAAGTCCACAAGCAGTGTGATGGGCTGCCCTATTACTCTCTCTTTGGAGCATGATTTGCAATTTTAGAGAAACCCAAAAAGGTACATTGACATCTCAGAGAGCTTCTGCTTATGAAGTAATGATAGAACCCAACAATCAAAATTGTCTGATGTAAAATAGTGAATCCTGCCACGTTTGTAGCTGAGCCAATAACAGAAGGCAACCAAGTACATGACTATGCAAATTATGTTGAATTTTATGATGATATACATTGTATAAAAAGAAAATGCTTTGTCAGCAGGGGAAATTCTCTATTGATGGTTCTTCAAAAATTGATCTGACAAGCGGAGAAAGGCATTCTAACGCAGCTGTAGTAAGGCATAGAATGAATGGTGAGTTTGAGGTTCAAGCAAGTGCTAGGTTACCATCTCACTTTTGCGCAAGCAGCAGAATTAGTAGTGCTCGTTCTCGCGTTCGAGAAACAAGAAGGGCAGAAGTGACTGTGTACAGTGACTCCGCCTATGTGACGCCAACCGTACATGCATGGCTATCAGGTTGGAAAAGGAAGGGTTACCTCAAAGCGGATGGCACTCCAGTGCAGCACGCACCTTTATTGGACAGGCTTATTAATGCACAATTCCCAGTAGCACTAGCGGTCATTAAATGCGCCGCACACACTAAGCGAACAGATTTGATTTCTTGCAGGAAACGAAGCCCCAGACGCAGAAGCCAAAAGGGTTACATATTCCCTAGATATTTCAAGTTTTGACACTCCGAATGTCAAAGAGAAAGTAGTCACAATTATGGTAATGCAAGAGCTTTTTAATCATTTGCCAAAAACCCAATTAATGGAGATTCAAGGAAGTGCACCGCAGGAAGAGCAGGAATTATGGAAATGAAGGGGGTGTTCTTTATCCCCCACAAAAGCATTATGGCAACAGGATAGTACTGGAAAGCCGGAGATGACCGTAGCGTTGTTAAAAATAGCACTTGAGCAGCTGCACTACCTCGCGCATGTAACTAGGGAAAGTCTTGCTGCAACGATTGCGGAAGACTGGTTTATTCGAATATGTTAGAACAGATTGCATTTTGTTGTAGGAAATTGGATCGTATGTCAAAGGTTTACCGCTGGGCATACACCAAGAACAATTAGAGGAGCTATTCCTCAACCAAATGGTCCTTTTCAGCATTTACATAATGATTATGCGGCAGGTGTGTAATGGATATAGGCATCAGATAGTGGCGGTGTGTCCCTTCTCTAAGTGGATCAAGGCAGGTACATGTAAACACCCTGATGCTACTTGTGCAGTGAGGTTTTTAGTATATGAAGTCTTTCCAAGATGGGGTGTGTGTGAAGTGCTGAGATCCGATAATGGGCCACAGATAGGACTACTATTGAGTATAAAGCACAAGTTTTCTTCTGCTCATCAACCACAAGTGAATGAAACGGAATATGGGAGAGACTCAACGGCCTCCTTGAAGAGAGTACTGCAAAACGTAAGCCAATGTTGAAAAGGGATGGCTATATTACCTGCCCTTAGCTGTACATGCCCTAAGGAATCAGCCTGCGTCGGACTACCACGTCACCCCCCACAAACCTGTAACAGGGAGGCGAATGAGAATTCCTCCGACACCTCCATTGAGGAGCAGAAGTTAGGCCCAGAGTACATGTATGACCTCTAGCATCTCTCTCATTTCAGATCAACTCATGTGCCGGGGGGGCAGTCTCTGAACACAGATGAAGACCATCCAGCAACCGAATCAACTGGACTTTTATAGACACCCGTTGGTGATACTGTTCGGATTAAAAATTGCACCCGGAAGTGGCACGAGCCACGTTTCAATGGCTCCTTTAACATTGAAAATATAACCCCCTTAGCAGTAAAAGTGCAAGGCAGGTGAGCTTGGCTTCATTTGAATGACGTAAAATTGTACAAACGGGAGACCGTACCTCCCACCACTGTTGCTGATCCAGAAGCAAGACTAGAAGAATTTCAGTGTGTGCAGACTCGATCGAAGACAAAGAAAAAGGACGATAAACCAACTAGCTGATTAAATGCAGATTGTTCATTTGGACTGTGACTCGTTCGGACACTCCTTATAGATATTATAGCAGGAGAGCAAACCCTTGCTCAGATTCACAGGAATCTTTTGAAAATGAACTTTAGAAAAATATTGATGTGTCACAAATGTGCCTGAGCTTGATTTTGAATTTGAAGATTAAAACGAGAGCAATACCCTGACTCGTTTCTCACTGAGTATCTATTTGGTTAGCCCTATGGCTTTAACAGACGGGGATGTTCACAGACTTCTATTGGCAGTTTTTTGTATTTTTTTAAAACAATTTTTATTATTTTAAACAACACACCAAACATTACAACTTTTAGGACGTACCATAATCAATGTCTCGCCCGCACATTATACATCTCCCGTCCTACCCCCACCCCCCCAACTCGAGCCGTTTCATCAGTGTCATCTTTGTGAGCTGTTTCGGGAATCTCGGTACTTGTCGACTCATCCGAGTCTTCAGATTCATGATTGGCCTGGTGAGGGGTTGCCATTGAAGTCACTAGCTGCCTCCAGGCTATCAGGGGGCCCACTTCCTCTTCTCCCCCCCTGGTGGCAGCTTCAAACCAAACCGCGGTTTCTGCTTCTGCCCATCTCAGGAGGTCTGCCCACCAAGTCTCCACTCTAGGCCTATGGGCCGCCTTCCATCACATTACAATCCTGCGCTTGGCCAGGATGTAGGCCAGATCCTTCATTTTGTTAATATGCTTTAAATTACGTGGCCTGGGGAAATTCCCAAGCATGCATGCCCCAGCTGACCCCACATCCAGCACCACCCCCCTTCCCTTGGCCATTTTCATCTTTATTTCCTCCCAGAATCTATGCACCTCTGGGCAAGCCCAGAACATGTGCAGCAACCCTGCCTCCTCCTCACCACACCTGGGGCATTTCTGTATGGCTGAGCCTGCAAACCTGGCTATTCTTCCAGGAGTCAGATAGGCCCTGTGGGTGACATACAGCTGGATCTGCTGGAGTCTCGCATTCCAGGACACCTTTTTATGGTACCTTTGGGCTCTATCCCACTGTCCATCTGTCATGGGTTCCCCAATCTCCTCCTCCCAATCATGCCTCAACTGGGGCAATTCCCTCTCTGCCTTCGCTCTTAAGAGCTCATATATCATGGATATTTCATGCCCACCCTCCGAGACATCATACATCATTTTCAGGGCGGCATCGGGTTCTTCCGCTAGCACCGTCTCAGGCCACCTTCCTCTTACTCGTTTAATGAGCCTAATATATGTGATGTATTGGCCTCGATGTACCCCTGTCTCCTCCTGCAACCTCTGAAACTCCAATACCTCCCCTTCCTGCCATATATCTCCGAGGGTGGCCAGTCCCACCGGTTCCCAGTATCTGCAGACCGCATCGAACAATTGGGGGTCATTCCCACACAGCGCCAACAGCGGGACCTGCTAAGAGAGCGGGTCTGGATCGCCCACCACTTTCCATGCCCTGCGCCAAACTTCCCAGCCCAGCACCAGAAGTCTTCCCCTCCCCACCATCTCAGCCTTCTGCATCCACACCGTCTCTCTTAAGTATGGGGCCGAGTCACCCTGCAAAAGCCTAGCTTCCGCCGAGTCCTCCGTGGACAACCACCTGGACACATACAGCAGCTGTCCTGCCAAGTAATACAATTCATAATTTGGCAGGTTTATGCCCCCCCCTTCACAAGTGTTCTGAAGATTCCACAGGGCCACCCTGCTCCTGGAGTTGCCCCATATGAAGCCCCTGGACATGCTACGGTGTCTCACAAAAAGCGTCTGGGGATCAGGTACGGGACATTCACAAAAGAGTGCAGGAGTCTGGGCAAAACGACCATTTTAAGCAGAGCTGTTCTCCCCATCAAGGCTAGGGGTAATCTAGACCAGAACGCCATGCTATTACTAATTCCCTCGATCGCTTTCTCTTTATTATGTTTGTGCTCTGTGTCTATCTTATGGTAAATGTTCACGCCCAGATACCTGAATGTCACAGTCTGCCAGGGTATCTGCAGGACTGCTAGCCTCTCCGATGGGGTGCTCCTGTACCTCCCCAAGGGGAACAAGCTAGACTTCCCCGGGTTCACTGATATGCCCGAGAGGGTGGCGTAACGATCCATCACCTCCAACACATATTGGAGATTTTCCTCCGGAAAGCGCAAGTAGAGGAGTATATCATCGGCATACAATGATATCAGGTGTGTGTCCCCTGTCGTGCGAATCCCCACCTCCCCGTATTGTTGCCGCAGGCATATTGCCAGCAGTTCTAATGCCAGGATATATAAAATGGGTGACCAGGGGCAACCCTGTCTGGTCCCCCTGCTAAGTTGCCATTTATCTGAAATTGTGGGTCCAGTTTTAACTCTCGCAAATCGGAGAGCTGTATAACAACTGGACCCATCGAATATATCCTGGTCTCATTCCATAACCTTTCAGGGCCGCTTTCATCCATGGCCACCGCACTGAATCAAAGGCTTTAACCGCATCCAACGACACGATAGCCATCTCGCTCGAGTCTTCCTTGGTCTGATCAGTGATTTGGTGCAGCCTCCTGTGGTTGTCTGTAATATTTCAGCCAGGGACATAACCCGTTTGGTCTGGGTGTATCAAATTACTGATTACCCTCTTTAACCTGTTAGCTAGCACTGCCGTGAGTATTTTGCTGTCCTGATTAAGCATGGACAGGGGCCTATAGGACCCACATTCCACCTCCGGCCTACCTGGTTTCAGGAGCGGGACGATCACTGCCTCGCGAAGGGACTCCGGCAGTTCCCCCCGCTCATAAGCTTCATTAAACATGGCCAGCAGAGGCTGGAGGAGCTCCTGCTTATATGTTTTATAAAACTCGCTGGGTAACCCATCCGACCCGGGCGCTTTACATGTAGGGAGGTGGTGGATCACCGCCTCCAGTTCGTCCGGGGTGATGGGGGCGTCCAAATCCGCTCGTTCTAAAGGTATCCAAGGTGGGCAGCCCCATTTCCTCAATTGTTTCCAATATTTCCTGGCTCATATCCTCCCCTGTGTCCTCATATAATCGTCTATAGTATTTGAGGAACTCCCCATTTACCCCCACCAGGGTGTCACAGATTGGACCTTCCGCATCCCTGACCTCTCTGATCACCGAACGGGGGGTCTCATTTTTGTATAGCCAGGCCAGTAATCTACCCGGCTTATCCCCGCCTGCATGCAACCTCTCTGTGTATTTCTTATAATTTAATTTACATAGTCTATCCCAGAGTTCACCGCAAGCTATCTGCAAGTCCCTTATCTTGGCGCTGTTCTCTCAGGCAGTCCCCCCACATTGAGTAAGGCCCTCTAGCTCTTTCTGTTTCTTGCAATTCCCGTACAATACCCCCTTGGAGCGCCTTAGATTTTGATATGGCTACCCCACGCACCACTACCTTGAATGCCTCCCATACTGTTGCCACAGAGCGTACACTGCCCGTGTTAATTTTAAAGTATTCTTCGATGGCCTCGCTCAAATCCTCTCGGAATTCTGCATCCAGAAGCACCTCAGTTCTGAGCCTCCATGTCAGGATACGCGGTCTGGGGGGTTGATATCGCCACTCTACGACCAGAGGCGAATGGTCGGATAATACTCTTATATTCAGACCCCACCATTTCCCCGGCTATTACCACCGCTACAAACACGTAGTCCAACCTCGTGTGCAGGTCATGTGGCGCTGCATAGTGTGAATACTGCCTATCCGTTGGGTGTAGCTTTCTCCACACATCCTCCACACCGAGGTCTGACAATAGCCTCCTCAATGCTTTAGCCGCTGGCGCCGGCTTTACTGATTTATCATCTGACCTACCCATCCTGGGGTTCAGGGTGCAATTGAAGTCCCCACACCACCATGCCACCCACCAGGGGGCTAACATTACTCTATGGGGACCTAAAGTATGCCACTGTATCGTGGTTAGGGGCATACAGATTTATAATATTCACCTCCATATTTTCCAGGAGTCCCGCCACCACCACCATTCTGCCCTCTGGGTCTATTATAGAGCTGAGCAACTGGAATGGCACATGCGGTGCCACCAAGGTGATCACTCCTCTTGCATATGCCGAATATGCTGCACCTATGACATTACCCTTCCATTTTCTTTTGACCACCTCCAACTTCTCCTGGGTGAGGTGGGTCTCCTGTAGCAAGGCTACGTCAATGCGCATCCTCCTTAAATACATCATCACTTTGTTGCGTTTTAAATAACTATTAAGGCCCCGCACATTCCAGGTCACCACTCTGAGATTACCCAATGCCATCTACTCTGTGTACTCCCTCTCCCTCCTCCGATGTCTTCCCTGATAGCCCACTGTTTGACTCTTAACCCTCCCCCATCCACAACTCCTCCCTTCCCAAAACTCCACCCTACTGCACACAATCCTTCCCCCCCCCCCTACCCTACCCAACCCAACCCCAACAAACGCCCAGCCCAATCCCTGGATCTCAGGCCCACCCGCGTCTGGTCTCGAAGCCAAACACTAGGACCCCGCGGGGTGTCGCCGATCTAACAGTGACCTAACTAAGTATTCTACTAAGGGGTTCAAGGATTACCTCCCAGGAGCTCCCACTTATCCAAATGGAATAGTTGCATCCACCGGGGCCCGCCAGCACTTATTTGCTACTGCAAATGCCCCACAGGCTTTATTTAACTCTATAATCAAGTCCCAATGTCTTATCTACGTCACCAAAGATGACTCGGCTGCATACTAATCTTCTGCGACTCCTGTCGGGAAATCCGGTTCCTGAGGGCGACCCTGCAAATCCAGCCATTCCATAGCGTCCTTCGGCGTCTCGAAAAACAGAGTTTTGTTTGTGTAGAACACTTTCAATTTGGCTGGGTAGAACAACATGTAGCGGTGGCCAGCATCTCTCAACCTTCTTTTCACCGCCCCGTAGTTCATCCTGCTGCGCTGTATGTGCAAAGTATAATCCGGGTACGCCGTGATTTTCGCCGGCCCCCTTTCGCTCGTTCTCCCCCCTCCCCTCTGGAAAAATTCAAGTATCTTTTCCCGATCCCGGTAATTCAGAATCTTTGCGATCAGCGGCCGTGGGGGGGGGCTCCTGGGGGCGGTCTTCTCGTCGAGGCCCTGTGCGCCCTCTCAAATGCAAACCCCTGGGTCAGTGCTCCACCTCTTATCTCCTGCAGGAGCATGGTTTCCACATACTCTGTCGGATTAGGTCCCTCCATTCCTTCCGGCAGGCCAACAATACAAATGTTATTGCGTCGGGCACGCCCTTCTGCCTCCTCCGCCCTGTATTCCAGGTTGCCCACCCGCTGCACAAGGGCATGGAGCACCGATCCATGGGCGGCGCACGCTGCCGTGTTCGGGGCCATCTCCGTTTCCAAGTTTCCAGTGCGCTCTGCAATCGTACGCACGTCCTGTCTCAGCAAATTAACTTCTTCCTGGACCGCACCAATTTTGAGGTCCAGGCCCACTTGCAATTCGTTCATTGCCAGGCCCAGTTTATTCTCCCAGGCAACTTTCAGAACTGCTATCGCTGCCAGCACTTCCTGGATCGTGCCCGGTGCCTCGCTACCGTCGTACTAGTGTCTTTACTTTTGCCCCCCTCTGCGCCCGGTGGCGACTTAGCATAGACCTCCAGCGTGGACTGCTTGTTCTTGGGCCTGACAATTTTGGAAGACATCTTGCTATCCAGTTCGGGCAAAAGCTAGCAGCACCGCCCCGCGTGCAGGAAGTCCACGTGGGGCCAGGCCACTCCTGGCGGTGCAGGGGCCAACACAGCTGTGTTCAAGTGTGTCTTTATTGCTCGGCCCCAACATGAATGGGCTGTGCCCTCCCGCGCACTTGCACCCACGGAGTGCCGCACCACCGGTCTCTGCTACAATTCCACAGTGGCCAGTAGTCATGTGCCCCTGTAGGCCTGGCGCTCTCCAACCACGGATCCCTGTAGGCCCTCGGGCCATCCAAGCTCCAGGCCAGCCCAAGGTATTGCCCCCCCCCCCCGCTCCTAAGCTGAGGAGGCCGCCTCACAATGTATCTGGGGACCAGCAATTGTCCCGGATTAGCCTCTGCGGGTTACCGACTGTGGCTTACAATGAGGTCCCACCATCTCCGGAGTTCGCAGGCCAGGGCGCATGTACTAATTCTCTTCCTGAATCCACCACTCGCCGCCGCTGGCACGTGTGCTGCGGGTGTCCCCTTAGACCCCCCCTACCTCTCCCAGGGCCTTATATATGCATCAGTACGTCTCTTGGCCCCTCGGTGTTGTGGTCTGCACAGCCTCCGATACTCCTTGGAGGCAGCTGCAAGGAGCGTGCCTTATCCTCTGTGTGCTGGCTCGCCCCACAGCACTGGCCACTGCACCATCCACGGGCAGCCCAGGTTACAGTGTTTGTCGTGTGGGGCTTCAATGTTGGGCTGCAGGCAGCCCCTTTAGTCCATCTCATACACCACTCCTGTGCAAAGTCTTATCCCCAGCCAGCGTACATGCTGCTCCTGCCGCTCTCTCTTTCTCTCCAGGCGATGGGGCCACTGCTATTATGTTGCAGCCAGCCCCGTGTGCCCAGCGCAGCGCTCGTTCACTTTTCGTGCAGCGCACAGATACAATGTATCTACTGTGACTCCCCCAGCGTTCGGTCTGTCTGCACTGCGGGCCCGGCGCCCGCCGACGATTCACTTGTGCTCCGCTAATCCTTCCAGCCGCTGGCCATGCATACGCGCGCACTGAATGAGCACCTCCAAAGATGCTGTGCCGTGCCGTCACTCCCCCGAGCCCACAGGACTGATGTGCGGCCCATACTGCACGCCTCGTGCACTCCGCTCCTCAGCGCTCCGGCCCCCTCAAGTCCACGTCTCTGGGCAGGGCACGTCCGGCGATCAGATTACGGCTGGGTTCACGGCAGCGCCCCCAAGTATCTCGAAGATTCCTTTGTTCTCGCCGCCATTTTGTTTCACATTTTCTTTCCAGCGCTCGTAATATGAAAAAGGTTATAACTTTGTAGCAGTGCATCGCCCGTGCACCAAAGCTTCAACGAGTACGCTCCCTGCATTCAGAAACATGAATATTAATTTCCAGCGCTGGCAGGCATCCACAGCCGCAACTACTTCAAGGATCATTACAGGATCTCAGGAGCTCCTCCGGAGTACGTCCTTTCACATGGCCATCCTAGCCACGCCCCCCGCAGTTTTTGTATTTATCCTTCAAAGCTTATCCTGCTCTTGTCAGAAGAGACGTTGATATTTACACTTTTTTATAGGATCCTAATAATAGCCCTGTAATCAGAAGATTTCTTGTAGCAATAATAGAGGAGATATTACAGGTGCCGGAGTAAAAGTGTTTTTTTCCTTAAATAAGGAACAAGTTACTTACCTGTAACTGTTGTTCTCCAGCATGGGTCTGGCATGGATTCACATGCTCATGAATATTCCCCGTCGTCAGGCTGGGAATCCTCGGAAAAGAAAAAACCAGTATCAGTTTCGTTTCTGATCTGTCTTTCGTAGTAGTAACCAATCACTGATCTCTGCGTCATACTGACCACAGCCAATGACTGCCCTCTACCTAAGCCCCGCCTCTGGCAGCCATGGGTAGGCGGGAGGGTTCGCATGTGAATCCATGCCAGACCCATGCTGGAGAACAACAGTTACAGGTAAGTAACTTGTTCCTTCTCCAGCATGGGGTCTGGCATGGATTCACATGCTCATGAATAAAGAATACATAGCAGTACACACATGCACAACCACGGGAGGTGGTAAAGGCTCAACATTAAGCATCACATCAAACTCAACATTAAGCAACTCTTACCTCCTCACCAGGCTCACCTTAGGCGAACAGGTTGCGCAGCACTGCTTGGCCGACCCTGGACTCCTCCCTGGAATCCCGATCGACGCAGTAGAATTTCGTGAAGGTGTGCGTCGACCTCCACGTAGCAGCCCTGCAGATGTCCAGCAAGGGCACACCAGATAGGAACGCCGTGGTAGCTGCGATCGCTCTGGTGGAATGGGCTCTCGGACGGCCACGCAGGGGTCGGTTTGCCAACCGATGACAGTACATGATACAGCCGGAGAGCCATCTGGAAATGGAAGCCTTTGCGAGAGCCTTCCCCTGATTGACAGGTCCAAAGTTCACAAAGAGTTGTGACGTCTTCCAAAAACCCTTCGTGCGGTCCACGTAGAACTTGAGCGCTCTAGCCACATCCAGCGAGTGCAAAGTCCTTTCAGCCGGCGACGAAGGCAACGGGAAGAAAACAGGCAACACCAAGGGTTCGTTGAGGTGGAAGTCCGACGGCACCTTGGGCATGAAGGAAGGGTGCGTCCTGAGCACTACCCTCGTGTCGTGAAAAGTCAAGTACGGGGCCTTGCAGGAAAGGGCCTGGATCTCTCCCACCTGTCGTGCGGAGGTGATGGCCACAAGAAACGCTGTTTTCCACGACAAGAACTTCAACGGAGCCGAGTGCAGAGGCTCGAACGGAGGTCCCATGAGCTTGGTCAGCACCACGTTGAGCTCCCACGCCGGGGCCGGAGCCTTCACCGGCGGGAACGATCTGAACAGTCCCTTCATGAACTCTTTCACCAGACGATGAGACCACAAAGACGTCCGCCCCGTGGTTCTGGTGTATCGGGAGATCGCAGCAAGATGAATCTTGATGGACGCGTGCACCAGTCCAGCTTTGGCCAGCGTCAGTAGGTACGGCAGTACTTGGGGAGCCGTAATCCGCAGAGGGTTAATCTTCTGTGCGTGGCACCAGACAGAGAACCTCTTCCATTTGTGTCCGTAGCATTTAAGAGTTGAGGACGCCCTGGCCTTTGCAAGAACCTCTCTGCAGTCGGCCGGTATGTCGTATCCTCCAAACTCTAACGCTGCAGGAGCCAGGCCTGCAAGTTCAGCGACTTGGGGTCGTGATGGAGGATGGCGCCTCCTTCCCTTGAGAGAAGATCCGCGTCCACTGGCAGCTTGATTGACGGGGACGCTGACAAGTCCAGAAGGTCCGGGAACCATATTTGCCTCGGCCACGCAGGTGCGACGAGGATCATCCTGCACCGTGACCTCTTGAGCTGGTTGATGAGCCGGATCAGCAATGGCAATGGAGGGAACGCGTATAGAAACAGGCCCTCCCAGGGGAACGAGAAAGCATCGCCCATGCTCCTCGGCTGGGGAAACCTGCTGGCGAACCTCCGGCACTTGGAGTTTGTCGCCGTCGCAAACAGATCGATCTGGGGTGTGCCCCACCATCGGAAGAGGCGGTCCACTAGATCCTGCCGTAGTTCCCACTCGTGGCACGAGCGCAGCTCCCTGCTGAGTGAGTCGGCGATGGTGTTTTTTATCCCTGCCAGATGAAACGGCACCAGAAACATCCTTTGGGCGACGGCCCAATGCCACAGATCCTGCGCCTCCCTGGACAGGGCTGGGGACCTGGTTCCGCCCTGTTTCCTGATGAAGAACATGGTGGTGGTGTTGTCGGTGAAGATCCTCACCACCTTGCCCTTGAGGGACGGAAGGAAGGACCTGAGGGCCCAAAACACTGCACAGAGCTCCAGGACGTTGATATGGAGGGACTTCTCCGTCGGGAGCCAAAGGCCTCTCACGTGCAGATTTTCGGTGTGCGCTCCCCACCCTTCCAGGGAGGCATCCGTGGTCACTGTCTCCTGGTGGCCGGGGGTCTGGAAGTCCATGCCCGCCGTCAGATGTGCGTGGGTGCCCTACCACCAGATCGCTTGTCGGAAACTCTCGTCGAGTGTGATCCTCTCCTCGAAGCTGCCCGTCGTCTGGATCCAGCGCGCGTCCAGGAACTCCTGCAACGGGCGCATCCGGAGCCTGCACAGGGGGATGAGGTAAATGCAAGAAGACATCATTCCGAGGAGGGACTTGATGGACCTCACTCTGGCCGCGTCCGCAACCAGCATCCGCTGCACCTTGCCCAGAATGGCCCTCGTCCTTTTCTCCGACGGAGAGGCCAGAAGTGACACTGTGTCGAGCTTCGCTCCCAGAAACAGTGCGTCTTGCGCGGGCACCAGGTGGGACTTGGCGTAGTTTATGGAGAAGTTGGACGCTCCTTGCCGTGTGCTCCACGGCGAGCTCCCTCGTCTTGGCTCGGATGAGCCAGTCGTCCAGGTAGGGGTAGACGTGGATCCCCTCTCGGCGCAGCTGCGCCGCCACCGGTGCGAGGCACTTGGTGAACACCCTGGGTGCCGACCTTAGTCCAAAGGGAAGGGCTCTGAACTGATAGTGACGCCCTTGGACCACGAACCTGAGAAACTTTCGGTGTCCCTTTAGGATGGGAATATGGAAGTAGGCATCCTCCAAATCCAACGACGACAGGAAATCGCCCTACTCCAGCTTACCCAGGACGTGTTGGAGGGTGACCATCCGGAACTTCTGTGCCTTGATGAATTTGTTCAGTCGTCGTAGGTCCAGGATGGGACGCCATCCTCCCGTCTTCTTCTTCACAAGGAAGTATCTTGAGTAAACTCCGGAGCCCGAAGCCTCTTTGGGACGAGCTCGATGGCGCCCTTCCTGAGCATCGCCTTTACCTCCAAGAGAAGTTGAGGGACGTGATGTTCTTTCCTGGCCACAGGGGGGACGCGCGGGCACCTTTTTTGAAACTCGAGCGCGTGACCCTGGGCCAGGGCGTCCAGTACCCAACGGTCGGTGGAGATGGACTCCCACACGCTGACTTAGCTCGCCAGCCAGCCTCCCACCGGGGTGCTTCGGTGGGGGCCCGACCCCACGGCCGGTTCAGTCCTGCTTCGACGAGGCTTTGCTGCCTTGACCTCCTTGGCGACGACGGCGGGGTCCGTCTGACTTGCCTCGTCCCCTGTAAGCTTCCTGCGACGACGAACGGGCCGCTTGACGGTAGGTGGAAAATCCGCTGCCGGAACCTTTGGAGGCACCCTGTTTGCCTCCGCCGCTCCAAAAGGGTGGCCGCCGTTGCTGGAGAACCCCAAGAGCCCGGGCCGTCTCTGTGTCTGCTTTGATGGCTTCAAGGGAATCGTCCACTGTTTTCCCAAACAGGTTGTTTCCATCGAACGGCATGTCCAAGACTCTGGTCTGCACGTCTTGACGGAAGTCAGTAGCCTTGAGCCATCCACGCCGCCTAAGGCACACGCCGTTGCCCAACTGGCGAAATCCTGTGTCAGCGATGTCCGTCGCAATCGTAATGGCGTGGTCCGACGCCACCTCTCCTTCCTGCAAGATCTCTAGGACATCTGCCCTCTTGTCGTCCGGTAGGAAGTCCAGCAGGGGGGCCAGTTTGTACCACAGCTCCCTGTCGTAGCGGGCTACGATAGCCAAGGCGTTGGCCGCCTTAATCGTCGTCGCTGCAGACGAGATGACCCTGCGTCCCGTCGTATCCAATTTGTTTCCCTCGCCGTCCGGCGGGGAAGTCGACGTAGAGGCCGCACTCCCCCCCCCCCCGCTTTCTTCCTGGCCGCCGCGGAGACGACGGAGTCCGGGGTCGGCTGTGCTCAGAGGCACAAGGGGGCCGCGTCCGGGACCCGGTACTTCTTCTCGTACCGATCCCTTCTAGCCGGCGTTGTGGATGGGTTCTTGAGGAGGGCGAGGCCCTCTTCCCAAATATCGTCCAGTAGAGGCACGGAGAGAACCGTCTTCCTCTTGGCCTGCGCCGTTAATAAAGGAAACCTTCCTTCTTCTTCTCTTCCGGGCAAAGCTGGAAGAGCTTGGATGCCCTGGCGATCCTGGAGTGAAACGATCCAATCTCGTCGGGCGGGGAAGCCCGGGTGGGAGGTGATGACGGCAGATCCTCGTCGTAAACCTCGTCGTCCGTACCTGTCGCGGCCGTGTCAGTCCCCGTATCATCCCCACGAGTCGTGGACGGGGAGGAGGGCTGAACAGGGCGCGATGGCTGAAAAGGAGGTGGAGGATGAATCCTTCTTCTCTTAGGGGGAGGGCTCCCGGAAGGGCCTGGCTCCGGGTCCCCTGTCGGGAGCGGTTCCTCCACTGGTGGTAACGGCAGTCTCGTCCTTATCTCCGAGCATAAGGACTGTATAGCCAACAAAATGGCCGCCAAGTTGTCTTGCGGCGCTGGTTGAGGGGAGTCCGACGGGCGGTCAGGGGCCCCCCCGCGGTGGCAGGGAGACTCTGAGCCCCGAGGTCGCCACCACTGGTGTAGCCTCCACAGGCTGAGCCAGGGCCGCCGCGACTGTCTCGATAGAGACCTTGGCCGGATGGGTTAAGGCTTTCACCACCTTAGGTGCGCTCACCGCCTTCTCCTTGGGGGGAGGGACACTGCCTCGCTCTCCCTCCGATGGGGCCTTCGAGCTCGACCGGGGCCTCTCCAGGAGCTTCGCCGGGTGCTCGGCCTTCCTCTTACCCCAACCAGAGCGTTGGTTCATGGTTGATGGTGCCGGGGAGGATGCGCCCTGCCTGGCGCCCGTAGAGCCCGACCGTTCGGCGCTCCCGGTGCCAGCGGACTCGCAGTGCTTGGCCTTGTGTTGGACCCCCGTCGCCGGGGCGTCCTCAAAGGTCTTAGAAGACCGCTCGGATTTCTTCTTCTTCTTCTCGCCTGACGGGCTCTTCCCTTCCAGCCAGTTGGCGAGACGTTGGTGGCGGTCCTTCATGGTCCGCTCCGACATATTGCCGCAAAACGCACAGTCCTTCTCCACGTGCGTCTTGTCCTCATGTAGGCAATAAAGACAAAAGGAGTGTTCGTCCTCCTTAAAGACATTCTGAAGCTGGCATCCAGGGCAGACCCTGAACAGCTTTCCGGGCGTCGAGCTTCCCTTCTCCTGGGCCATGTCCGAGATGGGCCTGAGAAACTTCTGGAGTCCTCCAAAAGCGTGGCTCGATGAAATCTTCACCCTTGAGGGGCGTAGACGAATCCGACACGGGTCACCGTTGATCGGATGAAGAAACGGTGGAGCTTGAGGCTCTTTTTGACCAAAAAAATCAAAGTTTTTGAGAAAAAACGTGAAAAAATAGCACCAACGCTCGAGAGCAATAGCACGAGGATCCCAACACTTGAACGTGCAGTAAAAATCTGAAGATGGCTGCCAGAGGCGGGGCTTAGGTAGAGGGCAGTCATTGGCTGTGGCCAGTATGACACAGAGATCAGTGATTGGTTACTACTACGAAAGACAGATCAGAAACGAAAGTGATACTGGTTTTTTCTTTACCGAGGATTCCCAGCCTGACGACGGGGAATATTCATGAGCATGTGAATCCATGCCAGACCCCATGCTGGAGAAAGATAGTAAACATGAGGAATGTTGAATGGAGTACGATTTTAGGGAATGAACAAGCGAAACCAATTCCAAAATGCCACAAATGGTGGGGGTTAATATGTTGGTTCGTGATACAAGTATGTACAACCATACTTTGTGTCTTTCTGTTTCTCCTGTTTAGAATTCCCTATTATATTGATGCTCCTGTTCGGCCACTGATTTCCCCTACTGCAGGAACGGCTTTTGAATTGCTTACTTCCACTTAGACAGAGTCCTACAATTCCCCTCACAAAGAGAACTCTTTTTGATTTGCTTCATGAGTATTACGTAAATCGTGCATTGGGGAGGCACAAGAGAAATTCAGAGGAAGATAAAGGGATAAACACTTATCTAGATAATACAGCACACTTGAGATAACATGTGGTATCAACACATGAGAAAGCGAACATCTAAGGAGAGTTGCTATGTGTGTTCCATAATACCCTATGCTTTGGAAACCTCCAGGATATTCATAGCTACGGAAGTACCACTGAAAAAAGCCCATTGCCTGACATATCTCACACTTTAGGATTGACAGAGTTAGCTCGAGCACCAGAGAACTCTTTACTATACTAAGAGAATTGAATCTCCTACCCCTCCTACAGACAACTGCATCAAGCACAAAACCTGGTACATCAAGATCCAAGATGCACAAGTTAACAAGATCACTCTACTCCAAAACAAAATAGTTACCAAAAATAGTAACCTCCCAACATCTCGAAACCTTGTCCTAACCTTCCCAAACCTAAACGATTTAAATGTACCCAAGTATCCACCCTAGAAGTGGAACACATTTTAGCTTCACTCAAACCTTCCAATTGCCAAGGAGATTCTTGCCCTGCATCAACTATTAAAGAAGCGGCCAGTGAACTAGCCCCCTTTATCACCACGCTTATTAACTCCTTCTTCCGTACATGCACTGTCCCTACCAATCTGAAAAACGCATGGGTACTGCCACTTTAAAAGAAACCCTCTCTAGATCAGAGTATCCCCACTAACTACAAACCCATCACCACTGTCCCCTTCCTGTTAAAGATCATTGATAAAGCAGTCTGTACCCAGATACAATCATTCTTCGAGACCAATAATCTACTAGGACTGCGACAATCTGGCTTCAGACCCCAACATGGCACAGAAATAGCCCTGATTCACCTGAAGATCCAGATTGCGGACCTGAAAGAAAGGTAAATCTGCCCTCCTGCTTCTGCTGGATTTGTCAGCCGCTTTTGACCTGGTTGATCATAAGGTGCTTTGCAAACATCTATCATCAGCGGCCGATTTCTCAGCAGAATCAACTGCTTGGATCCAATCTTTCTTAAACAGACCGATGAGTTTTCTCACCATTGGCAGCAGCTGATCCTATCCCCATAACCTGCGGAGTCCCACAAGGTTGATGCATTGCCTACCATGTATAATGTGTTCACCAAACCACTGTTTGATGACCTACACCACCTGGGTGTCACCTACACTAATTATGCAGATGACAACCAGATCCACCTACCTTCGACAGGCGACTATGAGAAAGATCTAGCCCTGGTTATCAAAATGTATCTCATCATTCGGCCTGGATGGCCACACACGGTTTGTGTCTGAACAATGAGAAGACTGATCTGCTACTCTTAGCTACTGCTACTCCCTTCAACCAGAAGAAACTGAGTAATCAATATCTTTACTTCAACAATGATGGTAATGACATCAAGGTGGCTAAAGAGATAAAAACCTTGGGTTTTTATTTAGACAATTCCCTGAGCTTGCGCATACAAGTTAGTTTAACGGCCTCGGCGTCAGTTTACACCTGTAAGCTGATCCACGCCTGCAAACCCTTTCTTTCCACAGAAAGTTGCATTAGGTTGCCCAGAGCACTAATTCGGTCTAAAATAGATTACTGTAATGCACTTTACCTAGGTGTCAGCAATTACATCATCAATAAACTCCAGATTCTTCAGAACAATGCACTTAGAACAGCCCTAGGCATCTCCAGAAGATAAGACAATAACTTGTCACCAATCATGGACAGAATTCACCTCAAAACAGCCTCCCCGACCTACAAATGTAAGGAACAAGTTACTTACCTGTAACTGTTGTTCTCCAGCATGGGTCTGGCATGGATTCACATGCTCATGAATATTCCCCGTCAGGCTGGGAATCCTCGGTAAAGAAAAAATCAGTATCAGTTTCGTATCTGATCTGTCTTTCTTAGTAGTAACCAATCACTGATCTCTGGGTCATACTGCCCCCAGCCAATGACTGACCTCTCCCTAAGCCCCTCCCCCGGCAGCCATCCTCAGATTTGGTAGCACGTAAAGTGGCAGTATGACCAAGTGAAGAGCCAAAGAGGGGAAGGAGGGAGGGTTCGCATTTGAATCCATGCCAGACCCATGCTGGAGAACAACAGTTACAGGTAAGCAACTTGTTCCTTCTCCAGCATGGGGTCTGGCATGGATTCACATGCTCATGAATATAAGAATACATAGCAGTATACACATGCACAACCACGGGAGGTGGCAACAGGCTCAACATTAAGCAATACAACAACTCAACATTAAGCATCTCTTACTTCCTCACCAGGCTCACCTTAAGCGAACAGGTTGCGCAGTACTGCTTGGCCGACCCTGGACTTCTCCCTGGAGTCCCGATCGACGCAGTAGAATCTTGTGAAGGTGTGCGTCGACCTCCACGTAGCAGCCCTGCAGATGTCCAGCAGTGGCACGCCAGACAGGAACGTCGTGGTAGCAGCGATCGCTCTGGTCAATGGGTTCTCGGACGTCCGGGCAGCGGTCGGTTTGCCAACCGGTGACAGTGCATGATGCAGCCGGAGAGCCATCTGGAAATGGAAGCCTTCGAGAGAGCCTTCTCTTGATTCACAGGTCCAAAGTTCACAAACAGCTGTGATGTCTTCCAAAAAACTCCTTGTGCAGTCCACGTAGAACTTCAGCGCTCTAGCTACGTCCAGCGAGTGCAGAGTCCTCTCGGCCTGCGACGAAGGGAAGAAAACTGGCAACACCAAGGGCTCCTTGAGGTGGAAGTCCGACGGCACCGTGGGCATAAAGGAAGGGTGCGTCCTCAGCACCACGCTCGTGTCGTGAAAAGTCAAGTATGGAGGCTTGCAAGATAGGGCCTGGATCTCTCCCACTCGTCGTGCGGAGGTGATGGCCACGAGAAATGCCGTCTTCCACAACAGGAACTTCAACGGCGCCGAATGCATAGGCTCGAATGGGGGCCCCCTCATGAGCCTGGTCAGCACCACGTTGAGCTCCCACGCCGGGGCAGGGGCCTTCACCAGCGGGAACGATCGGAATAGTCCCTTCATAAATTCCTTCACCAGGCAATGAGACCACAAGGACGCCCGTCCTGTAGTTCTGGTGTTTCGGGAGATGGCAGCCAGATGTATCTTGGAGGCGTGAGCCAGTCCAGCTTTGTAGGTACGGCAATACTTGAGGGGCCGTAACCCGCAGATAATCTTCTGTGCACGGAACCAGACAGAGAACCTCTTCGACTTATGTCCATAGCACTTGAGAGTTGAGGACGCCCTGGCTTTTGCAAGAACCTCTCTGCAGTCAGCCGGGATATCGTATCCTCCAAACTCTAGTGCTGCAGGGGCCAAGCCTGCACGTTCAGCGACTCGGGGTCGTGATCAAGAATGGCGCCTCCTTCTCTGGAGAGAAGATCCGCGTCCGTCGCCAGCTTGATAGGTGGGGACGCTGATGAGCCCGGACGGTCCGGGAACCAGATCTGTCTCGGCCACGCTGGTGTGACGAGGATCATCCTGCACCTGGACCTCGAGCTGGTTGATGAGACGGAGCAGCAACGGCAAAGGAGGGAACGCGTACAGGAACCGGCCGTCCCAAGGGAACGAGAAAGCATCGCCCATGCTCCTCAGCCGTGCGAACCTCCGGCACTTGGAGTTCATCGCCGTCGCAAACAGGTCGATCTGGGGTTTGCCCCATCATTGAAAGAGCCGATCCACCTGGTCCTGGCTTAGTTCCCACTCGTGGCACAAGCGCAGCTCCCTGCTGAGTGAGTCGGCGATGGCGTTTTTTATTCCTGCCAGGTGGAAGGGAACCAGAAACATCCCCTGGCCGACGGCCCAGTGCCACAGATCCTGGGCCTCCTTGGATAGGGCTGGGGATCTGGTGCCTCCCTGCTTCCGGATGTAGAACATCGTGGTGGTGTTGTCGGTGAAGATCCTCACCACTTTGTCCTTGAGGGACGGAAGGAACGATTTGAGCGCCCAGAACACGGCTCGTAGCTCCAGGATGTTGATGTGGTGAGACCTCTCCTCCCGGAGCCAGAGGCCTCTTGCGTGGAGATCTCTGGTGTGGGCCCCACATCCCTCCAGGGAGGCGTCCGCCGTCACCGTCTCCTGATACGCCGGGGTCTGAAACTCTGTGCCTGCCGTGAGGTGTGCACGGGTACCCCACCATAGAATCGCCCGACGGAACTCCTCGTTGAGCGGGATCCTGTCTTCGAAGCTGCCCGCCGCTTGAATCCAGCGGGCGTCAAGGAACTCTTGTAGCGGACGCATCCGAGGCTGCAAAGGGGCACAAGGTAGATGCATGAGAACATCATCCCGAGGAGGGACTTGATGGACCTCACCCTGGCCACATCCGTGGCCAACAGGCACTGTACCTTGCCCAAAATGGCCCTCGTCCTTTCTTCCAACGGAGATGCCAATCGCTCCAATGTATCGAGCTTCGCTCCCAGAAACAGTGCCACCTGCAACGGAACCAGGTGGGATTTGGGGTAGTTGATGGCGAATCCCAGTTCCGTGAGCAGTCGGACGGTCCTCGCAGTGTGTGGGATGGTGAGTTCTCTTGACCTTGCACAGATTAGCCAGGTCGTCCAGGTAGGGGTAGACGTGGATCCCCTGCAAGCGCAGCCGCGCCGCCACTGGTGCGAGGCACTTGGTGAACACCCTGGGTGCTGACTTTAATCCAAACGGCAGGGCTCTGAATTTGTAGTTACGCCCCTGGACTACGAATCTGAGGAACTCTGTGTCCTTTTAGAATGGGGATGTGGAAGTAAGCATCCTCCAGGTCCAACGACGATAGGAAGTCGCCCTCCTCCAGCTGTCCCAGCATGTGCTAGAGGGTGACCATCCTGAATTTCTGTGCCTTGATGTACTTGTTTAACCGACGCAGGTCCAGGATGGGGCGCCAACCGCCCGTCTTCTTTCTGACAAGGAAGTACTTGGAGTATACTCCGGAGCCCCAGAGCCTCTTGGGGACGAGCTTGATGGCACCTTTCTTGAACATCGCCCTTACCTTCAACAGCAGTTGAGGGACGTGATTCTCCTTCCTGGCCACTTGAGGAATGCAAGGACACTTCTTTTGAAATTCTAGCGAGTGTCCGCGGGCCAGGGTGTCCAGCACCCAACGGTCGGTGGAGATGGACTCCCACATGCTGACGAACTTCGTCAGCCAGCCACCCACCGGGGTGCTTCGTTGGGGGCCTGACGCTACGGCCGGTTCAGTTCTGCTTGGAAGAGGCCTTGCCGCCTTGGCCTCCTTGACGACGGCGGCGAGACCCCCCCCCTTGCTTGCCACGACCTCTATAGGCCTCCTGGGACGAGGAGCGGGCCGCCTGGCGGTATGTACAAGAGCCACCGATTGATCCCTTGGAAGTTCCCTGTCTGCCTCCGGAGCTCCGAAAGGGCTGCCATTGCTGAAGGACTCCTAGGGCTCAGGCTGTCTGTGTCGGTCTTGATGGCCTGGAGGGATTCATCCACCGTCTTCCCAAACAGGTTGTTGCCGTCGAACGGCATGTCCAACACTGTGGTCTGGATGTCCTGGCGAAAGTCTGTCGCATTGAGCCATCCTCGTCATCTAAGGCAAACCCCGTTGCCCAGCTGGCAAAATCCAGTATCGGCAATGTCCGTTGCCACCATTATGGCGTGATCCGACGCCACCTCACCTTCCTGCAGAATCTGTAGGGTCTCCGCCCTCTTGTCGGTCGTCCAGTAAGAAGTCTAGCAGGGGATCTATCTTGAACCAAAGCTCCCTGTCGTAACGGTCCACAATCGCTAAGGCATTGGCCGCCTTAATAGTCGTCGCCGCCGAGGAGATGACTCGTCGTCCCATGGAGTCCAACTTCTTGCCCTCGCTGTCCGGCGGGGAAGTGGAAGTTGAAGCCGCCGCACCCGCCGCTTTCTTCTTGGCCGCTGCCGAGACGACCGAGTCCGGCATAGGCTGGGCCCTGAGGCACAAGGGGGCGGCATCGGGGACCCGGTACTTCTTCTCGTACCTGTCCCTTTTGGCGGGTGTCGTGGAAGGGTTCTTCAGGTTAGCCAGCCCCTCGTCCCAGATGTCGTCGAGCAACGGTACCGCGAGGACCGTCTTTCTCTTGGCCTCCCGTCGTTGGTAAAGAATGCCTTCCTTTTTCTGTTCCTCAGGGCAGAGCTGGAAGAGCTTGGATGTCCTGGCTAACATGGCGTGGAAAGAGCCAATTTCATCGGGCGGAGAGGCCCGAAGGAGGGGGTGATGAAGGAATGTCTGTTGTATCATTGCCACCGTCGTCGTCCGTCTCCGTATCCGTCGCCGTATCATCCCGAGCGTCCGGCGAGGGGGATGAGGGGTCCACAGGCCCCGCGGGCACAAAAGGGCGATGCGGGGTGGACTCTCCTCTACCTGTTCCGAGGGCTTCCCGACGGTCCTGGTTCTGGATCCTCTCTCGGGTTCCGTGGTAACCTCGTCCTTATCTCAGTACATAAGGATTGGATCGCCAACAAAATGGCCGCCGAGCTATCCTGGGGCTCGGGCAATGGCTGCGACGGGCGGGATGGCTGCTCCACTGGGCCCTCGTCATCTTCGATCACATCAGCAGGATCCTTCCCCTGGGATCGAACTTTCTCGAACCTCTCCTTGAGGCCTTCGAACCTCTCGTTGAGGCCTTTCACGGTTTCCACCAGATCCTCCTCGGAGGCTGAATCCGAGTCCGTAATGGCACCACCGCCCCCCCCTCTTCATGGGAGTCTTAACGATGGGCTGGAAAGAGGATTCCCTCCGCGGTGTCAGGGAAACTCTGGGCCCCGAGGCCGCCTCCACTAGCATAGTCTCTGCCGGCTTCGCCAGGGCCGCTGCTTACCCGGGTTCTCAGATTTCCTCTTCCCCAAACCAGAGCGCTGGCTCGTGGTTGATCGTGCCGGGGAAGTCGCGCCCTGCTTGGCAGCCGAAGAGCCCGACCTTTTGGCGCTCCCGGTGCCCGCGGACTCGCGGTGCTTGGCCTTCTGTTGGGCCCCCGGGGCGCCCTCACAGGACTTAGAAGACCGCTCAGACTTTTTCTTCGCCTTCTCACCTGCTGTGCCCTTCTACAGCCAGGCGGAGAGGCGGGAACGACGATCTTGCTTGGTCCGTTCCGACAGGTTCTTGCAGAACGCACAGTCCTTCTCCACGTGCGTCTTGTCCTCATGAAGGCAGTAGAGACATCTCGAATGCTCGTCCTCCTTGAAAACATTTTGCAATCCGCATCCCCGGCAGCTCCTGAACAGCTTGGATCCGGGAGTCGAGCTTCCCTTGTCCTGGGCCATGTCCGTTGAGGTAGGCCTCAGATCTTCTGGAACCTCCAAGAAGCGTAACTCGACGAAAACTTCACCCTTGAGGGGCATAGAAGAAATCCGAAACGGGTCCCCGTTTTCAGAAGTGGAAACGGTGGAGCTTGAGGCTCGATTAAACCGAAAAAAATTTGAAAATCTACTGAAAAAGCGCAAAAACGCAGTAAAAGCTTGAGAGCTAAAGCATGAGGACTCCCAACATTTGAACGTGCAGTAAAAATCTGAGGATGGCTGCCGGGGGAGGGGCTTAGGGAGAGGGCAGTCATTGGCTGGGGGCAGTATGACCCAGAGATCAGTGATTGGTTACTACTAAGAAGGACAGATCAGAAACGAAACTGATACTGTTTTTTTCTTTACCGAGGATTCCCAGCCTGACGACGGGGAATATTCATGAGCACATGAATCCATGCCAGACCCCATGCTGGAGAACAACGCAGCCCCTCAATACCTCGCCGAAACATTCACCAAGAATAAGTCCTCACGACCTACAAGAACTACCAATTTCAACTGCCTAGGAGTCCCCAGGTTAAAATTGAAAAGAGCAGGGGACAGTGGTGTAGAGAAGGAGCCAAGTACCCCCACCTCAATCACTTCGCCCATATTGCCCATCTGCTGGAAACCAGAATGTGACACACGTACAAAGCCATTTGAATTACAGATACCAAGGAGAATCCTGGAAGCAAGGAACCCATTGAGGAAACCATACCCGCATATGAGACAGTATGATGACTGTCCAGTGATGGTCCGGAAGAAAACAGGACAATTGAATAAACTAAGAAAAATAATGACGTCATAGAAAGCAAAGCTGATAGAGAAGCGATGCAGAGACTAGAGAATGCAGGCAATTCTATAAGGCATCAAGAAAGTATCGAGATTAAGGACATCTTGGGATGAAGATGAAGAACTATGTTACAAAAGTAATGTACATATTCAGCTAAGCAAAGAAATGCAAGCAGATGAAATATCCTTGAGGCTAGCTTTATAATGAATAGAGTGCGGAATGCGCCTATATATATATATATATATATATATATATATATATATAGTCAGTAAAGAATGGATGTTCCCACTACGTACGATAGCAGTGCTGAGCAAAAAAGAAGCCCGCCTTTTCATTTGTTGCAGTCAGAAAACAAGTGAATTACAGTCAAACTCAGAAAGGCGAAGTTGGATGAGCCAAGAAGCCAAAGCCTTATCAGACTAAGGTGAGCTGACATGGGATACAAATCGTGTGAAAGAACAAAAGCTCCTGTTCAAAAGGAATGGACGGAAACAAGAAGGCGTCAGAGGTCTATTAGAAAATAGCATTTAAATACACAAAGCTCAATTTCGTGGTCTTCAGTCACGTGAGGAGAAGAAGTCGGACGAGCATGATGGTCCCACCTATGCATGAGGGCAGAGTGTGCCTTCACTCTCCTGAATTCTTCAGCAGCAAGGAACATTTTCAAGGACGAGTTCAAAGCCCTAATTGACGGCAGATGGTGTCCGGTCAAAGGGTCGACTACAAGGGATCGAATGGTCAAAGGATCGACGCAATAGGGCCGAAAACAAAAAGGAGCAAATTATTTTTTTTTTAATTATATATTTTTTGGGGGGGGGTTTTCATTTAGGGAAAAAAACTGGTTTTTACCACAAAAAAATGGGTTGGGCCCCCCCCAAAAAAAAGTAAAAAAAAAACATTTTCAATCCTTTTGTTTTCGGTCCTTTTGCGTCAATCCTTTGACCATTCGATCCTTTGTAGTCGATCCTTTGACCTATAACCACGGCAGACCACTGAGGTGATGATGGATGGTCATGCCAATTGGTGGGAAGCTATGGTTAAGACTAGCTTATCTGCACCTGGACGCTCAGTCTGCGTGCTGCTGACATAGGTTGGGAGGGTACTGACACAGGTTAGAAAGTAACCAATGAGAGAGGATTGCATGCTCAAGGGTCCTATAGTTGTGTAGCCAATTAGATGTCGTACATTTAGTGATGTTCATAGTGACAGTTTAGGGACGGGCTTAGGCTTCTTAACATCAGGTGGGGCAACTATCACTTTATTTCACTGCCCAAATGAGTATGGATCATATACCTAGATCTGTTTAGACCCTATCACATTCACCCATAGGTTTTTAAGTTTTGCCACGTAGGATGAAGTTAGTGATCCACAGGTTAACGTCATCAATGACGAATATTTACAATATAAATGTGATTTGTTATTAAAATTCTTTGGGATCGTGATGAGATGTCTGCTGATGTCCGTTGCACTACCTGTTTTAGATAAGTGATAATAACAGGAATCCTTTTGCCAACTACCCGAGTTGTTTCAACTATTGATGTTTGAATAAAATTCTGCACCCCCATCTATCTCAAGGGTATTGCTAGCTTATCTTAAAGGGCTGGAAGGTCCAGTTCAGTAGCTTTCCTGTCTTGGCAGCCCAACTTTGGAACTCCCTACCCACCACCTTGAGAGCTGAACAATCCTTCTAAAAATTCAGGAAAATCACCAAACTCTGGCTCACCTCCAAAAACCGCCCACCCTGCTAGATGTACTCTACTAGGACCTAGATAACTATGGAAGTGTCATTTCTGTATCTCGGTATGCCATCGTTGTATACTGACTGTATGTCTCATTGTCCTAAACCGTACCTCTACACATTCCTACTATTATACTGTATTGTACCATATCATCTATTTTGTACCTGTAATCTTTTGTATTGTAACTAAGAAACTAAATATTCTCGTAATAGGCCCAGATACCTCCGGGTGAGGAGCGCTTTATAAATAAACAAACGTTGCCTGACAAGAGGACAGTTTCAAGGCAGAACAGCACCTACAGTATGGATGAATTAAGCGACATCGCAAAGAGAAGACAATTACGTACAAGATTTAAAAGACAAGAGCGGAAACCAGAAACAAGGCACCAGATAATAAATTATGAACAGCCTGGAGTAAATAGAGCAGGAATCATGATTGAAGAAAACAAGATCCTGCAATGCAAAGATAAGGAGCGGAAGGAAATACGAGAATGTTGGGAAAGAGGTCAACTGCGAATAAAAGGAACAGTGCTCACTCAGGAAGGATGGGTTGATGGACTAGTTGTGTGCAAAGCAGCAGCACTAACCGGACAGTGGTAAGAAGGTGTGTTAAATGCAGAAAACGAATGCAAGGATCAATGGCTGGAGATTACAAGATTGTTGACATGGGTCGACAATAAGGGAGGACCATTAAAGTTATTACCCAAGAAGAATGCATCCTTATGTTTCAGAAATAAAGGTCAGAGGAAGGTTGGAGAAAATCACCAGTGTAGCTGAATTTTCAATGTACCAGGCATGAAGGAAAAGACAGCTGTTCTGATGGATCATATTGGGCTTGTCGGTCCAGAGCCTACATGAGGTTGCCCAAGGACTGGGCAGGGACATGTTCCTTGGTGCTCATCCATGTTCCAGCGTTAGTGATCCCTCAGTGACCTGAGCCAGACTTCAACAATATTCACAACTGTCTTTATGCCAGGGATCCAGACGATGGCCAACACCAAATGGTTGCTGATTACCAGGTGGGGGCTTCTGCAGACTACCATAAAGGGGTTCAATGCTCTCAGGGAAGAGTTGAGGGCCATAAGGTTGATGACTCTCCAGAACAGTAAGTCCTTGACATGATCACAGCGATGGAAGGAGGAGTTTGCACCAAAATTGGGCCATCGTGTTGCACGTTCATACCTTCTCACAATGACGAGATTGGGACCTTGACAGAGGCCATAACGTTACTGACAAGCCTGCATAACAAGATGGAAGATGAGACAGAAGACATTGCAGAGGACAGTTGGTTTGCGTCCATTTTCTAATGGGTTCCACAGTGGATGGTGAACATTTTCACGCTTCTTGGAGCAGTATTGGTGATGGTGATGTTCGGACTCTGTGTTAGTAGGATAATTACACAGTGCAAGAAGACAGTGAAGAAGGCAGTAGGAATGAAGATCATGATCAATGTCGAATCAGGGCTTGGACCCAAGGAGTTGACAGATGAAGATATCAGAAAATACATAGAGGCCAGCATCATAGCACCTCAGGGAACGAAGTTCCTGTATCTGAAGAATTACGAGAAGTACGTGGGACAGTGCGTCTATTGTAACCCGAATGGAGTGTGCATGACCATGTAAAGTCAGCAGGATCCCTGAAGGGAGTAGTGAAGATTTGGACCCCAAAGAAGCACTTCTTCAAGAGAAGAAATCAAAAAGTGGAGATTAATGAAGGTGTGGTTGATGAATCAACCAGGAGGGGGGGGGAGTGTAGAGGAGCAGCCGAATGCCTCTGCAGAAGTTCTGGCCCCCTCCTACCTATATGCTGGAAGCCAGAAATTGTGCCATGTTTGACACCGGTAGTTGTGACACTTCCGCAGAGAGCCTTCGAGAAAAGGTATCCCACTAAGAAAACCCTATCTAATGGATCCCTGCAGAAATGACAATCTCTTGGAGGAGATCCCCAAAGGAATATGAAATTAAGAGAATGAGAAGTTGGTGACATCACAAGAAATTAGTGTGACGTGCAGAGAAGACTGGCTGAAGAAGAGAATGTATAGACCTTATATAAATTGATGACGGAGTAACAAATCGAGTGAACTTTCACATCCGAGATAAAGATTGCTCGTGTGAAGAGCACTGCAGAATATGCAAATCGTTTTATAACTGTACAGATGCAGCAACACAAGTAGACTAAGTGATATTAGAAGCTAGATATACATAGTGAATAGACTCCAGGTTGTGCCGCCATTACATAGAAACTGGACATCGATGTCACAATCTTAGCAAGTTCAAGCCCATGGAGAAGACTGAAGCTGTGTAGCAGCAAACTAGTAGCTAAGAGCATGGAACGGGAAAAGCTGTCTGGCCTGGTGTCAAGACTGGAGCAGCCAAGAACTGGTAATCTATCCTTGAAGAATGGTGAGACGCTGAATCACTCCTTGTTAAGATGCAAAGAAAGAACACCATGAGTGCCACGTTTACTCATTTAATACAATTAAATGCTGGAAAAGAGGCCGAATTGCAGTCTCCTGTCACATGAACCGAGGATGGACAAAGAATTTGGGCGTGCAGACCAGAACCAAGATAGTGCATGCTCACACTCCCTTATATTCCCAGAGACAAGAATACAGTGCAAGGCCAAGTTCAAAGAATCTTTATGGCAGTTGGCAGAAGGCATGGATGATGAGATGTTGGGCTAATTGGGTGGGGGGGGGACACGGTCATGTCCACCGCCCGAGACACCTGGAGTATGAGTTTACGTGCTGCTAGTGAATCTAAAGTTCCAGAAGGGCATGATCGTGCCGACCAATTGTAGAAGGCCATTTAACAAAGGGCCTTATAGATTGATAGCCAATGGTGTGTTCTGTAGCTAATAGAAGATGACTTGCACTAGGGGTGGGCACGAGTTGTCCATCTAACTGTAGAGACCCAATCATTACCTTTCCCTTATAGAAAGCATACTTAGATATTCCCCTTGAGCAAACCACAATCCCCCGTAGATTTTCTTATTTGCCATCACATATGACAAGTATGACATCACATATGAGTTTTTGCTATAAAAGTAAAAACATTTTATGAAATGCTTTCAGAGATATGCTGTGCGACGTCTGTTGATGTATGTTTTAACTCCCCGTTTTAGACAATTGATTTTAAAACAGTAAAACTTTGCAGTCTGCCCGAGTTGGTTTATTTGGTGTAAAGAGTTACTCTGCATCCCACCTACTGAATGATGCACTACCTATCAAGGGCCCTAAACTCAGTAGGACCTGACCCCATTAACGGTTGGAAAGTGGCTGGTGGACCATGCAATTGAAAAAGTAGCACTCCCGATTGAAAAAGCCCTTCTGGGGTAAAGAAAGCCATATTTCCTCATCTTATGGAACCATGGTTTAACACCCCAAAAATGTTAGGTAGAAGCTAATGCTGAGATACAAGTAGAGATGGTAATTCTACCAATCTGCTGATCAACTCATGGCTTTGGATCGGTGTCAAGGCAATACGTCGTGCTGTACTTCAAGTTCAAGCAGAAGCAACATCTGCCACCTGGCTTTCTCACAGCTATGATTCAAGAGAACCAATGACTTCGGGAGAGCTTGATGACTTGTAGCTCCAGCGTCATCTGTATCACTTTCTTTAGGGCTCATCATTGTGCCCTGTGGATAGTAGGCCTAAAGGCATACAGACTTCTTTAGTAGGGTGTGAATCACACATCCTGAAACTCATCCCTAAAGTAATCAAAGTCCCCAAAGGTCTTGGAATTGATAAGGACACAGCCCCTCTGGTATTATAGTTTGGAGGGGGATGGATCTGTTCCTCTTGATGATCACAGCTTGCAAAGACCATCATGGTTGCATTGTCATGGTCATTCATCTCTGAAGTACTTGACATGGTAAACCTGGGACGGCTTCCAACAGGCTGTGGAACGAACTCTGTAATTAGATAGGGTTCGTGCAATGCCAATGAGTCAGCAATTTGATGCCAGATGTTAGAAGTAGAACCAGGCTCTTGGCACCCCTGGAATTTCTGAAGATGGGCTTGTCCATCCTAAAAGCCAATTTTGCTTATCCCGAGCCAGATGAGCGTGCCGATTCATAAGCTTGCAGCACCATGCACTTGTCCCCAGTTGTCTTTGGACAAACCGAGTGGAGTTCTGACAGGAGTTGGGGAGGTGTGACAGTCTTGGTTCACACTCTTCAACATATCCATGACATTCCTGGGCTCCTCCCATAGACCAATTCAGAAGGGGAGAATCTGGTATAAGCTTGCAGGGTCTTATTGATTCCATAAAACGCCCATGGGATCAGGTCCTCCCAATGCTTCCCATCCTTATCTACCAGCTTACTTCAAGGTTTTCCTGAAGTTTTCAACTGAGCCATCCATTTTACTGTGATAGAAGTGCAGCAAAATTGAATGTTCAGTAGTGTCTTGACTCCCTCCTCACCACCACACACCTTAGTCAGTTAAGATCTCTTCTTTTGAGTGGGTTTCCCAAAGGAGGACCAATAGTGCTTAAGTATCTGCTGGGTGTCAAGGAGTCCCCCCCCCTTCTCACCTGAGTTCGATCTTTTCTAGATTTCTTGGTCGATGCCTTCTTGCAAACTGATTGAGTCTTGAATAAAGCTGCACAAGTCTCTTCCGACTCCAGCGTGCGTTCAAGGTTCCGGGATGCAGGGATCCAGGAGTCCGGGAAAGTAACAGGGTGCGCAACAAGCACACGAGTCCAGGAACCAAGAAAGGAAGGAAAGGGACTAGGATGGGGTAAGCTGGAAGAAGCAAAGGATACAATACCGCGAGCTACGGAGCACACGTCTGGTCGCTACTTCGCAATAGCATTGAGACGCATGAGGCGTGGCACATTTATGGGACGTACAACGTCTGCCGTGAAGGTTGGTGCGAGGCGTGTCATGTGATACGGCCATGTTGGAAGAAACAATGAATACAAGCCCCGTCACGATAAGGACCAGGAAGTCCAGAAGGGGTGCGTTCTGTGGGTCATGACAGTATGCCTCCTCCGAAAACCTGTTCTATCAGGTTTGCCCGGGTGTATAAGGTGAAATCTTCTGAGTAGTCGAGGGGCCTTGAGATTAGAAAGTGGCTCCCAGGTTCTTTCACTAGGAGGATATCCTTTCCATTCAACCAGGTATTGAAGCTGACCCCGTTTATACCTGGAATCACATATTCGGGATACTTCATACTCCAATTGGTTGTCGACCAGTAGAGGAGGAGGTCGGCAGGATTTCCGGGAGGATCGGTTGTAGGGTTTTAATAAGGATGTGTGGAATACTGGGTGAATTCTCTTCCAAGAGTCTGGTAGTCTAATCCGGTATGAAACTGGATTGATAATTTCCTTGATAGGAAATGGACCATAGTACCGAGGGGCCAACTTGTTTTGCCGTGGATGCCAGGGTAGTAATTTCGAAGACAACCAGACTTGATTACCGATAGCATAAGAAGGACCTGGTCTCCTTTTTAAATCCGCATACCTCTTAGTCTGTGTTCTGGCCCTGTCTAAGTTTTCTTTGGCCTCCTGGTGAACGTTGATGAGGGTTTCTATCCAGGAGTCGACAGTAGGTACTGGTGTAGGATGACGGAGCACAGAGGGTAGAACCGATGGATGGAAACCTTGGCTACAAAAAGGACTGGTCTTAAGTGCTGAATGGTCAGAATTTTTGTAGGCAAATTCAGCCACGGGTATCAGGAGCGACCAGTCATCTTGAACCTTGGTGGCAAAACATCGAAGATACTGTTCCAGGATCTGATTAGCATGTTCTGTGGCCTCATTGGTTTGGGGATGATAACCAGATGAAAGGGCGCGTTGGATTCCCAAAATGCGACAGAGAGGTTTCCAGAATTGAGAGACATATTGAGGTCCTCGATCAGATATGATCTTGGAAGGAAGTCCATGTAAACGAAATATGTGTTCCAGGAAGATTCCAGCAAGCTCGGACGAGGATGGCAGCTTAAACAGGGGTGTAAAATGAGCCATATGAGTGAACACGTGCATGGTTACCATGATGGTCGTGTATCCTCGGGAAGGTGGTAATTCCACAAAGAAGTCTGTAGCAATGAATTCCCATGGTCTTGTTGGCAGCGATGGTTGCAGTAGAAGACCCGCCGGTCTCTTGTTATGTTTGTTTTGACTGCATACAGCACAAGCTTTGATGTACTATTGTACGTCGGTCTTCATTCCAGGCCACCAAAACTGTCTTTGTATAAGACGGAGGGTGTTAGTTATACCACGATGTCCGGAGTGAAGGGTATCATGGCAGAGGTTTATCATTCTTTGTTGTAATTTCTGTGTAGGAATGACCAGTGCATTGTCCTTGAATAAATATCCTTCCTTAACTCTTAGGTTCCATGGATTCTTCCGTGAAATATCCTTCCAGAGGTCAGAGGACTGGGTTTGCACTCAGATTTCTTCCAGGAGGTTGACTGCTTGAGCTACAAAGATCGTGTGGGGAAACATCTTAGGATAGGCCTCGTCTTCAGTGGTTACATAGTCAGGACGTCGAGATAAGGCGTCAGCAATCATGTTTTGTGATCCGGGAACATGAGTGATTTGGAATTGGTACTGGGCAAAGAAGTCGGCCCAACTCGCCTGACGACTGTTCCTGCACTCCAACGACTGTAGAATTCGAGGATTTCGATGGTCCTTGCGGACCTGAACTGGATATCTAGCACCCAGAAGTAGATGTCGCCATTCAGTGAAGGCATGGCGGATGGCTAAGAGTTCCTTTTCCAGGACGGAATAGTGTGTCTCACTGGGAGTCAGGGTTCGTGAGAGGTAAGCAATGGGGTGTTCCAGTTTATCCTCAAGTACCTGTTTCAAGACCGCTCCTATGGCGTAGTTAGAGGCATCCGTTTCCACTAGGAATGGGCGATTTATGTCGGGTTGGGCCAGGATGGGCGCTTGCGTGAACTCGGTCTTCAATCGTTGGAATGCTTTATCTTGCGGTGTAGACCAGATAAAGGGGGTGTCTTTCTTCAAGAGAGCAACGATCGGCTGAACGATCTCGGAAAAGGTAGAAATGAACTTCCGGTAGAAGTTGGCAAGCCCCAGGAAGGATTGAACTTGTTTCACAGATGTGGGAGTGGGCCAAGCCAGTATGGCTTTTACCTTTGAAGGGTCCATACCAGTTCCTTCTGGGCTAAGGATGAATCCTAGGTAGTGAACAGAAGTAACGTGAAACAAGCATTTTTCGGGTTTGGCTAAAGGTTTGTGTTCACTGAGTCGTCGTAATACTTCCTTTACATGTTCTTCATGCTTTAGAGGATCCTTGGAAAAGATCAATATGTCATCCAGATAGACAATGACAAAGAGGAATAACATGTCAGAAAACACCCTATCAATAAAACGTTGAAAATCTGCGGTGGCATTAGCTAGTCCAAAGGGCATGACTAGATATTCATAGTGACCAAAGGGTGTTCTAAAGGCTGTTTTCCATTCGTCTCCTTCCCAAACACTGATTAAATGGTAGGCACCCCGGAGATCCATCTTCGTGAATATTACGGCGCCTCTCACAGCTTCCAGGATATCTGAGATCAGGGGCAGTGGGTACCGATCTTTGAGGGTGCACTGATCTAAGCCGCGATAGTTGAGGCAAGATCTGAGTTCCTTGGTGTCTCTCTTGGGAACGAAGAACAACGAAGCACCCGCTGGAGATTTTGAGGGTCTTATGGTGCCGTTTTTAAGATTGGTGTCCAGGTATTTTCGGAGGGCCTTTTTCTCAGGTTCAGAAAGAATGAACATTCTGCCGAAGGGAATCACTGCTGAGGGATCTGTATCTATGGCACAGTCTTCGGGTCTGTGAGGGGGTAAGGCCTGGACTATAGCAGTTGAAAATACATCAGCATAACCCTGATAGGCCTCTGCGACTTGTATGATATTGGAACCCATGAGTGTTTTTTTCTGGTCTCTTAGTGGTTCTTTAGGAGGTGTTGAGGAGGGATCCAGGGATAGACAGTGGGACATATAAAACTCTGAGCTCAGGAATAGTGATCCTGCTGTCCAATTGATATACGGATTGTGCTTTTGTAACCAGGGCATACCCAATACCACGGGGTAATGGGCTAACTTAATGATGTCGAATGTAATCCGCTCTTGGTGATGGTTTATGGAAAGTTGGATCTCTTGTCTGCAGGCTTATGGGTCCTGAAGAGAGGGGTCTTCCGTCGATTGCTTCCACCTGCTGCATGGTGCTTCGTGTCTCGTACGGAATATGATGACCAACAACCCAGTCTTGATCAATGAAGATTCCCATAGCTCTGCAGTCCACCAAGGCCAGAATGGGATAGGTCTTATTCTTGGAGGGCAAGAGGAAGGCCTGTAGTATCACCAAATTGTTTTGTCCAGGAGAGTTCAAGGATGGAATTGATGTGGAGCAAACATCTCTCTCCCAAAGCTCTGCTCCATCTAGGATCGGGAGCTGGCGTTTCCCAAACGCCGAGGAGGGGCTAGAGGACACTCCCTAACCAAGTGTTTGTCTGAGGCACAATTCATGCACACGCCCGTATGAATCCTTCTCATTCTTTCTTGCGGGGATATAGATCCCCGGAAGGCTCCTATCTGCATGGGTTCAGGTTCAGAGACTGAGCCTGGGTTTGTGTCCGTCTTTGTGGTATTCTCGAAAGACAGCTTCGGAGGATTAGCTCTGGATTTCTTCTTCTCTGCCTTCCTTTCCTGGATACGGAAATCTATTTACAAGGCAAGGTCCATTAGTGCCTGAAATGAGTTTGGACAAGCCACTCTGGCCAACTCCTCCTTAATCTCTTCATTCAGTCCCCTCCTGAAAAGGGTAAAACTAGCCTCCTGCGACCAATCAGCTTCCTTGAATCGGGTAACATGGGTGAGCATATCCTGGGATCCTTGCTGGAAGTCTAACAGGCGTTCCTGGGCACTATAGACCTGCTCTGGACGGTCAAACATGTTCTTAAAGGCATGGTCTAGGAAATATGTTTATTGTCCCTACGGGTCGGCCATGTTTTTTAAGCCTAAGTGGCTCGATTTTAGAAAACTTTCCTATGGACCTTACCCGAGTTTTCATCCATTAAACGCACGCGAAAACAAGCACCAGGGAGCCGCCATTTTCTGATAATCCTATCTTTCCCCCCCCATCGCCCTGGCTGACCTGCTTTTGCGGCACTAAATCAATTCCCCCGCCCCTGAGCCTGTCATCAACAGACTCGTACCACCCATTTCCCAACGCCAAAGCACGTCTCGTGTCAACATTCGCTGCGCTTCAGCTAATGACGTGTCGCCATGGAAATGGCAGGACGCCTCTTTCCTCAATAAGTATAAACAGACGGTTTCAATACACACAGCAGATTTTTGATTCCATTCCTCTCTCTGTGTTACTTTGAGCATTCTGTGACTCGTTTCAGTGCTCTGGTCAGCTACCTTCGCCACTTGTAGCCCGTGTGAACACCTGTACCATCTTGGTAAATTATTTTACTCCGTTTACCACACAATGGCTACAATAATGCCCTACATGTACGGGCCCGAGTATACCGAGGAGGAACTACTTGAAAGGGAAGCACGTGAAAACGATGGGGATTCGGACAGCAGTTTGCAGGACGAATCAACAGATGAAGAGCCTGGGCCTAGTCGAATGGACGGCGTCTCCACCTGGTGCACATGCAATCGGTGCGAGCTAATGCCAACTGAGGACGAGAACTGCTGATGCTGAGAAAACTCGGGATGCCTGGCCTACATTTCGGAAGGCGAGCCACGACCACAATGCATCACCGAGCTGCCAGACTTCAGGGCAGCCTGCCTCACACGGGCCGTGTTGAGAATAATGATGGTGCTTATGCACGAACTTCGTGCAACTGTTCGTCCTCGTAATCCGAGTAACGAGTAAGTATACTCTGCTTGCCATGCCACTCCTATTTCATGTTCATCTACTATATCCAAAATTACATCTACATATCATTGTAACGCATGTAAGTCGTTCAATAGTGTGCATTGTCTAGATAGCATTTGTCTGTGCAGAATGCCATTAGTTACAAGAATTGTCATTGACAACAAACGTTTATTAAACTTATCTTGGTCATTTAAAAACAGTTTGTTTCATTCCTTTTCAGAGGTGGTACAGGCTGGTGGCCTATCGTTCCTTTAGATGGTGGCTCCACGGGAGGCTTGGACACCGCGTTCGAAGAGTGATACCCGCCTGTGCCGTTTGTGCCATTAGAGAAACGTTCCCGAGTGACAGCGGTCAGTACAGGGGATTTTCTCTTGCTGTGCTGCAACCTGACCTGTATAATCTTTAAAGTCTTGTATTTTTGTGTCATGAAAATAAGATACAAAATAAAACACCACATATATATTTTTTTTTTAAAATTCAAATTTTATTGGTTTTGTAAAGGTTCGACAGCCATGTGCATGCAGATAACATCTCTGAGCCAAAAAAAAGAGAGAACGATGATAGCAAATAATATTCTCATGCAACGCCTGTAGATTCTCTGAGAGTCACATATTCAACCAATAAGGTCAACAAGACCCACCCTTCTTTTTTTTTTTCCTATCCCACCCCCCTCCCCCCTCTCCCCTCTCGAAATATCTGACCTGGGAGGAAAAACAGGAATAAACAATACCAGTGAACCAACCTTAAACTCATGACTTCGGGCAGATAGTGACAACATGCCCCAATGCACCGGCAGAGCAGACACCGTCTGTCATTAACGAAATTGACACGAAACTCAACAGTGTATTGCACACAATCACTTCACGGTATATATTTGGCACGGAATTCAGACCAGGCGTTCTCAACAACAGTACGATCCCCGTGTAAAGCAGCAGTCAGGCATTCCATTCTGTAGATGCTGAGGGCAACCCCCAGCCATTCAGTTTTGGTGGGGAGCGTGGATCTTTTCCATACCATAGTGAGGCAGGCGCGTGCGGCCAGCAACAGACCATGCACCATTTCGGGTGCTTTCACGACCTTATCCTCTGTCTCAGTCAGGCCAAATAGGATGAACAGCGGGAGCCCCTCCCTTACATCATCATCTAGATCCTTGATCCAGCTAAGGACCTCTGACCAGTAGGTCTGAACCAATGCACATCCCCACCACATATGCCAGTAATCAGCCCGCATCCCGCAGCCCCTCAGCAGTAGGGGCTTACCCCCTGGTACATTTTGGCGAGCCGAACTGGATCATACTGCCATCTATACAGTAACTTGACGGCATGTAATTTATACTGACAAGATATGGATGACTTCGCCGTTCGTCTGCATATTTGTAGCCATAATTTTTGAGAGATTTGCCTGCCCATATCTGATTCCCATCTGCTCTTGAGCGCCAGTGAGGGTGTAATATCGACCTCAATCAGTGCCAGGTACATTGCACTTATCAGACCCCTGGAGCCCGTGCATGAGTCAAGGATCCTTTCAAATGGGGTGAGATCCCTCTGTAATTGTTCTCTCCATATCGGTCTTGTCGTTACCCCCTTGAGTCTCAAATACAGGAAGACCGAGAGCGTGCCTATGCCGAGCGCCTCCTGGAGCTCTTGAATGGTTATAAAAGCGCCATTGCGCCATAGTTGGCCTGCCCTCTCTAACCCCGCTTGGTACCAGGTTTCATAACTACCCGGTTCAGGGATTGCGTCCCGGATCCCCGGGGACCAAAGATGACCCAGAGGAGAGGGCCATGTCGTAACCCCCACCATTTTCCTGCCTGGTTTCCATATTGACCATATCGTACCTATAATGGGGTGAGATTTAACGCTGTTACGTAATTGGGGCCCAGGGACCCATAGCCATTCACATAAAATAAAGAGACGGAGGTGATAGTTATCTAGCGCTATCCATTGTGGCTCTAACCACTGTCTGAAATGAGGGACAAGGACCCTAAGTTGAGCCGCCCTGTAATATGTCTCTAAGTCCGGAAGGCCCACCCCTGCATTGTCTTTACGAAGCTGGAGCAGGGATCTCGGGATTCTGGGCTTTTGACTGCGCCACAGGAAGGCTATTAACAATTTTCTCGTGTCTGTAAAATATTCCGGGGGCATTTTGATGGGAAGCATTTGAAAGAGGTATAATATCTTAGGGAGAAAGACCATTTTGATAGCATTTAACCGACCTAGCCAGGAGATGGTGAGCTTGGACCACCTTTGTATATCTTTTTGCAGGGTGACAATGGAGGGAAGTTGGCTTCATATAGGGATCCCAAGTCACGAGTGACGTTAATGCCCAAGTATCGGAGTGTGGTGAGACTGACTTTCACTCCTAGGGGGGCAAAGCGTTCGACCTCGGAATCTCTACTTTTGTCGATCGGGAGGAGGACAGATTTCCCTGTATTAATTTTTAGGCCAGCCAACTCACCGTATTCTTCAATTATAGCGAGCGCGGCCGGGACCGAGTCTAAGGGGTCAGTTAGGTGCAATAAAATATCATCAGCATATAGGCCCAGTTTGTATTCCCGATCGCCTACCGTGATGCCTTTTACCCTACTGTTGTGTCTTAATTTTTGCGCCAGCGGCTCAAGTGACAATACAAATAAAATCGCTGGCAATGGGCAGCCCTGCCTCGTCCCCCTTTCAAGGGGAAACCAACGAGACTAGCCTCCGTTCACCGTCACTGATGTCGTGGGGGAACTGTATAGCGCTTTAATGGCGCAGCAAAGTTTCGGTCGAAGCCCGTTCGATACCAATACTCTTTCCAAAAAGCTCCATGACACCCTGTCGAAAGCCTTCTCGGCATCTAACGACAAAAGTGATGGATCCCCTCCCATTTCTTGTGCTTCATGAAGTAAATGAAGTGTTTTCCTCATTGTGTCCGCGCCCTGCCTTCCAAGAACAAACTTGGTCAGAGTGTATTAACCTAGGGAGATGTGTTTCAAGCCGAGCCGCAATGACTCTGGCATATACCTTAGCGTCGATGTTGAGGAGAGAGATGGGGCGATAAGAACTGCAATATTTTGGGTCACGACCTCCCTTCAGAATAACAGCAAGGAGGGCTTGAGAGAAGGACGGAGGTGCTTGGCCCGTGTCAAAAATAGAGTTAAACAGGGGTGCCAGAAAGGGGGAAATGAGGGTGGAGAATGTTTTATAGAAACCAGGGGTGAATCCGTCATCCCCAGGGGCCTTCCCCGTTTTCAACCTCTTGATAGCTTCTGCAACCTCCTCCTCTGTGACTGGCATATCAAGGGAGTCGGCCTCCGTGGTCGTGAGTGTGGGGGTCTGCGCCTCCTTAAGGTATGTGTCTATACTGCCCACTGGGGGGGGGGTCGCACATATATAGATCTTCGTAGAAGTAGGCAAATGCTTCCTGTATGTCCTCGGGGGAGGTCACCGTCGTGTCCGTGAGAGTGCCATCTGTCCTCTCGATTAGGTCAACCCACCTCTCCGCTTTCTGTGCACGGAGACGAGCTGCCAGCAGGGCATCGGCCTTGTCGCCCTTCTCATAGTATTTTTGTTTGAGGTATTGTAGGGTCTGGGCTGTCTTACCCGCAATTAGTATTTTCAGCTCTTCTCTGAGTTGTTTAGCTTCAGCTATATACCTGGGTCTCTCAGATAGAGAGGACTGTGCGAGGCCCTGAGCCGTACCAAGCCTTTCCCTTATGCCTTTCTCTATCAAGGCACGCTCTCTTTTTTTGCAGGCACCTTCCCGCATGAGAATCCCCCTCCAGGTAGCCTTGGCAGCCTCCCACACTGACGCCTTCCCTACGTCCCCTGTGTCATTAGTAACAAAGAATTGCTCGATCTCGGTTTCCAAGGTTCCGCTGAAGACCGAGTCTGCCCATAAGGAATCGTTACATCTCCATTTAGAGTTCCGGGGGGCCAGTTCATTCCAGAGTATATCCACCATAACCATATCGTGATCAGTCCACGCAGAGGGGTATATAGTGGCCACCTGCATCATGCGGAGGAGGCCGTCAGAGAGAAAAATGTAATCGATGCGCGTAAGTGTGTCATGGGGGAGGGAGTGGAAAGTAAAGCCTCTTTCCGTTGGATGCAAATGACGCCAGCTATCAACGAGGCCATAAAGGTCAAGGGTTAATTTAATGTCTGCTTCATTCCGAGTGCTGGGTGGATCTACTGCATCGGCCTTGGTCTGTCTGTCCATTGAACTATCCATCCAGGTATTAAAATCCCCACCGAGGACCGTGTGACCCTTGGCCATGCCAAAAACCTTCTCAGTGATTTTGTGGAGAAACCTATTTTGCCCTTGGTTAGGTGCATAGAGCGTGGCGAGTGTGACTATTGTGCCCTGTATGTTTCCAACGACTATGAGAGCCCTCCCCTCCCTATCCATCCATGTGTCAAGAATTGTGAACCGAAGGCTTTTGCGAATCAGGATCCCCACTCCTGCCTTTTTTAGAATCCCAGAGCTCCAATGAACGGGTCCGACCTCCCGTGATGGAATCATTCTCTCCTCACCCTTTCGATATCTCGTTTCCTGGAGGAACAAAATATCTATATTCGATCTCTTGAATTCCCTGGCCACCATAGATCTCTTCATGGGAGAGTTCAAACCTTTGACATTAAGTGTGCAAATGCGTAACGTGTCTTTACAGAATGTAGGTGCCATCCTAAGTTTTGGATGAGTTTGTAAGCGGCCGGTTCGTCTGCTTCGCAGCCCGTGTCATGACTAGTATTGCAATATGTGGTTCATTTTCTATGAAGTGGGTCTTAGTTAGCCCTGTATGGATCAAAGGCCAACCTGCCCAGGACGTACAATGCCCCTTTATGTACCCATCTCGTGTCATTGCGCCCCCCAGGTCTGGATTATAACAAATAATGTGTCTCCCGCTCATCCCCCCTTCCCCTACCCCCCCTAACCCCCATGCATTCGGCGCCCGGCCCGCCCGGGTTAACATCACCCAGTCAAACTCGGACCACCAGTGGAGACCGCAAAACAAGCGGTCCTATCATAATAAAAGCATATATAACTGTGAGCCCCAAACTTTTTGCTCATATATCAACATCAACAAGTCAAAAATAGGAGTGCCGATCCCCACAAAAGCAATTCCATAATACCGTAAAACCAATTTGTTAATACAACTTCTGACCTCCACTTTAAGCATCGGACCAATGTCTGCCTCACCACATAAGTCTATCAGGCAACCCACGCATAGTAGTCCAATTTTGATACCTGTATAAATAGAATTAAACATTCGGATATGTGTTCTGAACCTCGAATCGAATTTACCAATGGCATAGGTCGAGGATTATTGCCCCTTTAAGTGAACTGGGTTAGTTCAACCAGCGTCGGGTGACGATCTAGTGCCTAGCTTCCGCCAAGCCATTGTCCCATCATTATTTGGAGTATGTGGCGTGACAAGACACTCTAGGCTCAAGTCAATGCTCCATGTCCTGGGAGTTGTTCATCCTCCGGAATTTCCTGGAGCCTTGAATCCTGCTCCGCCGCGGACCCTTGGTTTTCCATTCGCCCTCCACTCTTTTCAAGTCATCAAGGGGGGGATCTTCCCCCTGGGGGCCATTCAGGTCCGTTATACAGTCAGCGACGTCTTTTTCCGGGACAAGTCTCATTGGCAAGCCTTCCCACTCGAAGGTGAGAGAGAACGGATAGCCCCAACGGTATCTGACGCCCTTTTCTTTTAGCATCTTCGTGATCGGGGAGCACTTTTTCCTCATAGCCAACGTGAGAGATGATAAGTCCTGGTAGAGTGAAATATTGGAGTCTTCTAATAAAAGTTGAGGGATGTTTCTGGCCTTTTCCAAGATTCGTGCTCTGTCAGCATAATTGTGAAAACGAGCTAGCACCGATCTTGGGCCTCCAGGTCTGCCTCCCGCTCTGTGAATACGGTCAATTCTAGGTTCGTCTACTGAGTCGTCCTTGAAGAGGAGCTTCAGAATGGTGTGTAGTGTTTGTTTTAGATCAAGTTCGGTTTCGCCCTCTCTCTCGGGCACACCAAAGACACGAATGTTGTTTCGACGCTCCCTGTTTTCGAGGTCATCGACCTTGAGACGCATCTCCTCTTCTCTATGTTCTATTTCCGCAATGCGGTGATCCAGTTGTGCCTCCAGAGTGTTCAGGGATGTCTGATTATATTCGACCTGTTCCAGCCTGTCGTCCATTTTATCCATCCTTTGCGTGATCTTATCTATTTTGCTACCGATATCCGCTCTCATGCCTTTCAGCTCAGTAAGTAGGTCGGCGACGTCCGCCTTGGTCGCGGCTGCCTCAGACCCTGCCATTGACTTTTCGGACTCGATGAAGGGCTTTGGAGGTCTAGAGGTCGGAGTAAACTTGTATCTTGCCAGTTTACCCTTAGGGTCCATGGAGGGTGGATCTCAGCTGGGTTTTGGTAAGTAATGGCGCGAGTATGGTCTTTGGACAATATTGCGCTTGTGCTAGCGATATTTTGTCCCACGGCGGCCAATCGTGGCGTAGGGTAAGGTACACCAAAAAGCCTCCGCAACAGGGAACGCTCCTTGTGTTCACATGGACCACTTGATTCCTTTTACTTCCAGGGAGAGGGACAGCAGATCGTGAGCAGGACACGGCGACCACAGCTATTCCCCACTTGAAAGGGCCACTCCGGGCAGAGAGCTGGGATCGCGTTCTTTGATCCGGCAAGCTTAGAGGTGTGTGTAGGGTCTGAGGAGGGCACACGCCCTGTCAAACAGGGGCCCAACCCTCAGTCCTTCGTTGCCCAGGGAAGATCCGCTAGTGCCCCCTGCTACATAGTAACCGCAACATTATAGCTTATGCCGGAGGACACACCAGTAGTTTCTCCGTGGCGATGTTCAGACCACAGTCTCCGTCCTCAAGAAGTAGACTTTTCCCCGTTTTTGATTGCAGGCGGCCTGCGTACGTTATAGATCCTTTGATTCTGGAGTGCAAAGTGTTCCTTCGATAGTGGGTGATTTACCTGAGGAGGCACACGCCCCTGTCATGGGGGCCTTACCCTCAGCCCCGGTGGCCTTCCTGCATGTCTAAATACTTCCTGGGTGGTGGTAGCTAGTAGGTATTATGCGGTTCACTCCAGGAACAGCCGTTAGCTGAGCCACTTCACATGTGGGGTGTGCATCAGATGTATTCCGAATGTACTGGGGAACCCACCATGTTGGGCCTGCTGTGGTCTATCCCCTTTCAAACCTTATGCTGCTCTATCCCGTGAGTAGGTTTCACCCACTCTCCTTTTCCTCTCCCCTGACCCCCGAGCGCGCGGCTGTGGCGTGCAAGCACTCCGGGAGGGGGGGGAGGTGAGCGTTCCTTTGGATGCGTGGGCACTTCTTTCGGGGCCGTCTCTGCGTTCACTGGGCCTCGGCACCATGGAAATGGGAGGAACTCTCACGCCGCGCCTGCCGTGCAGCCTTCATCAGGAATGGGAAAGGGGAGGGAGCTCCGATGCACCGGCTGCCTGATTGTGGGCCTTCTGGGCTTCCCAACGTGGCGCGGGGCAATCTCGTACTTGGCTGAAGCCCGTGGAGGAGAAAGGAGGGGCGGCCGCCTACCTTCATCCACCGAGGGAGACTCGACGAGGTCCCGCCCGCGCCGTCACCAGCACGGATGCTGGCGCCAGCCCGAGAAATCCGTCCTCGACAAATGGGCAGGAAGACGAACGGGGTCCAGGAAGGCGCTCCTCGCCGCGTAGAGCAAAAGCCTGCAGCGGGTCCCTCTCCCAAGGCCAAGTTCCGTGCAGGGACCGCCGCGCAATTCAGCCTCCTCCTCGATTGTCCGTGCTGCCACGGGTGTATAGTTTCGGATTGTAGGTGCACACGTCCAGGGCCTCAGAACGTGTACATTGATTTCCCAGCGAAATGTCCTCCGATTTTCCACGGGTTTTTTCCCAGGTGAGGGGGACACCTTCCGACGTCTTTGGCTCCGCAATCAACCTTGGGGGGGGTCACAAAGTGGGGGCTCACAGCCACTTCCCGGACCTCAGTTGCGGAGCTCACACGGAGAGGAGACTCATCCGTGCGCCCCCTGGTGGCCGATCACCACCACATATATTTTAACAACGTTTGTTTCGATTTTTTAAATGAATCAAGTGTGTCTCCATTCAAGGATGGACGTCAGACATCTGTGCTCCGAATGGGTGAAGGTCTGGTCGCTGTGAAGCAGGGTGGGCACTATCTATCTAAGCTAACATAACATATTCTCGATAATGCATGCACTAAATAACAGTTGTTTAAAGTCTTTCAATAGGTTATGTCTCTATAAAAGTCACATATATCTATACTAACAATTACCATTGGATTATACAGGCCTTAGGGTCTTGACCACTATAATACACTGGTTGAAGTGTGGGTCTGTGCTCACAAGAATCTCCGGTATGTGGCATTTGTTATTGATAAGCAACAATATACTATCATTGATATAAAGGCGATATACTATATATTGATATAAAGGCGGTTCGCGCCAGTGGATGAGCGCTGGCATGGGGGCTGTGACGGGCGCAAACGGCCAAGGTGCCAAACTACATGTACACTTCAAAAGGTGTCCCACGCCAAGGGGCCATTGTTCACATGGTCTCCTCAGACCCCGTGTCTCCAGCCAGGCCTCCCCTTGAAGCAGGCCGCCCCCCTGCAATCCACATAAGTGTGTCTCCATTCAGCAGTCTTCCTGTGCCTTATCTGCACGCCCCATGGCCATCCATCCATCCCCCCTGTATCAAAGGCGGTTCGCGCCGGTGGATGCGCGCTGGCATGGGGGGCTGTCAGGGGCGCGAAAGGCCAAGGTGCCAAACTACATGTACACTTCAAAAGGTGTCCCACGCCAAGGGGCCATCGGTCACATGGCCTCCTCAGACCCTGTGTCTCCATGCAGGCCTCCCCTTCAAGCAGGCCGCCCACCTAATACCACGACATACATACGTCATTCATTCACAAACACACCCCAGTTTCGAATACTTTAAAAACCACTCGATATGTCTCATGAGAACATCTTTGTGCTTTGCAAGTCAACTCCTGAACGTGCTACCTGGGAACCACGGAGATCTATGCTAATCTGCTCGTTGTCGTGCTATCCGTGAACTTCTCTGACCGCTTCGAGCATACCCATCAGTGCGCTACCTGTGGCCATCCACCTATTCTCCCGCAACATACTGCTCGGCTTGCTGAATCCAACTGTTTGTTGGTCAAGGTAAGGCCATGTATCCTGGTCATATTTCGCAGATTTTTACATTTCTATATATTTGCGAGTAGAGTACCCAATAGTGCTATGTTCATTAGTCTTATTGCTATTGACTTGAATTTCCATTGCTATGCTATCAATAGATCTATTTATTTTCATCTGTGTCAATTGTCATCGAATTGCATCCTTCGGGGGTCCAGTCTATGATGTAAGCATGTTTCCTTCTCGTGCAATACAGAACATCCAAGGGATGAGTCACATTTTCAGTTTTTAGTCACATCATTCATACATTTCTGCAACTTATGCAAATACTAAGCTGCACATAATGAACTGGTATAGTTCCTGCGACCAAAACAAACCTTGCATTGATCATTGTATGATTCATTTACTTTTGTATCAAATCTTTATTCTTGAAGATTGTATAATAATGTTGATATTTACTTTTCAGATTTATCAACAATGCCTGCCTGTTCGATTAGCGGTTGCCCTTCGAAGACCCATGCGAAATCTGAAGGCACTTCAATGCATGTATTCCCGAAAACTGTTGATCGAATAAGAGAATCGGTCAGACATTGCGGATATCCACTGGATGAGCTGGAAAGTAGAGTCCAACAAGTCTTACAGGACAAGAGGGGTGATCGATACCGCATCTGCAGCCGGCACTTTTCCTTGGACATGTACACAACATCTTGGGTAACAAAGAAGAATAAACGGCGAACAACACGGAAATTGCTTGAAAACGCTATTCGCACTCTATTCGTCCACATTCCGCCACCGGTGAGTCAAGTGTCCGGATTTAGCTTTAGGCCTTGCGGTAGAGTGTAGGTATCCGAACGGATTAATTGATATTGTAGGTGTTCTATCCCTTGTAATAATTTCGATATGGATATGATTGTATAGTTTTTTTGAATAATGACATTTACCAATATATTCTTTTTCGATTTCATAACCCACAAACGTAATGTATATATATGGGAATAGGGAACTGTGCTGTATTGAGCATTTTACAAGTATTCTGTCGCCTTGCATGGCTATTTTTAATATTGGCATTTCATTATCAATCATTAATTTACCTTTACAACTTCTTGACTATCCCTTGAATCTGAAGCAAGAACATTCTACATCCTTTACGTGGTCGCAGTTATCAACCACTTCTAGCGCGTATCAGGTAATCTTACTAGGCTAATCCGCTACAGACCTGTTTTATGCATGTCAAGTAATATTTTTATTTTATCGTCTAATCATTTTACCGAATGTTTGGTTAGTGCTTTCCAATTGATATACACCTTAGTTATCGTCCACTGGTGTTTGTTTTCGGTTATAATTAGTGTTATCCATACTAATGCAAGTACTGTCTTTCAGGGAGATGCTGAAGCGTCCGCCACATCTACAACATTTCTAGATGTTCTTCAACAGCAGGAGGTATGGATACTGACAGCTCCATCGAGCGTCATCATCAGAGCTGGAATTCTTGCCGTTTGATTGTTCTACACAATGTTTAATTCGTGGTTAGCCGTTGATATGTACCTGTGCTGTCGACCCCAGGTGTGTGTTATGTTTTCACTATTGTAATCCTCACTAATGCAAGTACTATGTTTCAGGCAGTTGATGGAGCGTCAACCCCTGCACTTGATGCAGAGCCTGACATTCAAGTAATTCCAGGGGAAGTGGAAGCAGGACCATGCGTATACGAATCGGCGCAACAGCTTTCGGAAGTGCGCACTACATTTGCAACAACCATAGATATTCTTCAGCAGTACGAGGTATGGATAATGACAGCTCCATCATGCGTGATCATATAAGGTGAATCCATTTGCTATACTTTCTTCCGTATTAACGCAAGTGCTGTGTTTCAGGGAGACGACGAAGCTTCCACTACAATCACAACATCCAATTTAGATGATGCAGATGTAAATAAATCGGAGAAATAAGTCGATGAAATGTGATCATATTTAGATTTTCCTTGATTCTTTTGGACAATGCATCATTTGAGGTAATCTCTTTATATGTACCTGTGCATTCGGCCCCAAGTGTGTGTTGTGTTTCCATTATTGAAAAGCATACTAATGCAAGTACTGTGTTTCGGGGAGATGCGGATGCCTCCTCTCCAATACAACCTTTCATGGCAGTCCATGCAGAGCCAGAGGTATGGATACTGACAGTTCCATCGAAATAGATCATCACTGGTCGAATACTTGTCCTTTGATTGTTGCACAGAATGTTTAAATCGTGTTTGGCTGTTGAGATGTACCTGTGTGTTCGTCCTCACGTGTGTTTTATGCTAACAATATTTTGATACATAGTAATGAAAGTACTATGTTTCAGGGAGACGATGGAGCCTCATTCCGTGCTGTCTATGCGGATACAGAAAATATAGTCGTTGCAGCGCAAGAGGAAGGGAGGACATGCGGAAACGAATCGGAGCTACAGCGTGCAGATGTTGAAGGTCGAGTCAAAAAAGTTGCAAAGAAAAAAAACAAAAAAAGGTTAGTTACAAACAGTTCATAACTTTAAAAAAATGTTTTTGCTGGGGACTATTTTAGGTTGTTTTTTTCCAGTCAATTCTACTACACTCCATCTTGTGTTTAAACTGAACATCCCTTTTCCAATCTCTCCTTCAGTTACCCATGGGTGTCAGAACTATACACACACAGACAGTGAAGCGAATGAGAGATGTGGCTTGCCAGACCGTGTACACTATGGAGGAACTATTAATTGAGGCGAGGCGTGTTCAGGCTCAAGATGCTCATGTCCAATGGCCAGAACATGAATTAACTGTGTTTGGAGACTACAGCAAAGTTACATTGGACCATAGCTACAGTGCGACCGCACCACCACAAGAAGATGTTATTGAATGTATTGAAGATAGCTCTGAAGTAGTTGCAGATCAATTTACACAATCTACACCCGCCAAAAATTTGCCACCAAAAAACCTGTCAACATTGTTGTGTTCTCCCATCAATGTTGAAGTAATAGATGTCGAAATGGCAGAGAATGAACCAGCCGTACCATCCATAGACACATCAGAACTTGATATCAGCGATATTACTTTCCAATGTGTTGAAATCTCCACAACGTCACAGGCCGAAACAACGTTGATGCAGGATGACAGTCTAATGAAAGAGAGCAAATACATTCTATTCAACAGTTGTTTGATGGAAATTTTAAGTATGCTGAAATGTGTGCATTCCATTAGAGGGAAAGTATGTGGGAAGCCATTGATTAATGTGACTCGTCAAATAAAAGGCAGTAACGTCAAAATTAATGCCGCCTGTAGATTAAATCATAGGTTCTCATGGTCTGCACAACCGATGCTGGGGAAACTGCCAGCAGGCAATCTACTGTGTGCAGCTCCATCACTTTTTAGTGGCTCTAGTTTTAGAAAGTTAGAGGCTTTCTTTCAGTTTGTGGGACTCCATTTCATTTCTAAAGCGCTGTACTACATATACCAACGTGATTATCTGTTTCCGGCCATTAGTGATGCTTGGAAAATTGAACAATTGTCTTTAGCAAGTACATTCGAAGGCAAACGATTCAGGCTAGCCGGCGATGGACAGTGCGACAGCCCTGGATTTTCTGCCAAGTACTGCACCCTCCACTTTCAGGACATGAATAGTAAGAAAATTGTGAGTTCGGTGGTCGTGCAGGTAACACAATGTACATCGTCAGTGGGCATGGAGAAACTAGGATTTATAAAATCAGTGGAATATCTACAATCAAGGGGAATGCACATCGACCTCATAGCCACGGATAGACACGTTTCAATTGCCAAGACAATGAGAGAGCAGTTCCCACATATTAAACATCAATTTGACGTATGGCATCTTGCTAAATCAATCAATAAGAAAATCTCAGCTGCAGGGAAAAAAAAAGGTTTTGAAAGTATTTTGCAGTGGTCACATTCTATCACCAACCATCTTTGGTGGAGCTCAAAAAACTTGAGGGGTCAGTGGAAATACTACTTGAAAAATGGCAGTCACTGATGCACCACTGTACCAACGTTCACCGCTGGACAGCAAATGAACATTTCCACCAATGTGAACATGGCCCTTTTTCCCCAGAGGAGGCACGGAAGAAGAAGTGGTTGATTCCATCTTCACCGACACACAAAGCCATTGAGAAGATTGTTTTCGACAAAACTCTATCAAGCGATTTGAGAGGACTAACAGAATTCTGTCACACAGGAGATTTGGAGGTGTTCCACAATATGTGCCTAAAGTACAGGCCAAAATGCTTGCATTTTAGCTTTCGGGGCATGAAACATCGCAATCTACTAGCAGTCTTGGCCCATAACAGCAATGTCGGACGTGAACAATCTAAGACTAGGGGTAAAGTAAGGATGCCTCGCTACACTAAGGTGTTTTCAAAACGAAGTAAGCAATGGGTGATCAAAACAGTCTATGATGAAATGCAGTTCGACTTTGTGAAAGGCCTTATTGTTGCTGTGTTAGAGAAGCACAGATATGGAATTTTGGACGTTCCTGTGCAGAGCAGTGATCCATTGCCACCGAACATTGCGACTGTCCCACCCGAAGCACAGCTGATTGTGAAGTACAAATCCCGGTTTAAATAATTGCAATACGATTGTCTTTTTGTAAATAAATGTTATTGTACAGTGTACCTGTAAACCTAACCCCTACCTTCACCATCATGGGTGGCGAACAAGCTGGGCGTCATCTTTGAATTCTCTCTATTCACCTCACATATGTGTATGTATATATTTTTCTCATGTCTCATCTCATGTAAATGTAAATGCTGTGCACTGTTAACGGAGGGGAGGCTTGCGTATTGCAAATAATAAAACAAACAATAAATCTAACTTTTAACTCAACTCCTGTGGTACTTTATACTTTCCTTGACCTTCCGCAAAAAATTAAATGTCTCAATTTGGGCTGCAAAGCTCGCAGACAACGGGGACAAAATTGGGGCACTTAGAACGCGCCAGCCAAGCGGGCCGTGGCATTTGGGAGAGAAGCCAGTTCGCATTTGCACACTGAGGCGCACTACATAGACGGTTTCTAAACTTCAAGTTCTCACAGATGCCTATACTATGTGATGTTGCAAATAAAGAATGCGAAGGACAGCGCCCAGATGAGGCTCACAAGTCGCACTGGAAGTATAAGGGTCTATTGTTTTTTGACCTTGAGACAGGGACCATGCCGAAAGAACTACATTTCAAGGTAGTGCGCAATAACGTAAGAGACGATAAGGCAGAAAATTCAGAAACTACACCGAGTTTCATTTTAGTTCAGTATACGAAAAATCGTTGTCAAGAGCACGGTCTGTTTTACAGACTGCATTACGAAGAGACACAATGGAAATTTCAAATATAATGTAAGTAAATCTTTACACGCTTTTATACCGGAATGAAGATTTAATGAATGGATGCATGAATAAATGAATGAAGGAAAAGCTAGGAAAAGCAAGTAAAACGTGTTCGTAGTGGGCGCATGGGCATGCAGGTCCACTGGTCTCACCGATCTCGGTCCTTGGCCCAGCCACTTTTCCCTGCACTGCCTACCTGCACTACGGGACTGTCTATGTATCCTTCAGCCCCTTCTCCCGGCATTTACCTTGCACCTGCCACCAGCTGGCCCTATTATTTAATTTGTATTCAACTAACCATGTACAGCCCTTCCCCATGCGCGATCAGAAAGACACCTGACCTATTAGGATCGTTGTCTGTCTGCCCTTGTTCCCCACCTGCCTCGTCACGCCTAGAAACACTTGAGTATAGGCGAGTTACAAATGCCATATCATATATCATATCATTCCTCACGCATGTAGACTAACTGTCGTTTATCATTGTGTGTTTGCCTCGATTTATCTTGTTACTTTTCGCATTGATTTTAGAGACAAACATAGTCCATTGAACTATCCTTGCAAGCAAATAGTTTCTGATCGGCCGTAATAAATAAAATGAGTAATATTAATGAAGTTCGGCTAGCGAGACTAATTATAATTTTTTTGTTTTCATAACAGGTATTTGATCCCATTCTGCCACTGCCATCTGTTTGAGACACCGGCGGATGGATTCTTCAGCAGACACCTGCAGCTTCGTGTCAACAGCTGGAGCACGATCACCATATTATGGGACGATTGCCAAGGGCTCACATGCCCTTACGCTGTACTAGTGGCTAGAAGCAACATATCACCCTTTAGGCTGGACTAGTGCCTAGTTGATGGAACAGCCTTGCGGTTCACCGTGCTTCCAAAGTGATTCTTTTTACGAAAATGAACACCCTGTGTACCATAAAGGAACAGCGCGTGACTCAAGATGAAACGGAACAGTTATTGCGGATACAGATAAAAGAAAATAAATGGCTTTCGGAGTTCATATGGCAATTGCTGAATATTCTCTAAACATTGAATGTCAAATAAATGTACTTTACCAAATGTACCGTGTTGCTGTTTCATTTTAAAGTACAGTTTCATATTCCGAATTGTGGCGCGCTGTGTTGTGAGTTGATCTGTGTTGGTTTCCGGGTTCTGTGTGGAGTCGCGCAGAAGACGACTGGGCGCGTTTGCCTACGCAGCACAGTAACGTCACGGAGAGAGGCGGGGAATATGAATGTTTTGATAATGTCAGGCTCAGGGGCGGGGGAATTGATTTAGTGCTGCAAAAGCAGGTCAGCCAGGGCGATGGGGGAAAAGATAGGATTATCAGAAAATGGCGGCTCCCTGGTGCTTGTTTTCGCGTGTGTTTAATGGACAAAAACTCGGGTAAGGTCCATAGGAAAGTTTTCTAAAATCGAGCCACTTAGGCTTAAAAAAACATGGCCGACCCGTAGGGACAATAACGATTTTTACTAGACCATGCCTTTAAGGGCTTGTATGAAGCCATCATAGTCATCCAGAAGAGTATCGCCGGAATTAACGAGGGGCGTGGCACAGGTCAAGGCATTTCCTGAAAGGTGGGAAATTATGAAAAGTAATAGGGCTTAAAAGTAAAGTGGACCAAACATGAATCCAGGAATCCACTAAGGGTTTTTGCTGAGCCATCGTAATTGTCCACTATGCCGCCCAGCAATACACTTTCTTTTGTGGCAGAATCACGGGATAGAACTAATTGTTTGAGAGCGGCGTTTTCCGCCTTTAGATTCTGCACCTCGGTTGATAGCTCTTGCATGCCACACACCAAATCCTGGACAGCCGCTTACATGTCCATATCGAATTCGGTCGGGTGGCGTCTCAAACTGTCAAGGAGTTCCCCCCTTCTCACCAGAGTTTGATATTTGCTGGATTCTTTGGTCGAGGCTTTCTTGCAAACTGATCGAGTCTTGAATAAAGCTGCACGAGTCTCAACCGACTCCAGCGTGCGTTCAAGGTTCCGGGGTGCAGGGATCTAGGAGTCTGAGAAAGTAACAGGGTGCTCAACAAGCACACGAGTCCAGGAACCAAGAAAGGAAGGAAAGGGACTAGGATGGGATAAGCTGGAAGAAGCAAAGGTACAATACCGCGAGCTACGGAGCACACGTCTGGTCGCTACTTCGCAATAGTATTGAGACGCGCGGGGCCGCGGGGGCGTGGCACATTTATAGGACGTACAACATCCGCAGTGAAGGCTGGTGCAAGGCGTGTCATGTGATACGGCCATGTTGGAAGAAACAATTAATACAAGCAGCGTTGCGATAAGGACCAGGAAGTCAATTCCTAAAAAATAAATTGTGGCTTCATTAATTGGAAATGGCTGAAGAGGGTCGGTCCCACAACTATCCTAGAAGTATTGACAACTCAGAGGTGCAAAAGCATTTTTTAGTTGCTGGACATTCCCAGACCAAAAGAACCAGCTATGAACATGCTCTTGTGCCTTTGCTATGTCGAGGTGTAGCGATCACATGGCCCGTCAATGGGCTGGTGAATAAGAACTTGTAAAGGATGGTCACATCTACTTTAACTGAATTTTTTCCTCTAGATAATATCCCCCTGATTTTGACAAAAAAGGGCACCCTTTTGCCAGCCCTTTCATCCACTTGGGTCACTTGTTAAAGTATTTCACAGGGAGGAGTAATTGGCCAGAGTCGCAGAAAAATCTTGAAAGATTTAGAGATTCACATTTGCAAAAAATAAATGTGCTGGGGGTGTGTGGATCCAAAACCTGTGTAACCCCCTGGATCTGGGACAGCCCCTTTACCTCTTCTACTTCTTGGAGGAAGAACTTTGCTTGAAAGTTGGGCTATCGGGTTCCCTACTTGAACAGGAAGGGGGTGCAAAATGAATAAAATACACCATTCCCAGTGTGATGATGGCAATGCATCGGAGGGACAAGGCCTCCAAACCCTTGCCCTCTATTCCTTCATCATGTATGTTCTGTCTTGTTTTACACGCAGGAGTTCATGTGGGACTTCAGCAGTGCGGCTTTTCCTCTTTTTGGTTTGGTGAACAGACCCTTGGGATACCCTTATGGCACCCATGGGCGCGAGTATGACCTTGTACTCCTAAGTTCATGTTTTTGGGCAACTGTGTGTGGCCCACAGAACAGGGTACGGGCTGGTGGTAGCTCTGTGCTGATTTGACAGGTGCCCTGAGCGTCCTCCATTTTGGGATGCCCTGGCCCTGTCATTGGAATCCGTGGATTCCTGACAGAGACAAGATGTCCCCTGTGGCCTCTTGCTTTCCATTCCCTATTACCTTGTTTCCCGAAGTCCCGGGCAGCCCTGAATATGTCCCTTAGCCCTGACTGGCTGTGTGGGTAAGTCCAGGCCAGACCGGCTGGAGCCTCCCCAATGACTATGTTGTGGGTACACCGGTGGGGTGGGACCTGGGTCAATGGAGTGTATGACGAATATGCATTCCGTGTTAGGTGTGCCTAGTATCTGGTATGTGACACATTGACTGAGACAGCCCTGCCCAAAATTGGTACGAATGCAGTGTGGAGTTCTGAATGGTTGGGTACTTGTCCGAATCCACATTCTGTGTTGGGAGTGTCTAGATGTAGAAGAATGGCCTGAATGCACAGTGCGCCTGTGGCTGCCCGACAACCTCAATGCCCTTCTGAATGATCGGTTGCCCGAGTGTGGCCCAGCAGAGTGAATGGGAGAACAGTATATCTGGGGGCCTCTCAGTGATGGAAATTGTTCAGAAGCTGAAGTTGAAAATGATGCTTGACCTTGAAGCCCTGCTAGAAGAGAAGAATTGCTGTTGCTGTCCTTTGCTTTTCTGAAAGCTGAGTGACTGTCAAGGAACTGATCCAAGAGAGGACCTAGCTAGGAGACCTCTCCCCGAGCTACAAGGGACCATCGTGCACCAGGTGATCTTTGGCAAAGCTCCCTGGTTGACAGACCTACGAAAGGCTGCTGACCGGAGAAGGGGGCCGCCAAGGAGAGCGAAGAGAAGCACGGGACAACCGTCCACCATCGCCGACCAGAGCCGCAGTGCTCCTTTGCCTAAGAGCCTTTGATCCAAGGACTCCCTTGTTCATCACAGTCGACCGCTTTCGTCCTGCCGGATAAAGTCAAGGCTGCCGACGACTGAGGAGAATCCGCCGGTGGGTTTCCCACCACCCGAATACCTCAGACCCTGACTAAGCTACTGAAACCAGCTGTGGTCACGTCCTGTCCGCCGACGCTAGACAACCCGATGTCCTTGCTGGGCCAAAGTTCTTCATTGAATCTGTGCGGCAACAAACTATTGTCGTCGAGGGGCACTACACACCTCAGCTTGCAGGACGATTTCAACCAATCGTCAACAAGCACCGCAAGAACCAAAGCTGCGGTCTCAGATGACCGTGTTCACCTCTTTCTTCCCCGAATCTCGACGACCCACGGCTCCTGCCTTAAACGGAGTGCGCTTAAGAAAGGTCTGTCGACGACTCACCAAAGAACTCTACGAAACCAGTTACTTTGGGGCAATAGAACTTTTATCGAAGGATATAGGAATCTAATAGACCATTTATGTACTGGGCTTGTGATGCATCTTCATTTACAGGTTGCTCAAGTGGGGGAATACTCATACAGGACTGTGCCTGGTGGTAAGGGGCCCTGTATTCTGCCAGTTGTGTAACCAACTTGTTTTCCTAAGTCTATGGTTGATATCTGTTTGCTGACTTGATTTGTATGCTATTTGAAAGGAGTACAGTTGATGCATTTTAATGGAATCAGAGTAATCGTGGTACCACCTAGAACTGTATATATTTACCATTTTAGAATTGTCAGAGCACACAGTGTGTAATCGTGATTGTGTATATAACGTGAACCTCATTTATATAAAGACTGGTTTCACTAAAAGTGTGCAGCCATTCCTTTGTGGGTGCTTGGGGAATACACTGTACATAGGAACCAACCTGCATCACCTCCTAAGAGCTAGGCCATGATTGCTCGCCCACATTTTACCAAATAGAGAATCTTGGCTAAAGTCCTCATTGCCTCTCCTCTGCCATATAGAGAGGAGGAGTACAGGCACCCCACTCCAGTCTTTACACCCAGCCCATGATGAACGTGGTCTATTACCATCTACAAAATCAATGCCATGATTGTTCATCATTCCTTATCTGGGAGTGATCCGTCAAGCTGGATCTTTACGTTTGCGGAGACTAGAGTTCTACCAGCAGCAGAAACAATATTCAGAAAAGCTAAGAATTAGCTGGCAGCTCCTGCTGTGTGTCAATTGCTTAGAGACTCTTCCACCTGCAGTGGATATGGTGGGCATAATTTTAACACATGTGGTGGTTCCCACTTCTGACACCACATGTTACAGATGGAGATCAAGAGATGACACAAAGCTATGTAATATTATTCAGTCTCTTCCCAAAGTCCCCTAGGTATAGTATCCTGCACCAACCCCTCATACCCTCTAGGTTCAGGTCAGCCACCTTGGTGGACAAAGTCACAGTCTCTGGGTATTTATATTGCCTGCACTCCTTTCTTGGTGGCTGCTTAAGTTGTTGATCCAGTGTTAGGTCGCCTGGACTTTCCCAGCAGATATCCGTGCACCCCCTCCCAACATCTGGTGCACATCAGAATGGGCTGCGTTGGTCGCTAGGCAATTTGACAGTATATGGATTGCAACTGGCTGCCACCACCCCTCCTAGTTGGCTTGAGGTCTGACTCCAAACCAGGCCGATGCTAAATTCTAGGGTTCCTTCTCCACCAAGCCAGGAACCTCTTTAGAGCCCCAGATCTTAGGAGGGTCCCATCACAGATGGCCTTAAGAATGCCAATACTCCAGAAGATTGTTCTAGGGTTTTATTTTACAAAATGTCAAATGAGGCTAAAGCTTGATGTGCAAGGTCAATAAGACACACTAAGGGATGTCACTCATTCATCTAGACCTTCCACCCTAGCCCCAGACTTGCCGAGCCCCCTGCTTGGCAACTAAACATTGGTACCCATACTGTCTGGAACACCAACTATAGTGATGGCCCGAGTCCACCGTCTTACTGCATCTGGGGTTCTTGTGTGTGGAACCTATCTCCCAAGGGATGTCAAGTTCTCACAATGAGATGTGGTGCCTTCTCAACTGGTCAGTTTCCCTCGGTCCCCCCCTTCATGCCCTCTCTTTCCTGTCCCTGATGCTCTTGCCTTCTCTTCTACTATTTCACAGCCTCTGCCCATTATCTACCATCTCTTTCTTAGTCTGTTCCTCCAATATCCATAGAACTTCCACCTACTCTCTAGGTCTCTCCCCATTAATCATCTCTCCATTCTCCCCATTCCGGCCAACCCCAGCCCCATTCCACCGCTCTTCCCACCCACAGCCCTGCTCCACTCCCCTAACCCCATCCCCTGCCCTGCTCCACCCCTTTACCCACCCCTTGACCAGCTCCAGCCCCTCTACCCACCCCTGCCCAGCCTGACTGCCTCTCACCACCCCCTGCCCATCTCCACCCCCTCTCCCACCACATGCCAACCTTTGCCCCACTTACCCCCTGCCCCACCCCTCTCCACTCCACCACACTCCTCAGCCCCACCCATTTTACTCCCTATTCCACCCCACCATTTTCACTCCCTACTTCGCCCCCGTTCCACTCCAATCACAAGTTTCACCCCACTCCCTCCAACCCAGGTATGACTACACTACACCCTGCTGCATACTCCACTCATCTTTTCTTCACACTTGCCTTCCACCCTTCTCGCCCCCCATACACACTTCTCACTCATTGATCTTACTACTTTCATTAACCCTCACATACACCTCTCACTCAACATAGATGCACTTTCACACCAAGACACCACTTCCTCTCGCATCGAATACATCACTCTTTCAGTCTCCTACACCCTCTACTGTACTGCCCCCCCACCCCCAATGCCTGGTCTCTTGGTCAGCTCCCTCTCCATCTGACCTCACCCGAACAACTGTTCACTCACTTTCATATTTCCCTTATGATGGTGTAGTCTCCTCCCTTCCATCGGCTAAAGTGCTCACCTGGTTCGCCAAGCCCAGTACTACCTGGCTTTTCCACAGGGGTCCTGTTACACATGTGTGAAATTATAAAATGTCCTTCAAGCCCCATCCCCTTTCTCAACGAGGGTCTGCTGTCATTTCGTGATGGCAGCCTGGTATAGCCACTGTTGAATTTAGAGTTTGGGCTCTGCTGCACTGAAGTGGCTTGCTTGCCGATGAGTAGTAAGGGATTCTTTTCTTCGCTGCACCTCTCTCGTATGTGGGGCGTTTCATCTTTTGCCACACTCATTTCGGGCTTTGTCATTCTAAAAGAAAATGGTCCAGCATGGTGTAAGACAGGCATTAGATGACTGACCGTACTACCCATTTGTAACCATGAGCGCAAAGGGGGGGGGGGCAGAGAGGGCCCTTGCCCCCTCCACCTCAGCACTCCTTTTTCTCTACTCTGGAGCGGAACAGGCACAGGAAAACACCCTGGTATTCCTCCTGCCCCAGGTTGAGAGGGGGTCCATATCCCCTTCTTGGCAGGGTCAGGTCTCTGACTCAGTCACAGCCCCACTTGGTGCTCCTTTTTCCTTCTTACCTCCGCTGTTCTCTGGTTTCACCTTCTCCCCCTTTTTTCTCCAAATCCTCTCTACCTCCCGATCTCTATCCGCTCACCTCTCCTCTCCCCCCTTTTCCCTCTTTCCAGCCTTCTTTTATTTCCATCATTCCTTCTGCTCTCCCTCCGGTCTTCATTTGCTTGCCACATTCTAATTCACACCTGCAATTTTGCACTCCTTACTCCCACTCTTCCCCTTTACAACTTTCCACTTTTATAGATGAACAAGGTCAGGCCAGGTCATGCAATCATCTGGTGCATGCCTAATAAGTATGGCATGTGACTCGGTACAGTCTACAGAAACTATGCATTCTCCAGCTGATGTTGGCTCGCAGATAATGGGTTGAAATGCTTCATTTCAAAGCAGTACATTTTTATTAAAGTCACAATTTACAATCTGCCATCTAACTGAAAAATCCAATAGATGAATACCACGTCACCAATTGTAAACAGGAACATTGTACAAACGGTTAATGATGCCTTTGCCCAAAATACATGCAAGTCGTGCCACTGTAAACAAAAGGTCATGATGCTTCAGTCCATAATATAGGGCCCTGTAAAACATGTGTTCATGCTGCCTGAGCCCACATAGATGCCACATAGATGCCTGTAGTGCCAAACATCTTTCACGATGGCCCCACAAGATATGCCACCACTGACACTTAAAAGCGCATGTTCGTAGAACTCCAAAGAAGAATGTTCTGGGCAGTAGGGTTATTCCCACATCTCTCATCTAGAAAACCCCAATCCTCCCTAGCACAGGCGTCGCTACTACCCAGGTTAGTACACAGAGAATATTGTCCTATGCTAGACTTATGCTAGGAGTGAAAACCAAACCAAATGCCTTATCTATCCAACTTCCCATAGGGACTTCCTAGACTGACTCAACACTATGCAGTGGTTAGGTGACTAAAAAGGGATCATGGCTTGTGCCTTTCGGACACTGCCCGATTTGGTCTTCTTCCTATCACACCCATGTACCTTTTCCTGCTCACTCTGATGTTTCCCTCTTACTACGTTCCTCCTTCCAACTTCATCAGACCCCTCATCTACTCCCTGCATCTTCCTCCACTGTACTTCCAATAGCTCTCACTCCTAAGCCTTTCCTCCAACCTTTCAGGTTACAGCTATACTACTATTCCCACCTGCACAGTACTGTGACCTACCCACACAACTATAACCCACCTTCTCTCACACCCTCTGTCATTCTCACAATCACTCCCTACATCCTAACCACACTCACTATGCACACTCACAATACAGTTCAATGCAGACTCTTTGGCTCCTGCCCTGGCTGATTTCTGCAATCACTCTTTTGCCACTGGAGTCTTCCCATCCCCCCTGAAGCACTCCCTTGTGCACCTTCTTCTTAAGAAACCCTCTGCCGACCCCTCCTGCCCGGCTAACTATCGCACAATCTCCATCACTCCCTTCCTGGGCAAGCTCCTGGAGAAACTAGCCATCTCCCAGCTTAATCCCCACACTGAATCTGTTGGTTGTCTTCATGACCATCAGTCTGGCTTCAGAGCTGCCAGAAGCACGGAAACTGCTCTCCTGTACATCGGTGAAGACCTCGACAACACCCCTTCGTCCTCATCCTGCTTGATCACTCTTCTGCCTTTGACACTGTCAACCATGCCATCCTGATCAACCATCTCCATGATAGCCTGGGTATCACTGGTCAGGCTCTGGCATGGCTGACTTCTTTCCTCTCTGACCGGCCCTCCCTGGTCCAACTTGGGTCCTTCCTCTCCGCTATCTTTTTCTCTACCTGTGGTGTCCCCCAGGGGTCTAACCTCTCTCCATGGCTGTTTAACCAATACCTGGCACTCCTTGCCCACCGCATCGCTGCTCTCTGCCCCAACTTTCAGTGCTATTTGGATGACACCTAGCAAATTTTCAGGCTACCCTCAGCCTCCTCCTCTCCTTCCCTTATCTCCGACTGTCTGTCTGCTATCCAGGAGTGGTGTGCCCCCAATGACCTCTGCCTTAATGCCAGTAAGACAGATTCTCCTTATCGGCACACCTGCTCCCTCCTTTCCTGCAGCTCTCTGGCCGGCCTCTTGGCCCTCTTCCTGCTCCCACCTGCAAGGCTAAAAACCTTGGGGTCATCTTCGACTCCACACTCTTTCTCTCCTCACATCTCTGACGTCTCTAAGAAGTCACACTACCAACTGCACCTCCTCAGAGGTATTCTTCCTTTCCTCTCCTTCCCCCAGAAGCTCACTGTCTCCAGAGCTCTGGTTCTCTTTAGGCTGGAAGATTTCAAAAGCCTTTTTCTAAATCTGCCTGCTTCTACTCTCCGCCCTCTGCAGCTCATCCAGAACAGGCCTGCGAGACTTGTCCTTGTCCTCAAGCCCAAGGATCGTATCTCTCCAGGACTGAAATCTCTGCACTGGCTTCTAGTGGCTGCGAGGATTAAGTTCAAAACCCTCTGCATCGTCCATAAGGCTTTCTGGGGCCACAATACCTTCAACTCTCTCTTCCTAAATATCTTCCTTCTTGAGCTCTTCGCTCATCCGCCTCCAACTCCCTCAGGGTCAGTCGCTTCTCTAAGCAACGAGTTGGTGGTAGATCTCTTTCTTCGGCTGGTCCCTCCCTCTGGAACAGCCTCCCTTAAACTCGAGGAGAACCATCTCTGGTGTCGGAAGCACCTCAAAACCTTTCTCTTTGCTTCTGCTTTTTCACCTCCTCTCCTCTGCGGACCTCCTGGCTGTAACCAGAACTGCACTGCCTTCCTGGACACCCTCTGATCTCGGGCCCAGGTCCATCCTCTGCCAGAATCACACACCTGCACTGCCCGCCTGGCAATCCCTGCACTTGGGGACTGTTCTGTATTCCTACAGTCCCCTACCAGCCCTTGACACCTGTTGTGTAACCCGATATCTGCACTTACCCATGCACTTGCCATGACACCTGATGTCTGCATTTACCCTTGCACTTGCCACTTGCTGGCCGTTACTTATTGTTAACTATTCCCATTTGCTGCACTGTACCTTGCCCCACTCCCACGCGCTTACGTGATCTGAATGACACCTGGCCTAGTAGGATCGCTGTCTGTCCTCCCTTTGTTCCCCTCCCTCGCCTAGTTGCGCCTTGAAACACTTGTGTATAGGCGCGTTATAAATGCCATATCATACCGTGTATTCACTTACCAACACATTTCCTGATCCAAAAGGCACCCCCACAATCCACATCTCCATCCTCATTCTGGTCGCTTGGTCTGTCACCTCCCCTTACCTCACCCGGGTAACACACAATTTCCTGTGCTCTCTGTTGCCCCCCTCCCAATGTGCTCTGGTTGGTTGTCTAGCACTGGTCAATAATTTGGATCCACCCTGAAATGCAGATGGTGGCCCACGACATGCAATGTCCAACTTCGTGTTAGTCTGGGCTCCCCCAAAGAGGAGTGCAGTCTGGGTGAGTGTCCGAGACCATGGTTGTAGGCCCCAGTGGTCTAAGGAGTCTTCTGCAGCCTCATTGGAGCCCACGGCAATACTGGGGAGCAGTGTGCTGCATATCTTGCGGCTGCATAAACTCTGCAATCTTCTGTCTGCCACCTCTGTCTCGCTTTGCCATTTGTTGGTTTCTGGCACTGAGACTCTGGTAGTGTGTGACACTGGAGGTCTGGTCTCTCTCTCTGCCAGTCTTTCCAATGAATCACGGTGTGAACGCTGGATCTAGGAAATGGGGAGAAAACCTGGAGACCATTTGGTTTAAGAGGCATGGGTTGATGCAAATGGATACTGCTCATAAATAAGCTGTCACTTGGGTAGGGGCAGGAAGTGGAGCCCTTTCAACTGCCACCCCTTCTGGGGTAGGATTGGCACTGGATTATGCCCGGATAGGCCTCAGCTGACAGGACGACATTCTGTGATCATGAGGGAGGAGGATTGACCCACATCATGAAGCTGAGCCAGCCAAAACATTTCAATAGGGGTAGGATTGCAGATGACGCCTTCTCATCAGGGGCATCATGCCTCAGTCCTGTGCTTTCATGTTTCCATCAACTGCAGTCTGGGAGTGGTAGTCCTGGGTCACTTTAACTGAATACAAAATACCAAAGTAAAAGCAAAGGGCTAAAATAGGGTGTGCCTGGTAACATGAAGTCAACTGGTAACCTTAATAGAAGGCAACCCTCTGACTTGAGGCACCTCTTGCATCGTCAATGTGCCATTGCAGTCTGTCAGAATGATGCAGCATGGACACCTTTCGCCATTACACACTTTTTGAAGCTGTAAGCACTTCTTGAACAAAGGGGCCTCTCACCTCAGGTGAATCTTCTCCAGTCCAGCGTCTGCAAGGTCATCGTTGGCCCTCTGGTGAATATCTCTCTGAGTTTCAATCTTGTGATCATCAGACAACCCATCGACTTTATGAATGAAAACTTCGAAGTTGATGTCTGGGTTAACTTTGTACGCACTGGTGACGGTGAGGTGGAGCCTCGCCAGGGCTTCCATGTAATCATCCTGCAAACCAAGTGATAAGAGCATGGGAGCATTGCAACAGTAAAAAGATTTCTGAACATTGCACTGAAGTGTAAAAACGATTAACATACCCTTATGATCATTTCACACACTCGCCCTATAAGCATGTATTCCACGTTTTCACTCCAAAACTAAAGCACAAACATTCTCAGAGGAACACCCTCTGTAATTTCCAAGTAGAGGCTTGCGGCAATACAACTGCCTCCAGTTTCAACATCCAGTAAACACTGTTGGACACTCTGGAGACATCGCTTTGCTGACAATCACAAGTTTATGGTCTGGTTTGGGACTTGACATGCTTTGGACGTTCAGAAGTTCGAGGATGGATTTCAGCCAGACAACATAGTAGTGAGCAGACAAATGTTACAAAAGGAGGATCCAGTTTAGTGTGCAGTGGCAACACGATGCACAATCTGGATCTGTGGGCCGTGTGCAACTGATGAAGGAAGATACTTCTCTAGGATCAAGGGGAAAGTAATTTCGATCCCAGGGAATAATTCTCATGGATTTAAAAATAATGAATGCATTAGGCAATGTGCATTCTACAAGCCGAATTGTCTCAAGTCGTTTGACACTACTAAGCCCCAAAGCGCAGAAGGCTATAGAGGTGACAAAGCAGTGAAGGCCACAGCACTAGTTAGAGGTGCTGGTACAATGTGCCCAGTGGCAGTTACTGAGGGTGCACTCTGCCTGTATTTAGAGTCTGTGGTCTGCCTGGGTGAGGAAGGAGGGCAAGGAAATAAATAAATAAAAGAGTATGGTGGCTGGCTCGGAGTGGCTAGAAACATGTATTGTTTTCAGAGTGGGGTCTGGATCTTCAGGGTTTTTCTGAAGAGGATGGTGAGGGAGACAGCAGCTCACATGGGTATGAAAGCCTGTGTCCAAGCAAAGGAGCATGAACATAGGATCTACTTTTTGTAATCTGGGGAGGACCAGCATAAACTGTTGGCGGACTGCAAGTTCATGGACGATTTTCTGGCACTTGGGTGGGGGTGGTACGGTTTAGGACCATCTAGGCTGCACAGAGGATATTGAATTGTGTATGTGCTCTGAACAGCCAGAGAATTGCCAATATGGGGCACATAACCTATGCAGTTGTCCATAGTGGATCAGACAATACGCACATTGCTTCAACACTAGTCGGAGCAATAACCAGGGACATGCTTGTGGTTTCAGCATAAAACCTCTGGCTGTAGGTTTCTTATTTACAAACTATTTACACAGTAATGCCATATTGATGAGTGGACTTTTCAGGTTGCCATAGCCAACCACTGTACCTTAAGGAAATAAAGCAACACCTCTTCATTCAATAAAGACTATCAATAAAACCTGCTCCAACCCCAAACCTACACACTGGGCATTCTCCAAGCTTCCAGCCGGTCATCTGAACCAACCAGCTTCCAGGTGTGAGCTGTAAGGATTGCCTAACACCATCATTTGCTTTCCAGGGAATCTGCGAGGCTGCAAACTTGGCCCGTTTTGCCCATGCCATGTTAATCCTCTGAATGGGTAAGGAGGGTAGGATCGCTTGTTTTGCCCGTTTTTTCTGAGCTTCCATTGTCTGACTCATCAATTGTGAGACAGCCACAGCAAAAAGGTGTCAGCCATTGGGGCCCACACAACTCGTTGCCTTTTATGAAAATCCATCCACCTGGGAGCAGCCAGGATATTTCTACTAAATATGTCCATATCTATACTGGACAGGTGCACGTTGAAATATCCTGGCACATTCTAATTTATCGACCCATTGTCAACACCCCAGGTTTCTTCAAGGAGCCCACTTGTTTAGGTCTGGTTTCAACTTCTTTGACTACATTTTTGTCTCCTGTACCCTCATGAAAGCATTACTGATAATTTCGCCCCAGAGTACAGCTTTACTAGCATCCCATATGATACTCCAATCCATCTTCCCTAAATAGTTTTCCTGGAAGAAATGCTGTAATCTATCTGCCATATGGGTTTGAATTGCTACTTCCCTCAAAAATCTAGTCACCATAGCTTCTTTCTCTTCTTGGTAGGTATTCTACATTTAATTCTGGGCAAAACCGGAGGATGATCTGACCAATCTCTATTGTCGTCACCACGGGGATTAAGGTCAGTGATACTAGCATAATATCAATTGTCCAGTAACCTTTATGAATGAATCTGTGTAATCCCCCTCTTCCTCGTAGAAAATGTGCCATCTCTCAATTATTGATCACTCCTGAATTATCTTTGCAAATACGTACAGATTATGCACTTGCCAGTCTCTGGGTCCAACATAAAATTGAAGTCTCCTCCAATCACTACTTCCCATTCACAGAACCTTCCCAATTTCCCTAACATGTCAGCAAAATAATGGTCTTGACTTTCATTAGGGGCATAGAAGTATACCAATGTAAAACGATATTAGTTTTCAATCTCTTAAGAATTAAGTATCCATGTCTTCTGGATCTCGAATTAGATTTATTTTTAATTTCCATCAGAATGGCCACTCCCTTTTTGATTCACTTGAAGCAAAGAATTGTATTAGGAACCTTTTGTACTTTCACCCACACTCGTCGTGTTCCATTAAGTGTTTTTCTTGCACGAATACAATTTACTCCCCCATGTCGCCCTAAGTCCCTTAAGTGGGGAGTCGAGACCCTGCACATTTTGTCACAACATTTAGATCAGTCATTGGCATCTATTTCCATCATTCTCTGTGTAGGCAATCTGTAGACAAATTGGGTACCATTTGATTTCTCCCCTTCTATCTATGTGAACCAAACAAACCGCACAAGATAAAATCAACTCTTATACTGCCAAACCCTATGCATCCAAGGCAAGACTATACCACTACCACCCCCATATTTCATCCAATGATTCATCTTCTCTATAATAGATTGTGTGTGGTGCCTTTATCTCATGGACCCTTATCTCCCTGAACCCTGCTGACCCACACAATAACCAACCTCACTAAGATCCCCTTTTCATGATATATAACAAGAACTACCTCACCTGTTCGCCTTCCCCTTCGAATTTGCATTTCTTCATTGCCCAAATATTTATTAATCCTCCCCGGTGTACCTAGGAGCAAACCCCAAGTATATAAATCCATAAACAAGTGCAAGTGAATCATTTAATGCTTCGATCGGATTTCATCCTAAGTTCCTTCCTCAGCTCTACATTTCAGGTTTGAGCGGCCGCTTCTCCCCCATATCTCCCCTTCATTTGGGCATTTCCTTCTCTCCAGTCCTCCATCAGGTGAGGAATTGCTCTACATTGGATTCGCAGTACTAGCCATCAGGTCCTCAAACTCTCCTTCATTAGTGATATTTTAAGACTCAAAGATCAGTCTGAATTGGAAACCCCAGGTCATTCTTTCATAGCCATCCCATTACAAGTCTCAGACTCCTCTTCTTTTTCAGTGTAGCGTGTGTTAGAACCGGTTACACGGTTATAGTTGCATCTCTGAATTGAATTGCTTTATACTTAAATGCAGCCAACGTGACCTTTTTCTTTAAGTGGGTAAAAATGAACCAGAGTCAGAAGAACGGGGATCATAGTCTTGCTCCGTTTATTCCAATATGAGCTCCAACTCGTCCAATACCCAATGGAATAAGGCTGCAATGATTTCTTCTAGCTCGCTGGCCTGTACCTGCTTAAGTATTCTCTGGATCTGACATTTTGTCACAATCTGTTTTCTGCATTCATTTAAAGCATTGCCTCCATTTGGTGTTCCATTCTCATCTTCTCTGACAGCTCAGATTGTTCATGAGCTTGTGCACAGAGAATATAATATACCTGCTTCAAGTACATGCTTCCCCAAATCGGTAATCAATTTAACGAGCTTTGATGTGCTGTCCTTTATGTCTCCATTTAGTACTAGTAACAGTTGCATACGACTCTTTATTGCAGTAGCTTTATCTGCTATTATCTTTTCGTTGGGTGCATGTATCTGCTGGGGAGTTTTCTTAATCCCCTCCTGGGTCTGCATTGATGTCTCCAGATTGAGGACCTTTGTTTTCCCAGTAGCTTCACCGTGCCTGTGGTGCGGTAGCTGAAATTCAAGGGCAGGCTGTCACGCCCTTCTATCCAATCTACAAGAGGATCCTTTCAACAGTCTATTTCCACACAAGGCTTTCCAGCATTAATGAGTGCCCCAGTCTAGTCTTACTTAAATCCAAAATGATAGAGCTGTTAAGTTTTGTAGGTCCCCTGCTGTCCTCAGTCTGCTCGTTTATGCACTTTCAATTCTCGCATTCAGTTGCAGGCTTTGTAGACTATTCTGGTGATATTATGGGTTGTCGCCTCTCTGCAGCTTAAAATGCACTTCTGCCTCCACTTAGGTCTCTACACGAGTCTGACGGGGCCCTGCAGGACCACGCCAATTAGACCTAGCCTCTACGGCGTTCCACATTGGCTCCAGAAAAGGTTTGCACTTCAATTCCCTCTCACCACATCACTAATCTGATCTCTTCTGAAACCACGCCAGCAACCATCCGTTCGCCTGCTCGCTTCCACCTTTCACTCTCCATTTACTGGTGAGGAAGCATGCAGTCTTATCACTCCGTCTCTGAATTTCCAGCACTTTCAGGTTCGGTCTCCCCTCATGGTCTTTCCATTCCTTTACGTCCCAATCGGTGCGTACATCACCTGATGCCAGTGCAGCAAACCTTTGATCTCCCAAACAGTGCCGACTATAATTCAATTCTTGCCAGTAGGGGGTGGAGGGTACGTGTTTCCATTGCTCCATCCGAGTGTCTCTGGTGCCCAAATCCAAGCCACTCTGGTCCTTCTCCACTTGTATTCACCTCATCAGGCTGTTAAGGACTTGGGTGCCATATTTAGCTACTGATCAGTAGTATCCAGCATCCCACGCAGCAGCACAGGGGGGCTTACATTAACTTTGAACACATTCCATCAGCTGCTGCCGGTGGGAGGAGTGGTCATCTGGGGAGGAATAGGTTTTATTTTATTTATTTATAAACAGTAGGAACAATGCTCTTTTGATCACAAAAGAACATACAAAAGATAAGAAATTAGATTTGATGGGAAGCAGTGAGCTTCTTACAATGGGTGGGTTTGAGGGACATTCCGACCAGGTTGTGGAGGGGAGTAAATGGAACAGTCACAGGAACAAAACAGAGCGTTTCTCGTGTATTCGGGAGAAGAAAATTACCTGCAAGTGGAGCATGAGGAGAGAAACCGAGGAATCACAGGGAGGAAGAGGATGGATAGAAGAGGGCAGACACAGAGGTGCCTTACCATGGATAGATTTGTGAAACAGGTGAAGACATTTAAATCTGGCCATGTTTTGCATCATCAGCCATCCACCCTGGTGATGGTGTGAGGAAGTAGGTGTGGGAACTAAGTTAATGATCTTGTCGAGCGGACAGAAAGCATAGTTGGGGAGACCAAAAAAGATGCTGGTAGAGTAGTTCAGTTTAGAGAAGACAAGAGTGGTTAAGAGATGCTTGGCGGTGTTGAAAGGAAAGTAGTGCCGGATTTTCCTAATATTTAGGAGGTTTGAGTGAGCTGTTCCAGTTTTGGAGATGAAAGTAGAGAAGGTGTCAGATGGGTCATAGATGACACAAAGGGTTCTAGCTGGAGAAGAGTAGGGGAGAGTGTCAGGTGGGAACTGGATAGGCAGAGGAAGAGATGAGCAAGAGCTTTTGGCAGGGAAGAACACCACCTCTGTTCTGGTATAGTTTAACATCAGAGAGTGCAAAGCCATCCAATATTTAATGGCACAGAGATTGTTGGAAATTTTGATAGAGCGATCAGAAGAGAGTTCAGCAAAAGAGAAGATGTGTGTTGTCTGTGAAGAGTTGGTTGCGAGAACCCAAAGGAGCAGATTAGAGCCCCAAGTTCAGAGGTGTAAAGTGAAAAGAGGAGCAGATTCAAGACAGAGCCTTGTGGAACATCAAGAGTTAGAGGAGTGAGTTGAAAGGTGTTGTTGGTCCAGGAGACAGAATTGGCGAGGTGCAAAGTAGAATTCAATCCAGGCAACGGCTCCATCATGAATCCCAAGAAGAAAGAGTATTAAGGAGATCAGACGGTTCGACAGTGTCAAAGGCAGAAGACAGTTCAGGGAGAATTAGGATTGTTTGGAGTCCTTAGCAGAGGCAGTGAGTTTGGACACATTCACGAGAGCAGTTTCCGTGGAGTGACAGGAGCATAAACCTGCTTGTGGGCTGTCTTGAATGTTGTGGATGCCCAAGAAATTGGTCGAACACAACCCTTTTGAACACTGAACACTTTAGAGTAGTACAGAAGACGAGGCACAGGGCGAAAGTTAGCCGGTAGGTTCGGGTAAGCCGCTTGCATTATAGGAGAGGGATGACCATGGCTGTTTTGAAAACAGGGGAAAAGCAAGCGGAGTCGAAGGACAGTTCAATGAAAGGCCACTAAAGGAGCAATACGCTTAACTAGCTGAGGAGGAAGAGGATCATATCGGGCACAAGAGGGGTTAGCCTTAATCAGTAGAGATAGAACTTTGTCAGTGTTGGTGTGACTAAAGTTGGAGAAAGAGGCAGTATGATGGTAGAATAGGTCCATGTCTAAAATGTAGGAGGAAGAAGTACGAGGAGGGTCAGGAGAGGAAACCGGTGGCCCAGGAAGCTGAGTCTCCTGGAGCTCACAGGGAAGCGGTGATGCTCTGCCAGGTCAGACATGGGCCTCCTCCATGGAAGCATTTAAAAAGACAAACACACGCACTTTCCACATCTCCTCCAGCTACGCTAAACCTTTACTCTGCAAACTGTCCTTTGAATTCCAATTCACCATGGACAGATCCTCTCAAGGATTTTCTTTCACCTTCAGACTGCTCCAGGCTGATCTGTGCTTCATCCACTTTTATGAATAAACAAACGACCGTAAGTGTCTTGCGATATTCTGCTGATTGTGGGACTTTGACTCGGCTACAAAGTCCACATCCTTACCACAGATCTTCACACAACACTGTGGTTATCTTCCTTTAATTTTTTGTCACTGCGTGCTCCTCACTCCATGTGCACTATGTTCTCTGTGCTTCTTTCCAGGTATGCAGGTCCCTGAACGCTGCTTCATGCAGCCAACAGGGCATGCCTAAAATGGACCTGCACCCAAGGTGCCACGGTGAAAGGGCTGAACTCAAACACAGCATATTGATGTTCCTTAGTGTCCTTCACACAATTCCCTCAAAGGTCATGGGGCAACCTTGTGTGCTCAGTCCTAGAAATGCACTCTCGCAATGATTCTGTGTTCAGTCCTTCCTCCCTTTTTAGTCTCTTAACCTCAGGCTTTCATTCACTTCTTTGCACAGCCTCCTCTGGTGTACTTCTCAAAATCGTTGGGCAGAGCCGGGAGTTCCTAGGCCATTTATTGGCTGAGCTTTGGGCACTTCCTACACGACCACCTCACTGGCAGATCAGCACTGCTTCTCAATCACACAGCTGCCAATTATTTCCATGTTCTCGTCGCCAAGATGATGTGGGTCACAAAGACGATGGCACTAGCAGGTAAGTGCAACAGGCTTCTTCCTTATTAAAGGCCTTTGCAGGGAACAATGGCAACTGCCGCTGGCACTTCCCCAATCACCACCTATACCCGAACTCCCTCCCCCTCTTGTGCTCCATGGAACGTGGCACACTCCTCTGCCCCCATGCATAGATTGAGACCCCACGTAACAACCACTTTATCCTGCCTTGAATAACCCCGGATTGGCCTTTGTCTCACACCCTTACTTCTTAGCCAATCCAGTGACCATGGGCGTCGCCAGCCCCTGGCTTGGGATGCTTAAGCACTCTCACTTGGAGGCAGAAGGCAGCACTCTGCTGTGACGCCAAGCTGGGGCTCTGATGCCAAAGGGTTGCCACGGCAATAGTCTGGCAAATGTCTCTCCGAGAGAAGGTCTTTACATTTAAACCTTCATTAACAGGACTGCAGCAGAAGCAGCAAACATGCAGAGGACAAAAGCCTAGCCAGAAGATCAATATCCCCACTATGATGACGGCTTCATTGCTGGGCTCAGCTATTACATGACCCATGTCTCCAATGATTAGCAGCCATTTGTAAAACTTCACAGCTTCTGAATTGAGGTGAAAGATGCATCTAATGGGTGGAAGGAGTAAGACCTAATCAGCCTTCAGGGCTCATAGAACGGGGGAGGTGGCTGTGGGCAGCCCAATGGATTAATGGCCCGACTCACGACCAGCTTCCATAACGGTCATCCAACCACAATCGCACCCCATTTCCCCTCACCGCACCCGCCTCTCCCAGGAAATCTTAGTTTTGATGCACTGTGATTGGCCCTTCTAGGCTGGAACCTCGGACCTCCTTCCAAGTCCTTCTCCTCCACTCTGGCATAGCTTTCATTGCATGCTTTTGGCAGATGTCACCCACCTTGTAAACAGGTGACTCACCAGCCAAAGCTGCTTGCTGTAGCATCCTATCCTCTCTCTTGTGTTCATCCTGAGGAGGAAGCGGGTCTTGGACAGAAAGAGGCAGGGCAGTCTGAATCGAGTAAAAATAAATAAAGACAACATATCAACTACCCCTCTGTGTGGTCTCATCGTCTGACTAGAGATCCCCGCTCCACGAGTGACCCTGCGACCAGATCACTCCTTGGTGCCTGAAGAAGGGATATAACTTGCGCCCATTCCAGACCTGCCTACTCTCCGGGTTTATCCTGGAGACTCCGGGTTTTTACGTTCTTCTCTGGGTCTCTGGAATTTCTGGCCCTTCGAATAACTCTGCCCACACCTCGATGACATTGGCTACAAACAGACCGATAGTGGCCAATCACATCTAGGTGTGGGCAGAGAAAGTATGGAGCGTAAATCTCGCTCAGACGTCATTTGATGTTGAATTTTGTTGTAAAAAAGTGGGTGGGTGGAGTCTCAGAAAAGGGGCCTGGCATCCAATGAAGTCATCCTCGAGGCTTTTGATGTGTCAAATGTAGGCAGGCCCGGCGCATTCACTTCAATGGGCTCTCACCTGCCAAAAACAAAGTCAGGTGTTTTCAACCGCCTTGACGACATAAAGGTTAAGAGCTATGCTCTGGAAAATCTGGCCCTCAAAAGACTGCTTACGGCAACTGGGCACTCCCTCGTTCTTTTTCAGGAGAGCCGTTTTAAGCATTTCCTAAATTAAACAAAGGTCATTTCTTTGGCTACATTCGATTTCCAAAAAGTAACACTTGCACTTGTGTTGAAGCAACAGTTCGCCCTTTGTTCGGAGTAACAGTGCACCATTTTCAACTTTACAAAAAAAAATGATCGGAATGGACAAAAAGAAAGAGCCAAGAGCCGACATGGAGGAAGGAAACAAAACAAACAGAAGCCCAGAGATAACACAAAGGAAGGACGCAACGTAAACGCCCGATGAGATCACGTGGCAGCAGGCCCATTACTCGTGTTGCAGCCGGCGAAAGAACAAGGCGAAAGGCAACGGTATTATTACCGGACATCTCATTAGATATGTACAAATGAAAATAATAAGCCCAGGAAGCGTGCACTTCCATACGCCAAGAAGCCAACGCTCCTCATTGAAAGCTCCACTTACTGGTGGAAATTCCGTTATGGGTTATCTTTGGGAGCGTGGCCTTTTTTGCATTGGAGATTGTATTAGGTCATTGATTGCCTGTTGCGGCAACATTTCGCCATATGGTCTATTAGGTGCACTGACAGGAGGAGCAAACACCTCCCAACACCGCCCTCTTCAGTCAGCACGATGTGGCAGACTGCCAATCAGTCGAGGTCCAGAAAACCTCAACCAAAAGTAAGTGGACACAGCAAGCAGGTCTTTTCAGATGCAGCAAATGCATGCAGATGTAGTATGACGCCTGGTTGTTGGGGGCTGCTCCAGGTCACGGGGCAGCCCCATACTTGGGTCGGGTGGCAGCCGACCATGCACACACAGGCAGCGCTCACGCTGCCTTCACAAAGGGTGGGGGTTCATCCCACCTGCTCCGGGGACACTGGAGCTCTGCACATGGGCCGGGTGGCAACCGGCTTACCGCGGCCCCGGCTCTGGGGGCACCCAGGCCAGGGTCGGCACCCTGGCCCGACTCACAGGGCAGGGGAACACACAGGGACGGCGTTGCCCGGCAGGGGCACCGTCCTGGAGCTGGGCCCCGTCCTTGGGGCAGCACACGTGGTGGGGCACCCGCATGGTGCCACCGCAGACACACACACACAGAGACAGTTTAATCTTGACTGACGAGCCGGAAGCGGCTCGTTCACTTTATTAGCTTGGTCACGTGGTTCCCCACGTGACCACATCAACACACTTGGGCGATACCATGCCTCCCAACAGGTGAGACACGCAACACTAGAGAGAGAAAAAAAACCTAAGGCACAGCCCCCACCAGTGGATCGCAGGTCTCAATCCACACACAGAGGAAAAAAGTACACTCCATTTCAGTCTCTTTCAGTGAACCAAACAGGTTTTGGTGCAACATAACGTTCCAGGCCTCCTGTGAAGCAGACTGCCCATTCTGCCTATTCTATACATGATCATTTCTAAAATGCTTGATTTAGGCCCATTACTACAAACGAGCGATGGAAAAAAAAAACTGCTACCAAATCGGCCAAATAAATGGCATTACTCGGACATCAACCAAAAGCACGGGTCACAACCTAGAGTAGAGCTGGCGCAGAGGAAGTAACTGAAACCCACGCACACTCCTCATGGGACGCTACCACAGTGTGGTTGGACAACGTGAAACTGCTTTGCCAGTCACATTAACGCATCATCAAATTCAGCAAACAAGTGGTTTAAGATTGACTGGGCAACCGGTGAGGAGAAATCCCAAAAGCATCCTTCTATCGACTCTACAGGCCTGCGATAACCTGGTATTTTTCCACACAAAAAATAAATAAAAATAAGCTATGCACGCCCATAAACTAATGCCGACTCTTCCCGGTTCCAACCTACAACTGCACCACCATAGGCACAAAGCAAAACATCTGGGTGTCCTGCGAGACACAAATATCCCTCAACCTCAGTGGTCAAAGAAGAAAACCACCAACTCTTCCTGCTGCATCTTTCAACTGCTATATAAAGCTAACCAGGTGCTCCGATCCATCTGTAGGTGATTATTGCCACATTCGATATTTGGCTCTCTAAGAGAATCCAAAACAAGGCTTCTCGGATGTTCCTTTATCTGGCATGAGGACACAACTAGAGCTTTGAAAGCAAAAGTCTGGATTGCCCCTGGTGACCAGGGGTGAAACATAGACCTTTGTGCTCGCTTCACCTCACTGAGGAGGCCCAACAAGGCAGAAACACAGGTCTGCGATTGCTGATGTTACTCTTGTTAAGAGAATTGCCTAGAATTTCGGTGCTTGACTGGCCTTGTGGGTGCGACTAGACCGATATGCAAATGGATATTTCTCCTGTGTGCAGGGTGCAGTGAGCCAAAAACCTCCTGAGTGGACGAAATTCCATAGAACAGGGTATTTGAAACATGTTTGTTCTCAGCAGAGGGACTGCAACACTGCATTTCTCAGTTTACCTTGTTTGCCTTATAAGTTGCAAACCAAAGATATTGGATATGGAAAGATCTACTGTGGACTGGCAACACACGAGTTTTACAAAATAGTGAAGAAAGAATGTATATCAAATTCTGATCCCCATTCCACCCCACACACCAACCTTTCAACTCCATCTCAGCCTCCCTCTCTTCCCTTGCCTGGCCTGGCTTCCATTTCACTCCCAACTTAAATTTCACTTTCTCTGCCTCGTCTTCAAATCTCTCCATGGTCTTGCTCCCCCTCAGCTCTCCTCCCTCCTCTCCTTCAACTCTCCCTCTTATTCCCTTCGGTCCGCGACCATTTCCTTCTCACTGTTCCCCCGGTCCCCTGTGCCCCCTCCCGTTTCCGCTCCTTCCAACTCCTAGCCCCCCCTGCACTGGAACTCCCTTCCTCTTACAATCCGCTCGACCACCACCTTTTCCTCATTCCGCACCTCCCTTAATCTCTCCTTCTCCACTCTCCCCCTTGACCATCTCCCCCCTCCCTTACCTCCTCCTACTCCCCTTCACCCCTGCCCTATTCCCCTCAGTTAACTGCTCTTCTTGCTGTTTAGTTGATTGATTCATATTGTTATTTACTTCTAACGTTACTGTTTATGTTTATGTATTAAGTTGTTCAATTGTACAACGCTTTGGTGTAAAGCGCTTTATAAACCAATAAATACAAATACAAACTCTTTCTGACCACCTTAAAAACATCCTCTGCACCTACCAAAATACCTCTTCTTAAAAAAAATTAGAAATTGCAATGAATATATTAGCTCTGCTTCCTTGAACACAAACCGCACCAGTCAAAGGCACCTCCACAGACAAAATAGCCTACCTCAGTCAGGTTGAGCAGCCACAAAAACCTAATCAAGAATGCAAAAAAAGCCCATTTCACTGCAATAACATGCTATACCCCCAACAGCACCAAAGGATTCCGAACTTCTCAGCCCCCCGTCCTGCGTCACTTGTTAAAGCTAAAACACTTTCTGAATTCATCAACAATGTGGACTATTTTTACCAAACTATTGGCCGATAATCCTGAAAGCCCATGCCTTCAATATGACCAACAACTGGAAAATTGTCCTTGCCCTTCCTTTCACTTCCTTCTCTCATGTCTCATCGCCCAAAAAAAAAAAAACGACATTCTAAATCCTCTCAGGAACCTTGCCCCCTACCCAATTCAAATAACTCACCCCACTTCTCTTTAGTTGCTTTCTTCACTTGATCAACTCCGCTTTCACCTCCGGAATTATAACTCCATGCTTCAAAATAGACATCACTGCCCTGCTCAAAAAAACGTTTCGACCCCCCCAAACGCAAAAACTATCGACTTATCTCCAATCTCCCCATCCCTGTTAAGATACTGGAATCCACTGCCCTCACCAACTCCAATCCTACCCGGAAGACCAGAACATTCTGGACAATTATCAAAACAACTACGTCCCCCATGCATGGCACAGAATCTGCCATCAAATCAACTTGAGCTGACCGGTTCATGCTTGCGTGTAACGGAGGAACAGAGGCTCTAATTCTCCTCAGTTGGTGGCCTTCGATATGGCTGACCATAAAATCCTCCTAGAAGGCCTAACCAATTATCCAAGCCTTTGTCCCATCATGGCTTACCTCCTGCTCACAGATCCCAAAAAGTCCCCATCCCAGCCTATCAATCCAGTCCTCAGCGCCACCGCTGTGTGGAGCCTCGGCATCAACGAATGCCTCCTCACTTAACTCATCTGTACTTTTGGCATCATCCTCTACTCCTATACAGATAACATCCAGATCCTGCTGAGACTGCCAGCTGAGGCAAGGGGGATTTGCCCAACCTCCACCGCTGTAAAGACGTCCATACACTGTTGGATGCACTACGACTGGCTAAAACTTAATGGAAATCAAACTGACGCAACACGAATCACTGCCATCTCCGACCTTCCTGCATCTGGCCTACCCAGTTTGGACCTTTTCCCTCATCAACAGTGAGCCTGGGCTTTCAAATGAATGTTCCTCTTCCTTACCTCTCAGATCAATGTTGGCAGTACCTGCTTCTTTCACCTTACAAATGTTCCCTCACAGTTTTTGGTAAACCACTTAATCTCCTGGACGAAGGAAACGCTGCATGCTTTGGCCTTTCCCTAGCGCAATTATGCAGAGTGCAAAAGGTACAGAACGCAACCACCATGCTCCTGCTTCACCCGAGAAGAGCTGAGCACCGCACCCCTCTCCTCAACTCCCTCTAATGGCTCCCTGTCCACAAACAGACCACATTTAAATCCTGTTCCTTCAACAAGGCTGATCTCACCCCTACTTCTTTGCCTCAAAGGTTACTCAATACATGCTACCATAAACCTCCGCTCATCATCCAAATCGCTACACACCAGGCACGTATTCACAAAATCCTGAAATGGCAGAAAAAGCCCCTGGCACTTCGACCTCTAGATTATGGAACAAACGTCCCCTAAAACTCAATATCTCAGACCATTGCTCCTTCCACAGACATGAAAACCTGGCTCTTGCAACAAAACTAACTTTCTCGATCTCCACACACTGCTATTTTGGATCCTTCAGCCCCAAGAGACCACCCCCGTGAGGAAAGCAGTACTCCATAAATGCAAGCAAAACAATAAATACATAGAACGCATGGGGCAGGGTAGGATTTTGGTAGTAGGTGGACATGGCAACCTTGCATCTTAACTGCTATTGCGAGGGGGAAAACAATACCACACAACTGCCCTTTTATGGGGGATGCAACACCCATAGCATGAATTGGTCATACTTTTCTAAAGGTCACAGGTATTTAATAGCAATGTTGCAGCACTTTCACTTCACTTCTGTGGTCATAATTAAGCTCTGCAAAGGCACCCTAAATTAATTTTTAACAACCAGATATAACGTCCAATGTTGTATCCAATATGGTTTCATACAAATTCAGCCGAGGCTTTTATGCATAAACTGTGTGTACATTGGACCATCTGTATCTGTAATATGTGGGAGTCTAAAAAGTGCATAGCACACAATTTGGTTTGCACCCTGCAAGCCATGCTGAAGACCGCCAATCTGCCCACCACACCAAGCTCGTCAAAGCATGGCTGTCCTGGACTACCACATGTGCACAATATCCATAACAATGACGCTGCAAGGGCATGCATACACTGTGCTGGGTGAAAGGTGTATGCATGTTTAAATCTCTCACCCAGCGTGGAAACAAGGGGCAGTGCCTGGCCCTCAAACCAGCCACCAGTGGAGGCTGGTGAATTGTTTTATTAGAGGGGCATCGATATTTGCCACAAGTATGCGGAAGCAACCAAGTGTAGCTAGGGAGCCCAAACCAACAAAAACTGAGTTCGGGGGAATTGGCCCCCCGTGAAAATATTTTGACTAAGGAGTTAAAATGGTGCATTATACAGCACACTGTGAAAAAATTGGTAAAAGGCCACACAGTTTGCAATCAGCATTGTTGGTTAACTCATGACAAAATACAATAGATGCAAGTCACCAACAGTGAACAGGAGCATTTGCCAATGCATTTTCATGGGTTTCCCCACAATATATGCCAGTATAAAAAATATTTTCACTCTAGCTGTGCCCATACATCTCTATGTTGGCTGAACCAATATATGCCAGTATTCCCATAGAGGAATTAACTCACGTTTGCTTTGCGCATAATCCCAGTAATGATACAATGATAAAATATGTCCAGGCTGGCTCTGCCAATATATGCCAGTAACCCCACCTAAAAACATACTCCCATTGGCTTGGCCATTAAAAATACCAGACCAATGTGAGTAATTCGACCATCCACACAATGGGTGTGCACGGGCCTGGGCTTTTTTTAAATGTTTAATTAAATGGAATGATGGTAGGCAAACCTCAGGAAAATGTGTGGGGCCAATACACACACAATTTTCTATGCTCACAGCACAACAAGCACATAGATCCGTGTACTCTGGGTGGACACAGCCTACAGGCACAGTCCGCCCTGTCATTTTTTGTTGGGATATGACAGCAGGAGTACATGACGCATTAAGTGGGAGGACCAAACGTTCCCCTTGCCATGGCCAGCCTGATTAACAAAGGCTCCATGTATCCGCCCTGCTCTTTTGTTGGGCCCTGCAGCTGGTAGCAGCAATTGTGATATGAACAGAATGCACTTTAAAGTAGCTCAAAAGGGGCTTGGCTGCAGATGTTAACAAAGGAGACATGAGTCCCCA